>NC_142345.1:19753750-20075625 GCF_054954075.1 Amborella trichopoda | reverse complement strand
TGGTGGGCCCTCTACCAATGCACCTTGCATGGTTGGCGCACTAGCCACCGTACACAGCATGCACCCTGCTACCAGCAAGTGACTTACCGGTCCCATTGCTTAGGGCAACCAAAAGTCCATCCCTTCCCCTCCCGCGCATGGCAGTCCAGCTGTCAGTGCTCCTATAGGTCGCCATATGGCCACCCCCCACTTACAGTCACATCGGGCCCTTGTAACAAGAGGCTCGCCACGGGGAGGAGGAGACCCTAAGGCCACCACCTCCCACACATGCATTAGAGCTTGTGGTCCATCCACTCGAGCCACACCTTGGGGCAACCCTCAGACTACCTCAAACCACTATCCAGGTTCGAGTCTTCTTGAACCCGGCCCTGTATACCTGCGGCATACATATCACACTACTCAAGGCAACCGTCTGATTGCGCTTAGCCGAGTACTGGAGAGACGACCCTCTCGTCGTCCCTCCCAATACATGCCTACTCACTCTGTGAGGGATGGTCACAAAGTCATTACCTCACAAACACATGCTCGCAATCCTTGGCCTCGGCCTCCTAAGGTCTGACCCATTGCTTGAGCCCGGGTTGAGCCTCAAGTCACCCAGAACCCTTTCTGCACGTGACACAGATGCGCCACCCCCCACGGACAACTCCAAGCTCTCGGTCGAAAGGTCACTGACAGTTGTCTCCTCCCTTGTTCGTCCCTTCTCCTCCGGACGAGACGCTCAAGAATTGGTACTTGAAGGCCTTTCTCAAGAGTACCCTCTTAAAATACCCTCTTCAGACCGGCCCTACCTTTAGAGCTCACAAAAGATCTCAGGGTAAGATCCCTTGGGTGATGAAGTCTTCCATCCCCTGACTCTCTCCAAGCTAAGACAAAAGTCTGAGCTAATTCCTGTTTCTGGCCCACATCCCTTGGCGCATCTCATGGAGATGGCTCTGTCATGTTTGAAGAAAGCGGACCATTCTCAATCACGGTCCCAGTCTCGGTTCCAAAAATAGGTATACTAGAGCCTGAGAGGCAAACATGGTTGAGGCCTACAAAAAGTGCCGAGAGAGGAACCCAAGACACTCGGGGCAAGCAAGCCTGCTGATCCCTAGGCCGAGAACCCCTTTTACCCATTACAAGTTGCAGCAGAGCCTGAGGTAGAAAAGTCCTGCATGGTTGTTAATGTCGTAGGAGACAACCCAACCTTGCATCCCTTGCAGTCCCAAGTTCGTCCCGAACCGATCTTGACTTGATCAGCGTACAAGGCTCGAGCTCAATCGGGGCATGCCGAGCCCCTGCTGACTGACTTGCCGCATCCAGTTTGGCGTGTACGCCAGACCCCGACCGTGCAAGAGATCAATATCCTTGAAGAAACAGTCAACGTGATGGTCGTTGATGAACCCAATGACAATCAAGAAGGCCGTATGAATTGGTTCAAGGACAAGTTTCCCAAGATGATGGAGAAGATCGAGCAGATGGAAAGTACTCGGCTCCCTGGGAACTCACACCAGGAAGCCAATTCTCCTCATCCAATCGATCCGATCCCGAGGCAGCCACCTCCTTCACGTGACCATTCCTCCTCTTAACAAGTCTCACAAGCCGACATTGATGCCATGGTCACTCACAGTTTGTGAGGCAGACAAATCCTAGGCATGTAGGGTATGACTCTTTATCAGAAGCCCTACCCCTCCTACACTGAGCAGCTCCCGTTTCCCCCTAATTACCAGAAGGGGAGACTCTTGCTCTTCGATGGCACGAGTTCAACACATCAGCATATCCCCCATTTCTATTCGACACGTCAAGAGACAACAGCTGATGGGAGGCTTCTTCTTTGTCAGTTTGTTGAGACGCTTGACGGGCTAGCATTTAAGTGGTATGCTCGACTCCCTCAGAACTCAGTGCAAACCTGGGAAGAAATGGAGCACTTGTTCTACAAACGCTTTTATGAAGTCGAGAGAGAAGTCTAGGCCATTGAACTTCGCACATTGACCCAGAAACCAAATGAGCAGGTCAATTAGTTCATAGTAAGATGGAGAGATCTAGTTGCGCATCAAGCTAACCCCATGCCTGAAATCCATGTCGTTCAAACATGTGTGTGCAACATGCGATCGAAAATCTTCCTACATGTCAAGGCATCAAGCCCAACCTCTAGATCGGATCTGATCTCCAAAGCAATCCGAATAGAGTGCCTCCTTAAGCAGTATGGCAAGCTTCAAACCTCATCATCAAATGAGGAAAACAATCGAACCTTTGGTAAGGGTCGTTCCAATTCTCGAGGTAGTTAACAGAAAGGAGTGATTAGTGTTTCTGTCACTGTATCGGACCCCAAGAAGGCCTCTCCTCAAACTCTAGATTTCTCTGAAGGGGTGAACTTTGTAAATACTCAGGGGATACCTCAGGCAAGCCAAAAGCCCCAGTCCTACAATAAGGTGCCTCCACCTCGGAACCTCTACGGAAAAGACTACTTCGAAGAGCAGAAAAAGAAAGTCTATAGTTTTAATAGGGAGTGGGTCCTGACCTTACTCCGAATGTTGATTGAGCAACAAATGATCACCTTACCAGAGATGAAAAGGCTAGAGGATGCTAACTTTGTCACCCACAAAAATTACTGCGCTTATCATATAATGCGGGGCACCCTATTCAAGATTGCCTCATGCTCAAAGATCACATCAAGACTTTAATTCAGAAAGGGCAGATACAGCTCGATAGTCTCAAGAAGGCATTCAGGGCAGTTGAAGCATCTCACATAGTGACAGTTCAAGAAGAAGACAAGCAAGTGTACCATCTCGACGAACTACCACCATACCTTCTTCAGACTCTATTTTGTATGATGCTTCAAGTAGGGATCGTCACACTAAAGCCGTCAAGACATCCTAGACACCTTGCTCGTGGGACTGGAAACCTCTGGTGCCCCTATCACCAGATACGAGGTCAAGATTTAGAGGGGTGCTCCAGTTTTTGAGCTATAATCACAGAAATAGTCCAAGAGAGCACTCCACTGACACTATCCCAGGGGATGACATTCAAACCTCCAGACTACCAACACAAGAGGTCACTCAGATACAGACCTCTGGTGAGAACGCATCCCCCGAGTCCTCAAACTCTGACGAACCCTCAACTTCCCAACCATGGCTAGTCTATCGAGGATGAAACATGATGAAGTCCATGAGAAGGGAAGCGATTCGCCAAGAAAAGCTGGATCCCAAGCCACGTGAACCTGATAAGCTTACTCCTGTTCCCAAAAATAGTAGAAGGAGACGAGCACCAAGGGCCACTCGCCGAAAGAGGAAACTACCTCAACCCCAGACTGAGGTAGAATTCCTCAAGCCCCTTCCTCCGTTGCAAACCCAACAGGAACCAAGACCTGCAATCCAATCAAGAGGATATTCTTGAGCCTTCCTCTACTGAGGTCCCCAACATGCCCGATAAGGGTGCCAACACTAAATACTCCCCCCAATGGTCCAAGCAGGGTGAAGACCTAAAATATTCCCTGCACACGTCCAATTCCAGTGATCGCGTTAAAAGCTACCCGGATCGGTCCAACCTGAGTGACAACCTTGAAAGCTCTCATCCATCTTCTATCCTCGACTCTTCTAACCCTTCTTCTTCTTCTGCTAACACATCTTCTACAGGTATGATTCTCAAATGCCTAGACTTTGAGGCTCTTGACAAAGAGCTGAAAGGTTGCAACAATAGTAGGTGCCTTCGAAGGCAGCTGAAAAAGACGGTGGCCCAAGAACCTGAGTTCCTGACAGTCGTTGACGCCTTAGCGGCTAGAGCCAACAAGAAGCCTCCTCTCACTATTGAGGAGCTCCTCATACAACACAGGAACCCCAAGGCCAAGGGAGCCCGAGCAACGGCTGCAAGGATCAAGAGGGCAGAGCTTCCATTTTAATGAAGCATGCCACATGATGCAGATATTTGAAGCGGTGACCAACACTGACCCAATCAGCCTAAGGTCAGGCAAGAAGTTACAACCACTCGTGCAGAAACCTCAACAACCGAGACTCTTGAAGTACCTTGGTTCGCCACTTGTCCCATACCCTAACACACCGACCAATCCACCGCTCCTTAGGTTCCCAAGATCACCATTGGTCCCATATACCCAACTGTCTTCAAAACATCAACTTCCATCAACCTCTATTTTACCAACACCTACCCATATCACCCAATCTAACCAGTTCGCACCAGACTTGACTGCATGACCTAGCCAGTCGGTACCAAGTCCGAGAGCATAATCTTTACCTTCCCAATCTTCACAAACTCTCCAATCCATACTGGTTGCACAACAAAGTCAGCCGGTGCCCCAAAACAAACCTTCACCACCTAAACCTTCATCACAACCTTCCATACCACTCAAACCCGCAGATCCAGGAGTACATAAAAATGGTGATCATAAGAACGAGAATGATGTAGTGGCTGTATCCGTGATCGCTGAATCATAGAACCCTCCCCTCACATTCTCTGAGTCTTGTTCTTCCCAATTGATCCAAGCGCCCCAAAATTCACTCTCTCAACTATGTGGACTGCCTCTCCTTGAAGCTGACACCTCATCAAGCAAACAAGCAGTAGAAGTAGCAACCACGCTTTGTCAAAGCCCAATTTTAGGCGGAGATGTCAAGAGCATGGGTACATACAAACTATGAGGTCGGGACATTCGAGGTCAATGAAGGATCCTCTGGATCACCGATTGACGATGAAGTGGAAGTTCAAGGAGCTCCTGAGGAATGAGAAGAAGGTGGACAAGCTACGACAGACAATCTCGAAGAAATAAACTTGGGTGATGAGAGTGACCCGGGGCCAACTTTTATTTCAGCTAACATGTCGCCAGATGATAGGGAATGCTATATTGCCTTCCTACTAGCAAACCGAGATGTCTTTACTTGGAACTATCATGAGATACCCGGTCTTGAACCCCAAGTCACGGTACATCAACTCGACATTGACCCGTCCTTCAAACCTGTAAAGCAGAAATCGAGAAGGCTCCAGCCTGATCTTGAAACGCAGATAGATGCTGAAGTAACCAAACTAAGGGAAGAAAGCTTTATTCGAGAGGTCAAATACCCAAAATGGCTCGCCAATGTTGTGCTAGTTAGAAAGAAGAATGGGAAAATCAGGGCATTGATTTTTGTGATTTGAATGCTGCTTGTCCAAAGGACGACTTTCCATTGCCGTTCACAGAAATGCTTATCGATTCCACATCCCATTTCCAATCTTCTCCTTCATGGATGGATATTCAGGGTACAATCAAATAAGGATGGCACCAGAGGACCAAGAGGCCACCACCTTCCTAACTCACAAAGGGGTCTTCTATTACACAATGATGCCATTTGGATTGAAAAATGCAAGTGCTACGTATCAGCAAGCAATGACCACCATCTTTAAGGATATGCTGCACAAGGAGGTGGACAAATATGAAATGAAGCATGTTCACATGCAAGACCTCGAGGGGGTGTTCCTGCGGCTCCGCCTTCATCAGCTCAAGATGACCTTGAAATGCACCTTTAGCGTACGATCAGGGAAATTCTTAGGGTTCATTGTCAGGTCTCGGGGATTTGAGAGTGAGCCTGTCAAGATCAAGGCAATTCAAGGAATGCCACCTCCAATGACACTTGGAGAAATTCAGTCTCTTCAGGGAAAACTTGCTTATATTCGAAGACTCATTTCCAATCTCTCAAGACGTTGTAAGCCTTTTTCGCACCTTGGAGAAATTCAGTCTCTTCAGGGAAAACTTGCTTATATTCGAAGACTCATTTCCAATCTCTCAAGACGTTGTAAGCCTTTTTCGCACCTATTGAAGAAGGACTCTCCTTTCGTATGAAATGGGGCATGTCAGGCAGCCTTGGATGACATGAAAGAGTATTTGTTAAGCCCCCCGATACTCTCCATGCCTGTGTTATGAAGGCCCTCATTTTGTACGTGACTGCCCTCGAGGAGTCGCATGGTGTGCTCATGACACAGAACAATGAGGGAGGAAAAGAAATCATTCTGTACTTTAGCCGAGGTATGCAAGGAGCTGAAAAGAATTACCCACCAATCGACAAAATGTGCCTGACCCGGATTTTTGTGGTCCAAAAGCTTCATGACAAAACTAAGACCTTGATGGCAAACCTCGATGACTTTTCCTTAGGACACATCCCTAGAAGATTGAATTCCCAGGCTGATGTCCTTGCCAAGCTGGGTGCCACTATTCAAATCTCCTTAAAGGAGCCCATGGCTATATGGGTAGCAAAGTGGAAGCATATTGAGCTGATTAGAGAGTTAGACGGGGATTATGAAAGGATTATTTTCCCATATTTCCCTCCTTATCCATTCGGGGTACCTCGCTGCTAAGGATGCTCTCGAAGCTGAAAGGAAGGCGAAGCAGGCTCAGCACAATAAGTTCAAGAAACATCAAGGGGAGATCTTTGATCCAATAAGTGTCAAGATTGAATAAGTTGAGGGTTGGAGGGAACCCATAATTAACTTTATCAAACACGGTCGGCTACCGGACGATCGCATTGAGCGCAACAATATACAAAGAATGTTCACCAAATACACTCTTCTTGATGGAGATGCTCTCTTTCGAAGATCCTTCGACGACATCCTTCTCCAATGCGTCGACACAAATGGAGCAAAGCAAGTGTTGGAGGAAGTGCATATCGGGATCAGTGGCGTTTATCAATCTGGTCCTAAGCTTTACGAATGGATACGCAAGTTGGGGTATTACTGGCCATCAATGGTCACATATTCGTTGACTTATGCCAAAAGGTGCCATGCATGTCAGATACATTCAAACCTCATTCCCCAGCCACCACATCCTCTGCGTCCTACGGTGATGTCCTGACCCTTCTCATAATGGGGTATGGACATTGTCAGACCCATCGACCCTCCCTCAGCATTGGGCCATACCTTCATCTTAGCTGCCATGGATTACTTCTCCAAATGGGCTGAAGTGATCCCTCTCAAACATGTCCCCAGGGAATCAGTAGCCAACTTTTTGCGACATCACATCATTTACCGATTCGGTGTGCCTGACTAGATCATATAAGATAACGGTCCCCAGTTCAGAAGCCAGCACATTGACTGCTTGGTAAACTAATTTGGTTTAGAGTAGAGGTACTCTACCATGTACCACCCTCAGGCAAATGGTTTGGCCGAAGCCTT
The DNA here is from genome assembly GCF_054954075.1 of Amborella trichopoda. Lineage (NCBI taxonomy): Eukaryota > Viridiplantae > Streptophyta > Magnoliopsida > Amborellales > Amborellaceae > Amborella > Amborella trichopoda. Next base: position 20,068,497 of record NC_142345.1, on the reverse strand, counting down.
CAAAAAACCCCTTTGCAGTGTTCTGAGGAAATCGGTGTCAAAGATAAGGAAAAATTGACATGAGAAGCTTCCCGAGGCTTTATGGGCCTATCGCACTACCACCTGGAATGCCACCGACTCTACTCCCTATTCTTTAATCTATAAGAGTGAAGCGGTACTACCCCTCTTGATCCAACTTCCCTCCCTTCGTATCATTCTACATCATGATGTGACAGAGGATGAACATGTTAAGTTGCGCTACCAAGAATTAGACGCACTTGACGAGAAGAGATTCGCACTACCACCTGGAATGCCACCGACTCTACTCCCTATTCTTTAATCTATGAGAGTGAAGCGGTACTACCCCTCGAGATCCAACTTCCCTCCCTTCGTATCATTGTACATCATGATGTGACAGATGATGAACATGTTAAGTTGTGCTACCAAGAATTAGACACACTTGACGAGAAGAGATTCAAGCACAATAAAATGTCGAACTCCATCAGGGGAGGATGAAAAGGGCTTTTGACAAATCAGTCAAAGTTCGTTCATTCTCTCGTGGTGACTTGGTTCTAGCAGTAAAGCGGTCGATCATTTTGCATGGACATTGCAAGGGAAGTTTTAAACAAAGTGGGAAGGCCCATTAATAATCAAGAAGGTTTCTCCAAATGGGGGCTACATACTGACCCATCTTGATGAGAAGGAGGCAATGCCTCCTATCAATGGATGTTGCCTGAAAAAGTACTACCCATGACTTACAGTTCTGAATGCACAACTTCAAACATTCCTTTTACCCCAGCACATACTCATGTAACCAGCCGAGCGCACATTTTGTCGCCAAGCGCACCCCTTCTACCTCTACACCCACTCCTTTTGCATGCATGCCTTCCCTAGCCGGCCCATTCGTGTGACCCTCATTGCCTTTCCATCCCCATTAGAGTTATACTCATGCGCTTAATTTTTTTTTCCCTAGGAGTCATACCTACTTCTTAATCCCCAGTGGGTCAACTTCTGCCTACCATCCCTCACTGGGACACACACACCTTCACCATCTGAACCCACTACACATTAATGACCTCCGCCGTTTCATCCCCAGTGAGTCAGACCACCATCCACATGCCCATTCCCTATGGAGCCTCATCCACTTCACATCTCCCAGTGAGTCGACCCCTCGTTGGCGACCCACATACATGACGACTCATACACAGTCCAGTGGCATGACCCTAAACTGTAGCACACGTCCTGGCCGCATGACGTTAAACTGCTTTGCACCACAGTCCAGTTGCATGACCCTAAACTGTAGCACACGTCTTGACCACATGGCGTTAAACTGCTTTGCACAACGGTCCAGTTGCATGACCCTAAACTGTAGTGCACGTCCTGATCGCATGACATTAAACTGCTTTTCCCAAGTCTCGTTGGCATGACCTTAAACACGCCTCCACAAATGTGTGCCCCTTTGTTGCATGCACACCCTTTGCATGACGTACCACGCATGCTTCCCCTAGCCGGCCCGTCCGCGTGTACATACCACATTCATTTCTTCCCCAGCGAGTCCATCTCCATTACCTTTCATAAACTAGCAACAATCTCCAATGAGTTGGGCCTATGCTCATGAATCCCCGGTGAACCATTCCATCATCCACACTCATCGCTAGCTAGTGGGCCACCCATTATCCATCTTCCATACAGCATCCATCATCCATAGATGGTCTCGCGCCATCTCTCCCAAGTGAGTCAAACCACCACCATACTCACTCCATGGCCTCCATTGATCATCATCCATCCCCATCATGGTCCAAGTTATATGACCTTAAACTATATCGCACATTCTGACCGCATGACATTAAATTGCTTTGCCCGGGTCCCAGAGACATGACCTTAAACACACCCCCACAAAAAAAAAAAAAAAGGCATGGTGTAAACCCAAAAGGGGAACACCATGAGTAAAAATGACGGATGGGTATGGTCACGAAATCATGAGGAGAGTGTTTTATAAAATAAAAAACCGGGCACGGTGAAAACCCACAAAGGGTACAATGAGCAAAAAAGGAAAAAAAGGCAGACATGGTTGTCAAGTCATGGGCAAAAGAGACTAATAAAAAGGAGGTTGGTGACAACCGTCTCTATAGCACCACTTCCCCTATCCCAGTGAAAACCTGAAAGGGAGCTCAGACCAATATGCAGGTTGATGCAGCGCTCACCTCCCTAGGTGGCTTTAGTTAGCATTTCAAGAAAAATCCTCCGTAGCAGAATACCCTATTGTCGAGACCTAAAAATAAGATCGATCACAGGCAAGAAACTGTTAAAACACGCCAAGCTAACTTAGTGAGGCTGCAAACAATACCACTCATATGTCCAATAGGGTGTAGACTTTAAAATCATCCCGTCATACATCCAACGGGGTGTAGACTATAAAATCATCCTCAAGATCCATCACAGGCAAGAAACTGTCAAATCAGGTCAATACCTACCCACAGTAACCAGGGTAGAGCCCTTTCAAGGCCACTTCGCCAAAATCGCTCCCTAGCTGGACCAGACATTCGGGACAAGCCAATAAAAAGCCCCTGACTGGACTCAACAGGATGGGGCCCACAGAGATACCCTGCTTGTAAAAGAAAACATGGTGTAGTAGTAAACAATGCCGCAAAAAGGTCCGATAAGGGTGAAGAATTTAAAAGCACCTTGTACGTCCAACATGGGCGAAGACTCTAAAAGCATCTTGTGCATTCGATAAGGGTGAGGACTCTAAACACATCCCCCAAAAGTCTCCACGTCTGGGTCCACAATAAGGCCCCCAGCCATCAGAGCACCTTGGTCACCCCTCCGGGAACCAGATTTGCATGAGTGTCCCTCTGGTGTTTGTGTGATCCGATGGCCAGGAAGAAAACTAAAGTCGAAGGAACAATTTTGTTTCTGAATGTTGTACTTCTAGTTTCCCTCAACATTCGGCGAGGCAAGCTGTTTGAGGTCAATTTTCATCACTTGTATCCCCAGTGTGAATAAGGAGAGAGCAGTTTGTAACCTAGGTCCTTATGTACTAAAATGCCTATGGACTACGGAGCGCCTTGGTCAATAAGCCCTGATTCAGAAGTGAAATTTCAAAAAGCCTAATAATAGCCTAATAAGGTTCAAGATCATGCCCAAGGGTCTCCTAAGAAAACCTATCAAGTTTTGTCACAATTCGATAAGTTTTAGGCATGGCAGACGACAAAACAGTTTCGAAAAATTCTGCCTCTATCGTGCTGAAAATGGACTCTGAACTATAGCACAATTATTAGAGCATCAAATGATCTCCAAACTATCGTCATTGGATTCAGAACATTTGAAAACCATTGGATACCAATTTTTGGCTCATTGAAATGCTTCTAGATCAAGTTATGGCCACATTACCCAAAATGGGTAGGTCGGACACTTTTACGGTGCACCCTCGGTGAACAAGTTTCCATTAATGGAAACTGTGGTTCTCAATTAGGGGGCTAGCTTCACATGGATGTATCTTCCTCATCCTAGGTCAGATCGAGCCCAAAGTTTGGGAGCATGCTCGCCTCGTTGACCCGATCGATTTGATATCTAGCACGCACGATGACACGACCCGAGCCAAAAGAAATCGAAGAAAGAAGTTCATCGAAAAGGTCCAAAAGTAATAGGGGATTTCCAGCAGCATGTCCCCTCGATTGATCGGCCACATCACGACGCTTGCACATTGGATTGGCCCAAACCAGACCCATTACAAGTATAAGTCAGAGGCTTCATCTAAACCGAACATCGCACGTGATGGACAGTCAGATTCGACGCACGATGAGTCTGACGTTGCCGCAATTTCCAGCCACCGAAATCCAAACTCCGACCAAATTTTCCCAATTTGGAAAACGGTCGTCTGGCCACCAAATTGGGTTGTTCTTTTTACAAAATGATCTTGGCAACATGCTCGTTACGCTACAACGAAGAAACCGGCAAACAAGTCCAAACATTGGTGGACAATCAAATTCTAACCTAATTGATGAAAATTAACAATTAAATGAATTAAAGAAATTTTAAGAAAACAGGGCAAAATGATGATTCTACCCCTGTGAGAACAATCCGTGAAATTTCGAATCAGTCCCTGTAATGGCCATGCAATCTTCATGATCTTTTGGGATCGGTTCGAGGTCCTTCTGGTCTTCATTTGGCCAAAAGATTATTCTTTTCTTGATCAGCTTGAGAAGAAGATCATGTTAATACCCATTTCGACCCATGGTTTAGACTCTCAGGCCATGATCATGACACGGAAAAAACATGGGAAATTGTGTGACCTTAGATTTAGGATTCAATCCATTTCTCGTACATGGTAGTGAGCATCAGGGTGTGCATGGCGGTAGAGCGCACACGGTTGTATTCGTAAAGGGAACGCGCTCGACAACACTTGACAAGGGAACATGTTCGATAGCACATGTGGCGAGAGAACGCACTCGACGACAGCATTTGGTGAGGGAACGTGGTCGGCGACATCATGTGACGAGGGAACGCACTCGGCGGCAACATTCGACATGGGAATGCTCTCGACATCACGTGACAAAGGAACACACTCGGCAGCGTGCTCGGCAGTAGCATGCTTAGGTTTGGGCTCGGGCCTAGACCCGACCGCGCCCAGCTTGTCGTCGTTTGATATCCTAGACTTGGTTGGGATATTCACTTTGTGCAGGACAAAAATGGGAAGTGCAGGGTATAAAAGGGGTAAACTGTTTTACCTTAGTAAAACATTTGTGCATTTTCCTTAAATGGTAGTGCAAGGATTCCGATGAAGATACTGCATTCCAATAATTTCGGCGCTAGGAAAAAGCCTCGACAGAGAGATCTTGGCAATCAACGAGAAGATTCTGACGACAAGATTCCCTCAAAAGAGGATCGCGAAGAGGGTCACCGGGGTGATTTTGGTGAGATGAGGGAGTCCTTTGGCGAACAAAAAAGTTGCAAGTGAAGGAAAGTACTTGTTGGGGAGTTTTTTGATCGAGCAAGTACCATCTCTTCAAAGGTTCTCTGGCGACTTGCAGGAAAGATTTGGGGGAGTCGGGGTTATGCGGACAGAAGGGAAGTTTTCCGACTAAGTTTACCGGTAAGAAGCAGCGACTGTGGGAAACTTACAGGGAACCCATTCAGCTATCATCGGTTGAGGCAACCAAGAGTCACCTTCTGCGCATGCAAGCAGGAACACGCGTCCGAGCATTGCAGGGTCGTGCAGTCGATAGGCGGCTTGCTTGGGAATCAAGGCATTACATGTGACACGTGTGAGGGACATGCATGGTAATCGTGCTCGGCAGTAGGTCTGCATGACAATCTTAGCACGTTTAGCAGTGCAGTGTGTGCAGTAGTGGGTCATGCATGACAGAATAGCACACTTGGTAGTCTAGTGATGCGCTCGGCGGTCTAAGTGATGCACTCGACAACAAGTCGTGCATGACAGAGAGTTGTGCACAACAGTGAAGGATGCACAGGATGGCGAGTTGCGCATGACAGTGAGTTGCGCTTGCGTGCATGGCGATAATCATGCGCGGCGTAAAGTGCGCATGGTGGGAGAGATACGTGCATGGTTGTGAAAAGTGTGCACGGCGGTAAGCATTTTAAAGAGGCAAGTGAATGCATTCAATGGTTGATCCTTTAGGAAACCAGGGTTCTGCCAACATTCTGGAAGTGAAAAATCTTCCAAGAGTGGGGGAGTTGGGAACCAGTGATTTTACTGGTGAAAGTTTGGTCAGGGGGGACCCCATCTGGCTCATGGAGACTTCATGTAAACCAGAGTGGCCCCTGAGTGTCGCCTTCATCAGTGGACCAATACTCTTTGAAGCTCGAGAAAATAATGATGGTACAATTTCGATTGGAGAGGGTTTTGCACTTTTTCACTGTCTGCATAGGGAGATAGCTTCTGGTGAACACTTCTCTAAGCTGGGAAAGAGGATGATCAAATCAAAGGGGTTGATATGGTCCCCTACTAGACTCCAAGTGCAAGGGGAACACCAATTTTTGAGAGGGTATTCTTCCTGGACCCTTAATATGTTGCATCTGTATTTTAACAAACTTGAGCGTGCTTCCTTGTCAGTGGTAATTCAATGCTCCGTATGGTTTTTTGATTGGTACTCAAACACCATCAAGGTACTGTTGGAAACATGGAGTCACGTTAGCAACATGTGGCTCTTTGGTCATGGCGAGGTAGGGATCTCTCTTCTAGTTATTGGTGGCCTATCATTGATGGGTGGTTAGGTGCCTTGATCTCACCCTCCTAATCTAGATCATCTGGAGGCACGTATCTCAGGTTTCTAATGAACCCGGGACTTGAGATTGCTCTCTTTAGAATCTTTCTCAAGAGCAAGGGCAGGTATACCAACCGATGAGAGAGGAATTTAAGGTGGGTTCAGGACTTACTCGGGTTGGCTCGTGTGGGTGCCCTCTTAGATCACGAAGAAAGCCCTCCAACTGCTTTAGCTAGTTCAGAATCGCCTCCCTTGACTTCTGATCACCTTGTTATCTGCACAAAACTAACATGGTTAATTTTCAAGACAAGTGGGCCAAAGGGACCCACCCTTGTCTTAAGGCAATGTACGTTCATACGAGAGAGTGATGGAGTGGAAGGAGGAAGAATCCAGACTGCAATGGACCTTGTCGTTGGCATTATGAGAAGGCATCGCATGCCTTATGTGCGGCAATGACTTCTGGTGAGGCTCACGACAATAGCTCCCCGTGAGGCTCACAACGCTAGACATGGGACATGAGAGAGACCCGTAGACGGCACTAAGCATCGTCATTAGCAATGCGAGAAGGCAACACGTCCCTTGCGGACGGCGATAGCTTTTGATAAGGCGCATGACGATAACTTCTCATAAGTTGCACGATGATTATCTCTCGTGGAGCGCACGACGATAGACGTGGGACACAAGGGAAGCCTTCACACAACAATAGGCATAGAGAGGCTCGAAAGGAGCCTACGTGCGGTGATGGGCACCGAGCGAGTGAAAGAAGTCTACGCACGATGATAGGTGCAGAGAGGCGCAGAAGGAGTCTACACAAGGTGATGGGCATTGAGCGAGCGAAAGACGTTTGCGCACAATGATAGACGTGGAGAGGGGTGAAAGGAGCCTGCACGCCGAGTTGGGCATGGAGCAAGCAAAAGAAGCCTATGAATGGCGATAGGCCCAAACAGGTGTGAAAGGAGCCTGCACGCGACGATTTCCACCAAGCACAAAAGAGAAGCTCATGGACGATGATGGGTATTGCCGCAATCCTTCATGGACAGCAATGGACATCGCCGCCTACAATAGTCACACGATAGGGTGAAACCCCTGTGGACGGTAATAAACTTCGCTACCCACGTTCTTCGTTGAGATGTCGAGGATATACCTGTGGACGACGATGAGCAGCGCCATTTGCAAATCTCGCAGAGAGATAGAGACTAGCAAAGAGAAGGGGAAAAAAAATTCTCCTATGAAACCACAGGAAGGGGAAAAGGAAGAGAAAGAGGCATGCATGGTACTTCCACTGCCATGCATGGCCTCTGAGGGAGGCTCAAACGAAGAAGAAGAAGAAGAAAGAAAAGAAGAGAGAGAAATTTACCTTGAGCTTAAGGGTACCAGTCTAAAAGTTTATTGCTCCTAAATCTCTCTTTCTCCAAACGCGACCCAACAATGAGAAGGAAAGGGAATTCTATTAAGTAAAAATTCTCTTTTTGGGAAGGGTTTCATGTCTCTTTTTTTTTTACGGGTATGTGGTATATATAGAATTGTGCCCAAATATGGGTGGATGATCAAAATTAAACAAATGCTGGAAATTAAGATTTAACTGAATTAAAAGAAATTAGAAAATAGGGTGCAAAATAACATATTTTCCCCTTCTTAACAAGTTGTGGATTTATTTTCAAGACAGTCCCTGTGTTGCCCTAGAATGTGCATGATTTTTCATGGATGATCCGGGGTTGTTCTGATGCCCGTTTGATCGAAAGATGATTGTTTTCATATAGGGCTCGACATGGCGATCGAATTGATACCAACTTTGAGCCATGGATAGTGTTTTTAGGGCAAGATCATGTGACTTGAAATTTGAATGAATCTTGAAACTTTGGATCGATTGTGTACTCATTCCTTGATGTTTTTATGTAATTTCTTCGCTAGATCACATTGAGGTCTTATGCTGCCAGTCCCGATTCCTCCTTGGTGGAGTAGCACCGCTTGGTTGTACGGTCCGATGACAAGCTAGTTGAGCAAGAATTAAGGAAAATGCATCCCGAAGTTTTGAGCTCTTTCAATTAAAAAAGGCAGGAATTCATTCGCTCTTGGAGGTATCAAAATCAGATATTTGGCCATGCCTTCATGATCGCGGAGGAACAACTGCAACTCGATTTTGTGCTCAGAACTAAATTTTGCAACTTCAGAGTTTTGACCAGAATCTGGAATTCTAACAAAAGAATTTGCAGTCACTTCGTCGGCTTCATGTGTGGGATTCGACCGTTCATCATGTATGGGTTTGGACTAGAGATAGCCCCAGACCTTACGCACGTGATGGAATTGGTTTCTCTCTAGCTTTTCTTCACGCTCGGGAGTCGTGGTGGGGTGTGCCACACTCGAAACGCTCGTCTCGATGAGACCAACACGCTCTAGCAAGTTTGAGCACAATCTGATCTTGGATGAAGGAGATGTAAGCGTCAAAATTCACTAGTTGTGACTGGCCCTTTAATGGAGTTGAGTTGCAGGGTGGCCGCACTGGAATAGCGTGTGGCTCCTCCTGTTTCGCTCTTTCACCTATAACGTCTTCTTAGGTTGTCTGTTCAAGCTGAAATTTGACCCGTGGGGGTTTTCAACCGTGTAGGATCCAATGATAGTGGTATCACAACAAATAAAGACACTGAAAATATAGCTCTAGTTATAGGATCCGTTTTAGGGTGCTAGAGGCTGATTCAGTCGAAACTGTTTCTCAGTTTATGCTACCTTAGACATGTCAGAATGCGATGAAACTTGGCAGTAGACTTTTGAAAGTCCTTATGAAGATCTTGGCCAGTTTTGGGGTTATTTTGTGGCTATCAAGATTTCCACTGTTTGTTAGGCTTTATTGACCTAGGGACTAAGGTGCTGGAAAATGTATTCAAACAGCTTACCCTGCCGAATGTTGTGCTTCGAGAGAAACAAAAGGGAAAACATTTAGAAAGGATGCCCGGACATTTGGATGTAATGAACAGGTCCATCCATGGAGACTTTAGGGGGAGAAGAGACTTTTGAGGGATCCTGTTGAAGTCCTCACCCTCGTGGGACTATTTGCGATTCTGACAACCTGAGGATTTTGTAGGGACTTCATTGGTCAGAATTGGGCCTATCTGGAGGCCAAGTGCTATGAATCTTTGGTTGGCATTGTTTGCTGTTACACCAGGTTTACTTTTGATGATGAGGGTATCTTTATAGGTCCCATCTAGCGGGGTCTAGTCAAGGGCTTCTGACCTAACCTGAAAGTCTGGGCCTATTGGCTAGAGGGAATTTTGACAAGGCGGCCTTGTGGGCCCTATCCTGTTGGGTCCAGTTGAAAATCTGGGCATGTCGACTGAGGAAGGTTTTAGGCGAGGCGATCTCATGGCGAGACATTACCTTGAAGTCTTTGGTAGGTTAGGCCCTGGCTTCGACAGTTTCTTGCCTTCATGGGGATCTTTAGCATCTTGGAGGGATCTTTTGGTCATCGTCCTCACCCTGACGGACTCTTGTTGTTTTTGGAGGTAACGTGTGGTAGATCTTATGCAGCTCTCACTCCCGGGTGAGCCATTTTGTGTTGTGATTGGATGCTAGCAGTTTGAGGATTTTAGGTAGACCTCGTTAACCAGGATTATGACTGTTTTGCAATTGTGTGTCTATTGAGGCTGTGGTGTTGTGTCAACCTGTTTTGTTGATCCAAGCCCCCTTTTCAGGTTTTCACTTGGGAAGTGGCATCGAAAAGACAGTTTTCACCAAACGTCGCTGATTTTCTAACTCTTTTACCCATGACCTTGCGGTCAAGTCCACCCTTTTCATCAATTTTTGCTCACAGTGCCCTTTAGGGTTTTCATCTTGCCTGGGTTTTTGTTTTCATAGAACTCTTTTACTCATGGTTTCGTGACCATGCCTACCCATCATTTTTACTCATGGTGTTCCCTTGTTTAGGTGTACACCATGCCCATTTTTTTTATTATGAAGGCTTGTTTAGACCTGTGTGAAGCCTTTTAATGTCACGCTGCTAGGACGCGCACTATAGTTTAGGGTTATACAACAAGACCAGAGTGGTGACCAATGGTAGTCTTTGGAGGCCATGAAGTGAGTATGATAGTGGTTTTGATTCACTTTGGGGCGATGGCATGAGGCTACCTATGAAAGATGGAAAGTGTATGAATGATGGGTGAAAAATAGTGACCCACTAGTTGACGGCGAGTATAGGTGGCGAGATAGTTCGCCATTTTGTGAGATGGGTGAGACTCACTGGAGAATGATGAATAGTGGTAGTGAAGTGAATGGGTTCATTGGGGAAGCAATGAAGGTGGTGCATGCACACGAACAGGTCAGTTAGGAAAAGCGTGCATAAAAATGCACGTAAAAGGGTGTGTGCGCATATGTGGGGCAAGTTTAAGGTCGTGCCTTCGGGACATGTGCAAAGCAGTTTAACATCATGCAGCCAAGACGTGTACTATGGTTTAAGGTCATATATCTTAGATCGTGGTTATGTAGTTTAAGTCATACAACTAGGACCATGTAGTTTAAGGTCATGCAACTAGACCTCTGCTACAGTTTAAGGTCATATAGATTGGACTGTGATGCAGAGCCTTTTAATGTCATGCAGCTAGAACGTAGACTTTGGTTTATGGTCATATAGTTCGGACCATGGCTATGCAGTTTAAGGTCATACAGCTAGGACTAGGTAGTTTAAGGTCATGCAACTATACCACCGCTACAGTTTAAGGTGGTATAGTTTGGATTAAGGCTATGCAGTTTAAAGTCATGCAACGCGAACCTTGGCTGTGCAGTTTAAGGTCATGCAGCATGGACCATTGTGTGGGTGAAGCTGCATGGGGAATAGGTATGTGGATAGCAATCTGACTCCCTAAGGATTAAGATAGTTGAAGTTATACACATGCAGAGAGATTTAGATGAAGACAGTGGCCCTTCAAGGAGTGGCGAGCGGAAGCAGACTTCACTGGCATGTAACTCTGCTGAGAATGATAGGCCAGAGTATAGATGCAACCCCACTGGGGATAGTGGGTCGCAATAGGGTGTGACTCCTACTGGGGTGTTGGTGTGAAAGAGACCCACTGAGGATTGAAGGGGTAAGCATGACTCCCTTTTTCTTTTGCATATGCTTAACTGCACTGGCAATGTTGATGGAATACACCTGGCGAAGGGGTGCTTCCATTTCACAGTTTTAATTCATGCTTGTGGACTATTTATCACGTTATTTATTGTTTTACTATAGCGGTGTGCGTTACAATTTTAAGGTCTTGTAGCTCAGACTTTGGCTATGAAGTTTAAAGTCATGCGGCTAGGACCATGCAGGTTTAAGTTCATGCAACTAGACCTCTGCTACAGTTTAGGGTCATATAGTTTGGACCATGCAGTTTAAGGTCATGCAATTAGACTGTGGTGTGCAATTTAGGGTCATGTGACTAGAACCAAGGTTGTGCAGTTTAGGGTCATGTAGCATGGACCCGGCTGTGCAGTTTAAGGTCATGCAGCATGGACCATGGCTGTGCAGTTTAAGGTCATACAACATGGACCATGGTTGTGCAGTTTAAGGTCATGCAACATGGACCATTGTGTGGTTTGAATGTGACTCCTGTGGAAATAGGGTCATGATTGGGAACTCGACTCCTGAAGGAGTGAGGCTGGGGTGCAAGGAATGAACTTTCTGAGGATGCAAGATGAAGGTCCTGAAGGGAGTGCCATGGCATGCGCACGACACTAAGTTCTGGATGATGCTCATGGTGTTAGGCTCTTAATGAAGGGCGCACAACATTAACTACTGATGGGTGAGCGACGGTAGGCCTTGACGAAGACGCGCAATGATGGCCCTTGATGAAGGCTTGCGACGATAGCATCTTACGTAGCGCACAACGATTGCCTTTGGTGAAGGCGTGCGGCAATGGCCCTTGACGAAGGTGCACGACGATAACATCTTACGCAGTGCCCATCGATTACCTCTGGCGAAGGAGCATGGCGATGGCCCTTGACGAAGGCGCATGGCGATAGCATCTTACGTAACGCCCGACGATTACCTTTGGCGAAGGCGTGCGGCGATGACCCTTGACAAAGGCGTGCGATGATAGCATCTTACGCAGCGCACGACGATAGCCTCTAGCAAAGCGCATAGTGATACCCCTTTCGAGTCTCGGGCTCGATCAGTTTCGGCCTTGTCTTATTGCCGTAAGAAGCTGGGGTCTGGAGCATCATTTCAAATTTGTGAGGGGCAGTTCGTTGCACAACAGAGTATAAAAAGGGGGGAAAACCTCATTTTACTATTTTACCGAAGGGTAAAACATTCGAAGAGAGTTTTAGAGAGAGAGAAAGAGAGCTGGAGCTTTCTTCGAGAGTTTCCTGACTAGAGTTTTTCCTGACCCATATTTGCAGCAGACAGGCTTTCAGAGGATTTTCTGGTGAGATTTAGCAGGTTTTGGGCCTTTGCGGCATGCTCGGGGGTGTTTTTGAAGGGTGTCAAGGCTCTCTTGAGTAGGGAAGAAGGGCTTCTTAGGGGCTCACCAAGACTTTTCCGGTGAAGCTGCAGGAGTCGTAGTGGTGTTCAGCTGGAGTTGTGGTGCTTTTTTGAAAGTCCCTAGGCTGAAGGGGAGGTTGTAGAGAAGTCAGGGGAGCTGACGATCCGCTTGTTATCAAAAGAAGAAGGAGCAGCAGCAGTGGGTTCATTGGAAAACTCAGTGGAATTCCGATGACTTTGTGGTGAACTACTGAAGTGCAAAAACAGGGAGAAGGGAAATCCACAGGGTCATATGGAAATTTTCTGGGGCTTCTAATGGGTTTTTTTTATTTTCCCGGCTGTTGAAAAGGGGAAAGAACAGGGTCAAACGGGGATTCTAATTGCCGAAGGAGTGTTTAGCGAAACCCGAAGTGTTGCGGGGGAGGCGAAAGGTCATGAAAAGGTGGACCGTCGGCAAGGAGTGATGGTTAGGGAAATCAAAGCAGTGTGGGAGTTAATGCTTTAAGGGAATTGGAAACAGTGGGAACCAGGGCACCGTGAGGGCATGCGCGACATTAAGTTGCATGCAGCATTGCCTTTGCTCGTCTCTAGGCCAAGCATGTCGATAGCCACACTAGGGAGCATGCCGCTTGTGGGGATAGTCTCACGCGGCACTGGTTTGCATATGGTAATGATAGCACATGACATTGAGTTGCGCACGCAGTGGTCACCTGCGGAGTTGAGTCATACGCGGAGATAATCACGCGTGGTATTGAGTTGCACGTGGTGATGACCATGGACGGTGATGCCTTGTGGGGGCCAAAAGTGATGGCAAATAAGAGGGCCCCATCACTGTGGTCTGTTGAACGCTAAGTCCTCCAGCACAACAGTGAAGTCCATGTTTTTTTGGAGGAAGGGAAGACATCATGAGCCACTTCCTTGGAAGCTAGCCATGCCTCGTTAGATGAATTGAAGCTGACTCAGAAATGGTTGGCCTTCTTCTCATGCCAATTCTTCTTTGACTTCGAAACTGACTTCCAAAGCACCCCGCATAGAGTTTTGTTGAACACCTCAGCTAAACCGTTGGCTCGAGGGTAGTACATGGTCGAGTATTTTCACTCGAAACCAAACTGGTTGGCCATGCGATAAACATGATGGCTTCTGAATTGTGGGCCATTATTAGAGATTATTCTGTTCGGAACCCCGAACCGATATATGATGTGGTGGCGCATGAAGTTAGCCACAGTGGTCCCTGGAACCTGCTTGAGAGGGATTGCTTTGGACCACTTGGAAAAGTAGTCTGTCACTATTAGAATGAAGGCATGACCCAAGGCAGAAGGAGGGTCGATGGGTCCTACAATATCCATACCCCACTAGGAAAAGGGCCATGATGTCACTGTAGGATGGAGAGGCTCCGAGGGCTGATGAATGAGGCTTGAGTGAATTTTCACACCTGACATCTTTTAATATAGTTTTGAGCATCGACCACCATTGAAGGCAAATAATAGCCGAGCCTACGTATGCACTCGTAGAGCTTAGTGCCGAACTGATGTAGCTCGTAGATACCTGAATGTACTTCTTCAAGCACTTTGCTTGCTTCTTGTGTATTGACACATCTGAGGAATGATCAATGAAAGAGAACATCCCCATCGAGAAGGGTGTACTTGGTAGACATCCGTCGCATACTGTTGCATTCCACCCGATCCTCAGGCAGCCTTCCATGCTTTTATGAAGTTCATGATGGCTCCCTCCAATCTTCCACCTGTTTAACCTCTGCACACATCGGGTCGAAGAATTCAGGTTCCTATTTCTCAGTCTTGGATTCTTTTCCTCGGGACATTTCCTGCTCTGCCTTAATGACATTGTTGGCAATAAGGAGCGCTCCAAATGGAGAAGGCATGCATTCGGGGAAGACGTCTCTCTCTTCATCTGCATCAACTTCGGTTCTCAATTCGACATGTCTCCATTCCATTACTCAGACAGGTGTGGGCCCTAATGAAGACAATTGAACGGTAGCCTCAAGATTTGAGAGTGCATCGGTCTGCAAGTTCAGCCTCCTAGGGATATGACTGAGAGAGAAATCATCGAAATGGACCATATAAGATTTGGTCGTGTCATGATAAGGCTTAAGAGAATCCTTCCTTATGTAATAAATCCCCTTAATCTACCGGATGACCAGCTCAGAGTCGTTGAAGATGTTTAGTTGCTCTAGGTCTAGCTCTTGGGCGATCTCCACTCTGATTATGAGGGTTTGATATTCAGCTTCGTTATGAGAAAATGCCTCTATAAGTGAGAAGGATAGAGGAATCATTCCATCATCAAGAGACATGAACACGACTCCGGCACCCCCTCTATCAGACTAGAATGCTCGGTCGAAATACATCTCCCACGGCCGAGCTAGTACCGCACAAAAAACTTCTTCTTCCGAGAGATCACTTGATAGGGGAGATTTCGAAGGGACTGAGTGAGCCACAAGAAAGTCTGCCAGGGCTTGACCTTTGACTGCCTTTTGTGGTACGTACATGATGTTGAACTCCATCAACAATAATGCCCACTTGGCTAGGCATCCTGATAGGCATGACCGGGTCATAAGGAACTTGATCTGGCCCACCTTTGAGATTAGTTTGACCTCGTGACTAACCAAGTAATGGTGGAGCTTCTTTACTGCAAAGATCAAGCTAGGCACATCTTTTTGATGGGGGGGTAATTCTTCTCTGCTCCTTGCATCCTGTGACTAAGATAATAGTGCGCTATTTCCTTCCCCCCATCATTGTTCTGTGCTAGGAGTGCCTCAAGTGACTCATCAGGGGAGATCATGTATAGGATGAGACGCCTTCCTAACACTGGCATAGAGAGCACTGAGGGATTCAACAAATACTGTTTGATGTCATCGAGTGCAGCTTGACATGCCTCTTCTCATACGAAGGGAGTGTCCTTATTCAGCAGGTGTTAAAAGGGCCCGCATCTCCCTGGAAGGTTTGAGATGAAACTTCAAATGTAGGCTAGCTATCCTTGGAGAGACCGCAGTTCATGCAAGGTCGTAGGAGATAGCATATCCTGAATTGCCTTGATTTTGACCGGCTCTATCTCGAGCCCACGGTACCTCAAGATAAACCCTAAGAATTTTCCTGAGCGTATGCACATTTCAAGGGGTTCATCTTGAGTTGGTGACGCTGCAACCGTTCAAATACCTCTTTAAGGTCTTGTACGTGAGTGTCCTTTATTCCAGATTTCACCACCAAGTCATCCACATAGCACTCGACCTTCTTGTGGATCATATCTTTGAAGATGGTCATCATGGCTCACTGGTACGCGACACCGGCGTTCTTCAACCCGAAAGGCATCATAGTGTAGCAAAAGACGCCTTTTAGGGTCAAGAACGCAGTGGCCTCATCTTTTGGTGCCATCCTGATTTGATTATAACCAGAATATCCATCCATGAAAGAGAAGATTTGGCAATGAGCTGTGGAATCAAAAAGCATCTCGGTGAACGGCAGGGGGAAGTCATCCTTAGGGTTGGCGGCATTCAAGTAGTGGAAGTCAATACAGACCTTGATTTGACCATTTTTCTTCTTGACTAGGACAACATTTTTCAGCCATCTTTGGTATTTGACTTCATGTATCCAGCTTGCCTGAGCTTGTTCACCTCATCATCAATCTGCATCTCGAGGTTGGGTCTAAACCTTCTTGACTTTTGCTTTATGGGTTTGTCGATCGGATCAATACCAAGACGATGTACAATGACTTGAGGGTCTAAACTAGGCATCTCATGATAATGCGAGGTGAAGACGTCCCGGTTTGCTCGGAGGAGGGTGATATAACCTTTTTTCTCTTCTGGGGACATGTTTGCCTCGATGAAAGTTGGCCTTAGGTTGGCTTCATCCCCTTGGTTTATCTCGTCAAGCTCGTCAACTGTAGCTTGACCACCTTCTTCCCACTCTTCGGGGAGCCTCTTACAAGTCTTCGTCTGGGGATTCATGATGCTTCTCATCAACCTCAAGTGCAGAGACACGCGATCTGAACATTTTTGCTTCTAGGAGGAGCCCAGTGTGAGAGACGATTTTTGGTTCCTGGCCAGATCAAGCAATGAAAGGGTCGACTTCGAACCGGCAGTCCATGACTTTGTGACTAGAATCACTCAGTACTTGCCCCGAACTAGGTGATGCTTCACGAACTTGAATCATGTGATAGGCCTCGTGGGAATAGGAGCTTGAAGATGGCTCAGTCTTGGCTTAGGTTGACAAGGCGTCGACGACTGTCAAGGATCTAGCTGCCTGGGCCAGCATCTCTCTTAGGTGCTTCCACTGCGACCTGCTAAGTCTGGTGCCTCCGAGCTCTCTGTTTAGAGTGTCAAAGTCTGTGTACTGTCGAGCTGCACCTGTGGAAGAAATAGAAGAGGAGGGAGTAGAAGAAGAGTTAGAATGTTCCCGCAGCTTTTTGTGTCGTCGTCGAAATTGGACTTGTGAAGGGGGTATTTTAGGTCTTACCTCAGCATTGACTGTTGTGGGGTGGTTTTGGCATTGTCACGCATATTGGATGACTCCCGAGTTGTTGATGACTCAGGGACGTCCGTTTGATTAGATGACAAGATAAGGTGAGCTGCGCCTGAGATGAAGTCCTGTAAAGTTGGCAGTGGAAGAAGGAGACTAAGAAACTCTTTCTCAATTGGTGGTTGAGGGAGACGATTCCTTCGACGAGCGGACCTGGGTGCCTATCTCCTTTTGGATCCCTGAGGAGGGGTTTGGTCCGCCTTGTCGAGCTGATGAGTAGCCCTGACTTGGTGGACTTCCTCATGCTTTACGGATTTGAGCCTACTTCGCCCATGGTAGATTTCACAGGGCTGAAGTGTCTAGTGTATGCTCATAGGGGACCTATAGTGGGGCTTCCTCTTAGATGGAAGTGACAGCATGGAAGCGCTCTGGGAGAACAACACAAATAATGTGGCCTTCTTGCACCTTCTGAGTGACTATAGCTTCGAATCCAGAGCATTCTTTCATCTTGTGGCCCCATAATTATTGGTACGGGCACAAGAGGTTTTATGTACCCTAGGCAAGGCGCTTAGGTTTCTTGGCAGGTTTGGGAGTGATGAGACCCTACTGAAGCATTGTCTCGAAGGGGGCTTACAGAGGGTCTAGCTCAGTGCTTCCCGAGGCCTGTGTTAGGAGTTCTTCTTGCACCGGTGGAAGAGGGACTTGAGGGCGCCCTTTTAGGTTACCATGAACTTTCTGGCATTGCTGCATCTTCTTTGCCAAGAGTTCGTAGAAGCTAGTACATTCGCTCACGTCATCGTCTCGTATCAGGTGATATGAGCACCAGAGGTTCTCAGTTCCTGAAGGCAGGAACTTGGGCTGCCTTGTCGGCTTTGGCGTGATGTGCCCCTCTTCGAGCATTATGGAAAGTAGTGCACGGAGGATGGCGGGTGGCTGATCATCTTCTTATATTGTCACTATGTGAGAAGCCTCAGTTGCCTCGAACGCTTTCTTTAACTCTTCGAGCTTTATCTCGACCCTTGTTAATAAGGGCTTTGAAAGTGTCATTGAGCTTATAGCAGTTCTGAGTGGGGTGGCCTACTTTCTTATGGTAGGCGCATTACCTTTCATGCATCTCCCGTCCAACTTGTTCTGGAGTGTTGACCTTCAGTAGCTGGATCATGTTTTTCTCTAGCAGTAGTCGAAGTAGTGCAGGAGTCCACTCCTTATCAAAGGGGTACACCTTGTTCTTGTGCTGGGTCAAGAAGTCACATCGCTTTATGCTTTTAGGAGGCGGGACCTTGTTAGAGGACTACTGCTTGCCTTCAGCCTGAGGTGTTTATGCCTTTGAGATGTACAGGGTTTGAGGGGCGGCTTTGTTAGTGTCCGTCACGGCGACGGCCGCACTAATCACTGCTTTTGCTAGTTACCCCAATTGTTGGAGCAGGAGTTCGAACCAGAGGGTTGCTGTCGAGATCCACCATGGTGCTTGGACAGACCCTCAATACGAACTGTTTCAGAGATGAGCTCTGACATAGAGGGTGGGTTGGAAGCCTCGACATGCAGGGCGATCTCGAGAAGCATGTTCCGTATGTAGGTCTGGACAACTTCTTTTTCAGTCATGGGAGTAGCATGAAAAGTTGCCAGCTCTCTCCATCGGGTGATGAACTTGTCGATTGGCTCACCAGGGTCTTGAGTCAGAGTGAGGAGCTCGATGGTTTCCACGTTCCTTTGGACTTCGTAGAAGCGTTGGTAAAACAACTGCTCCATTTCCTACTAGATGTGCACCGAGTTGGAGGAAGTCAAGCATCCATTGAAAGGACGGCCCTTCGAGGGTCTCAATGAACTGATGGAGGAGGAGTCGCCCATCAGTTACCATCTCTCAATAGGCCGCTTGGAAGTGAGCATGATGCTGGTGCGGGGATGTAGTACCGTTGAACAGGGAGAGCTTCCCCTTTTGGTAGTTCATGGGAAATGACACTTGGTTGATGTATGAGGGGTACGACTTCTTGTAGAGCGGCGCCTCTTGCATGCCTGGGACCTTGTTCTTGAGGCTATGGGCCACCATGGCATCTATGTCAATCTGTGAAACCACAAGAAGGTGAGATGTCTTGGGAGTCCCGTGGGGAAGTTTTCTTGGGAACCATGTCTTCGCCAGATGGGGAATCGGTCTCATGGTGAGAAGAAGGGGACCTAGAGGCCTCTAGATGTTCCATCTTTTCGAGGATGGACTGTATCATTACCTCGAACCTGTTCATCCGCTCTTCTTGGGTGTCATCCGGATCGTTAGTCAGCATGACACTGACCGTTTCTTCAGGAAGGTTAGAACTAGGTGGAGTCATGGACGGCCAGGGTTGGCGAGTCACGGGTGGCAAGTCAGTCTGCAGGGGCTCAGCATGCCCCAACTGGACTCGGGCTTTATATGCCGGCCTTGTGAGGATCGGTTCTCGACGGTCTGAGACCGTGGCTTCTAAGCAGTGATCACCGAGCAGTATTCTTGGACTAGCTCGAGCTCTGGGATCCACAGAGGGAAAAGGGATTGCAACGCAGGAGATCATGAGAGGTGGTAACCTCAACAGCCTTGGAGGCTTCTTTGGTCAGAATCTGCAGACCTTTCTTCAGCTTAATCTTTAGGCAGCTACGGACCTCACTCCAGAACCGAGCCTAAGGCTTGGGCTGGCCTGCTTTTCTTGGGCAAGCGAGGGCCATGTCTATTAGCTGAAGCAAAGAATGGGGTCCAAGGATAGGGGGTAACCAGAGTGTGATGACTTAAACTTTTCCTAGCTGAGTAGAGAACCCAGCACCAACAGAGTCGTCCAGCATCGACTGGGTTGTGTGCAGCACCGTTTGTGATTAGGAGAAAGTACCAGCGCCGGCTGCATAGAGGCTAGCGCTGGCTATGTAGAGACTAGCAATGGCTGAGTTGTCCAGCACTGGCTAGGTTGTGTAGCACCGACTGAGTTGTGGGCAGCGCCGGCTGAGGGCAGCACCGGCTGAGTTATGAGCAGCGCCGGCTGAGTTGTGTGTAGCGCAGGCTGGGTTGTGTGTAGCCTCGGCTGTGTAGAGGGCTAACGTCGACTGTGTGTTTGACATGCATGAGTTGAGTATGCCACTTGTTGAATGCATGCTGATGTGAGTGCCACCTGTCCATATTTAAAGTCTTTTGATTACACTTGGACCACCACCCCAAACATAAGAGTACTTAAGCCTCTTCTCTCCACGCCACTCATTCTTACCTCATTTCTCTCTCTCTCTCTCTAAGACACAAGATTAGAAGAAGTGACTATTGGAGGGCAGCCATTGTTGGGCGGGTGAGAGCTGTGAGAAGAGTAGTGGAGAAGGAACCATTGTTATTTAGGTAAGTGGATCCATCACCATTGCATGGTAGTCGTAAGGATGCATGGGAATTTATGCAAGGGAAATAGGAAAGGAAAGTGCATTATGATGTAGAAAATCCTTATGCCATTTTCATTGAAATTTGGGGGTTTTGTTCTATGATGAAAGTGGATGCTAAGAATGAATATATGATTCTTAGATTATGTGATAAATGCGTGTTATGTGTGTGCATTGTGAGTGAATGGTTGTTATCATGTTCCTCACCATGAAATGAAGGCCATGGAATGTGTTCTTGAGATATGTTATATGCCACTATGAAATTCCAGGAACATGTGTGTTCTTCAAAGAGACTTTTGAGCAGCCAAACGGGGTCCGATTGACCTCAAACCACTACATTGGGAAGATATTTGAGTCTAGTAAAATGTTTGTTTTTTCCCTTTGTTGAAATTCTTTACAAAAATGAAGTTATGTTTCAAAATGAGAAGGTATATCACTATTGATTGTTTTCATGGAATTTTGCACTAATACCAATGTGGTCACTGATTTTAACTGCCCAAACGTCGTTCATTTTTGACCAAAACATAGGCATTTGAAAGATCTTTGAATGGGCTAAAACTTTCATGTGGAAACTATTTTTAAATTCCTTTTAGATTGAAAGTTACACTTCGTTTTATGAAGGTATGTCACTGTGGTAGTGTTGATAAATTGCCGATCTATCACCTTGTTTGACACAAATCTTTGAACCACCAAATGGAATCCAAATGCTTTCAAATTTACCTTGATAGAAATATATATGACTGGCTAAAACTTTTTTTTTGAAATCGTCGCAATTTGTCTCACGGATTGAAAGTTATATAACTATAAAGGAGGGTATGTCGCTGTTTATTGTACACAGCAGAGGGGCGCAGCTAGTTAACCCTCACCTCCTTGAATCTTTAAGAGGCCAAACGACGTCCAATTGTCAACAAAACATTCCCATTTGAGAGATAGGTTGGTGGGTACAAAATTTGGTTTTAGAATTATTTTCAAACTCTAAATAATGCAAGAGTTACAATTGTAATGTGAGCGCATGTCGTTGCCCTTAATGGCATAGCTAAAATAATGTTACTGTTATTATGATACTGTCATTGTGATACTATTAAAGTGTGATGTGCCACTATTTGCTATTTATGTGATATGTGAATGGATACCTACTATGTGAATGATGGTATCATGCTATTTATGAGATAGTTGAGTGGATACCTACTGTGTGAATGATGGTATCATGCTATTTATGTGATATGTGAATAGATACCTACTGTGTGAATGATAATATCATGCTATTTATATGATATGTTAATGGGCACCTACTGTGTGAATGATGGTGCTGACAGCTGCCTATTGGGAAGGGTACCTACTGTGTGAATGATAGTGCCGGCTGCTGTGATGCTTATGTGTTATGTGAATAGGCACCTACTGTGTGAATTGCCTAACCCGCAATCACCTTGTTTTCTACACAACACTAACATGGTTAATTTTAAGATAAGTGGACCAAAGGGACCCATGTCCTAGGGAAATATACGTTCATACGAGAGAGTGATGGAGTGGAAGGAGGAAGAATCTAGATGGCAATGGGCCTCGCCGTTGGTGTTATGAGAAGACATCTCGTCCCTTGCATGTAGCGATGGCTTTTGGTGAGGCTCATGATGATGGCTTTCCGTGAGCCACACGACGCTAGACGTGGGACACGAGAGAGACCCACGGATGGCAATAAGCATCGCCGTTAGCAATGCGAGAAGGAAGCATGTCCCTTACGGACGGCGATAGCTTCTTGTGAGGCACACGATGATAACTTCTCATAAGTCGAACGACAATTATCTCGCGTGGAGCGCATGATGATAGGTGTGGGACACAAGGGAAGCTTTCGCATGGTGATATGCATAAGGAGGCACGAAAGGAGCCTGCACACGGCAATGGGCACCGAGCGAGCAACATAAGTCTAAGCCGGACGATAGGCACGAAAGGAACCTATGAGATGTGATGGGCACCGAGCAAGCGAAAGAAGTCTGCACACAGTGATAGGCGCAGAGAGGTGGAAACGAGCCTACGCGTGGTGATGGGCACCGAGCGAGCGAAAGAAGCCTGTGCACGATGATAGGCACAGAGAGGCACGCGACCATTTCCACCAAGCGCAAAAGAGAAGCTCACCGACGGTGATGGGTATTACTGCGACCCTTTGTGGACGGCGATGGACATCGCCGCCTGCAATAGTCACGTGACAGGGTGAAACCCCTGCGGATGGCAATAACCTTCCCTACCCGCGTTCCTGACTGTGATGTCGAGGATACACCTGCGGACGACAATGAGTAGCGCCGTCTGCAATTCTTGCCAAGAGATAGAGACACAACAAACAAAAGGGTAAAAGGAGCTCGTGTATGGCGCTGCCATCGCCATGCGTGACATGTGAAACCACAGGAAGGGGAAAAAGAAGAGAAAGAGGCATGCACGACATTGCCACTGCCGTGCATGGCCTCTGAGAGAGGCTCAGATGAAGAAGAAAGAAAAGAAGAGAGAGAAAATTTACCTTGAGCCTAAGGGTATCTATCCAAAAGTTTCTCTCTCCTTTCTCTCTCCAGATGTGACCCAACAATGAGAAGGAAAGGAAATTCTATTAAGTAAAAAATCTCTTTTTGTGACGGCTTTCAAGCCTCTTTTTTTTCTTTTGCATATAATGATGGTACATGATATATATAGAATTATGCCCAAACATGGGTGGATGATCAAAATTAAACCTAATTGCTGAAAATTAAGATTTAACTGAATTTAAAGAAATTAGAAAATAGGGTGCAAAATGACAGATTTGCCCCTTTCTAACAAGTTGTGGAATTCCAAGACAATCCCTATGTTGCCCTAGAACGTGGATGATTTTTTATGGATGATCAGCGTTTGTTCTGTTGCCCTTTTGATTGAAAGATGATTGTCTTCTTATGGGGCTCGGCATGGCGATCGATTTGATACCAAATTCGAGCCATGGATTGTGTTTTTAAGGCACGATCATGTGACTTGAAATTTGAATGAATCTTGAAAATTTGGATCAATTGGGTGCTCAATCCTTGATATTTTTCTGTGATTTCTTCACTGGATCACACTGAGCACGCTGTCACGATCACAGGGCAACAAACACAGCTTCATTCCGTGCACGGATGAAGATTTTGCAACTTTGGAGTTTTGGCTAGAATCTAGAATTCTGACGACAGAATTTGCAGTCAATTCGTTAGCTTCGTGTGTGGGATCCGACTGTTCTTCAGGTATGGAGTTTAGACTGGAGATAGCTCTAGACCTTATGCATGAGATGGAATTGGTTTCACGGTGATCGGGCTCACGAGCAGCGTGATTTGGCTGTTCGAGTGAGGCACGATGCTATTGATTTTCCTGCACTTTCTTCACAGATCAACAACTTCTCTTTAGCTTTTCTTCTCGTTCGGGTGTCGTCTCGGGGCGTGCCACATATCAAAACTCTCATCTTGACAAGACAAACATGATCCATCAGGTTTGAGCACGTTTCGATCTTGGACGAGGGAGATATAAGCATCGAAAGTCACTAATTGTGACTACCCCTTTAATGGAATTTAGTTGCAGGGTAGCCCCACGGGAATAGCGTGCGGCTCCTTCGGGTTCACTCATTCGCATTTAACATCTTCCAAGGATGTTCCTTCAAGCTGAAATTTGAACCTCGGGGTTTTTCATCCGTGCCGAATCCAATGGTGGTGATCTCATAGCAAATTGAGACATCGAAAATATAGCTCTAGTTACAGGGTCCGTTTCACGGTGCTAGAGGTTGATTTTGTCGAAACTGTTTCTCAGTCTGTACTGCATTAGGCATGTTGGAATGCGACAAAACTTGGTAGGAGAATTTTGAGAGTCCTTGTGAAGATATTGGCCAGTTATGGGGCTATTATGAGACTGCCAAGATTTCCACTGTTTCTTAGGCTTTATTGACTGGGGGACCAAGGTGCTGAAAAATATCTTTAAATAATGGGAGCCATGTATGATGAGTTCGTGCCTTAAAACTCAGTCATTTTTGGTGGGGCACGTTTGGGGACCGAGGCATGTCCTGCTGGGCTTAAGGAAATTTTCGAGATATACCAACTCCTTTGCTTTCAATCTAGTGGCGGCCGTGTAACCTTCACTCAGTGGGTAAGGTTCTTTTATGGAGAACACCCTGATGCGGTCGAGTTTGATTGCTACCTGGGGGAAAAGCGAAGGTTGCTACAGAAACACCTCCATTTTATAGATGCCAGTTCGGGAATAATGACATTTTTTTGGCCACCTATCTGGCCTTGTTTCTCTGCTGGTTTGCTCTTACTGGGGAAGCTGATATAATTCATTCAGGAACACTTTACATAGCTTCTGACATGGCGAGGGGGCACCAATTTACCCTTGCACAACCATTCCTGTGCAGCATCTACTATTGGCTGTGAGCTATGTCAAGGGGAAAACTTTATAAAGGGAAGAAAGGCGGTCATGGGCTGGTAGGTGGTGAGGCTTTCCTTGGGGACTTCAAGACACCTTTCCCTATTCATTATGTGTTTGGGTGCCTTGAAACCTTCTTTCCCAGCACATACATCAGAAATCTGTCTTTGGATGAGGAAATGAGTCCTCATTTAGCGAAGATCACGAGGCAAAGGGCCATTTTTCATACCCCTGGGCATGCACAAAATTTGTTAGGAAAGGAGTCCTCCAGCATGCGACGTGTCCCTTTTCTAGTAGGGGGCTTCACTGACTGTGATTTTGTGGATGAGCTTGGGGTGCCCCCACAGGCATCCGAGAGCTCATGTATATATTAAGCATCAAAGGAGGGGTCTTGGCCTATCAGACCCCATATAGTTCAAAACTCGAAGGGTACTACCCCCACCACTTCGCTTGAAAACATGGGCTTGATCAGGGTTGTCCCTTCCCAGTCTTATTAAAGAAACGTTACGGTAAGGTAAATGCTGGGAGGACAGAGCGACTGAGAACCCTTTCACGAATCATGGAAGGCAGTCCATGTTCGTACTGCTTGGTCGACTTGCTTGGATATCACTAAAGTAAACAAGTTTGTTGTACCTCACTTCTGCAGGGTGGTCCGAGCAATTGAGGTACATGAGCGTTGTTGGAGGATCACTAACTGTGGGTATTAGGAGGTTGACCACCCTTTGAAAGGAGAAGACAACAACTAACGCTAGGAGACCAAACAGGGGAAAATCTTCAAAGCCCCTCCTTTTGGTCGTATCCTTAAACTGGATTATCCCTGGTACTGGAAACAACTTGAGGTGCCATGGGAGATAGTAGGGGATGAGTCATCATCACAGGTGCTTGCTCTAAAGGAGAGGATGAGAACCCTCTATGACAACCTTTGTTCTATTTTTGAGTGGAAAGAAGGTCGTTGGGTTCCCAGCCACGAAGGGCGTCCGATGTAGGATCTGAATGCCTTAATAGGGAGTGATCCTCATAATGCCCCTCTTCTTGGTTCTTCTTGTGGCAAGGGGTTCAGAGAAAATTGTACCTTCTCAAGAAGGGAGAAAGAAGAGGAAGCCCCTTGCGCCTACTGACACCTCTAGGTCCCGGTCTACTGCTGCACCTCCTCGAAAGCACAAGAGTGCTAGGCCCTCTGTTGTGCCTGAGCAACCAGTTAGGTGTCCATCCCCCACTACTTCAGAGATTGAGGATGAAAATTTTAGGACTTTAGAGCCTATCATCATTCGTTCGGATCAAGAGTCGACTTTTAACCTTGGCATGGAGTCACCAATCCAAGTACTGGGTCCCATGATGATCGAGTCGACGAATGAGCTGTCTCCAGCTCCGTCCTCCCCAAGAAGGGCGAGTTTGTACTTGAACCCATGCTCCGGGGAGAGCGCTCCTTCAGAGTTGGCAAAGGCTAATGGCACTACGAGTGGGGCTGTTGATGAAGGCCCCATCACTATTCAGGGAGAAGAGCTTGGGGTAAAGGAGGCATCTGAGCAACATGAGGCAATTACAGATAGTGAGGGTCAGAGCTCAATAGGAGAAGAGGAACCCGTCCCCATTGAGCAACCTGGAGCGATTGTTCTAGACAACAGGGACGTGGATGTGGGTAATGAAGGCCTCAACACTTCTAAAGGAGAGGGACCCGATGAGAGGTCTGAGCAACCGGTGGCAGTTGCTCCCAATGACATGGACAGGGGAGTGGGAGATGAGGGTCCCAACATTTTTGAAAGAGACGAGCCTAGTACTGATGAGAGGCCTGGGGCAACTTCTCCAGATGTGGTGATAGAGGCCCTAGTTCTTGAGTTCTGAGAAGTCGAGGCTTGATCATGGCTTGAAGAATTTAGCAACCTGAGCTTTGAAGTTTCTCCCTTAGAAGTGGTCACAGCTATGGCCATTGTCCCTTTGACTTCAGCTCTTGCAATCGAGACCACCTCAGTCATAATGATCTCACCTCCTAGGTTAACTTTGTCCAAGCCTACTTTGAGTGTGGCACCTGGCATGATTATGGACATGCTCCATGCAAGTCTTCAACGATTACAGGAGCAACCTTTTGCCGATCTTAGTGAGGCGTTGACCAAACTGAGGGAGTTTCTCGCTGCAACAACTGTTTTGGGGAATGTGAAAGAAGTCTTCTCTTATTTTGATGGTACCTTAAATGAGTTGGAGGGCTGAAGATTGGAGAGGTTGCAATAGGAGGCAACTACGAGGGAATTGGAGAATACTCAGTTAACTTCTCTAGAGGCTTCTCTTGTGCACGGTCGTGAACTGGTAGAGGGCTATTCACGAAAAAGGGATACCACAGTCTCTCAGATATCTAATCTCAGGCTATTGCCTTCTTTAATAGGATGACCGCTATTAAGGTAGAGATCTGAGAGAAGAGTTCGCGGGGCTTGAGAAGGAAACAGAACTCTGGGAGGCAGAGGATGAGACCCTTGCCAATGAAGTGTCGGAGGTCGAGGATGCCTTAGAGACAAAAATTGCTTCCTTGGAGCAAAGGACTCAAGTGTTGATAGAGTTCAAGAGGCACATTCAAGGAGCCAAAGTGGCTTTAGAGAGATCCCAAGCGAAGATTAATGAGATCATTGATCGATTCTAAACGTGGCCTCATTTTGTCTTTCTCTTCTTCCTTCTTTTTGTATACAGATATTTGTACACAAATTTTGATTAGATGAATGAAACGCCTCTTTTTTTGTCCTTTGCTTAAATTATTTATGGCTCACATCTCGTCATTTTTCATTACTGTCTTTCAGGAGACTGTATGACAGTAAGGGGCCCTTCCCCTGATTTTCTCGCGAAGCCCTTTCGGGTTTTCATCGTGCCTCATCTTTTTTCTTCTTTTTTTTTAACGAATTTTTCTCACGATAGCTGGTGGTGTTACCATGCCCCATCATTTTTTGTTTCTTTTTCTTTTTCTTTTGATGCTTTTTCCCATGGTGTCCTTTCGAGTTTTCACCATGTCCATCTTTTGACGTTTTTACCTATGGTACCGTTTTAGGTTTTCACCATGTCCATCTTTTGATGTTTTTGCCCACAACACCCTTTCAGATTTTCGTTGTATCCATCTTTTCAGAGAGAGAGATGAGAGGAGGTAGAATATCTGAGCCCTTGTCATGTGGTGTGGTAAGCAGCTGGCCCCCATGATCTTGAACGGAGCAGTGGATCCCTTTTCGCCTCTTAGTCCTTGTTTAGTCAGGGGCTCGTAGTTCATTTCCCTCATGATGTGATGAGCCTGCTGACTATAGCGACTCCAATCAGGGGGGGTTGTGACCTCTAGATGGGATAAGTTCTTTGAGATCTCATGCTCGTCATAGCTCTTTGATTCTGGCATGAATCCCTTTAGGGGTTTTGAAGTGGTCCATACTGGAGGGGCCTCTTCCACTTTGGCTTTCCCTTTGCATAAGGCTTCTAATTGGTTTTGAAGGCCTTGCATTTATTTTCTCAGCTCGGTAAGAGTATCTTGACTTTGATGGTGGATCGAGCAATTTTCATTTGGGTTCTCTGGTATCAAGGAGTCAAGGATGTGCAGGATGCACACTCTTAGCGGGTCGCATGCCTGGGCTGGCCCCTGGGCCAGATGTTAAGGATCCTGTGATCGGGCTACTGTGAGGCTTCTGCCTCAAGGAGTGCAATAGGGATATGCAAGTCCTTCTGCTTATCGGGAATATAAGTAACCCTTGGAACCAAAGAATCTACTCCCATTACTTCCTTGGGCTCATCAATAGTCACTAGTTCGACAGCTGACAGGGGTGACTCTGGACTGAAACAGGAGGGGAGGGACTCATCTTCATGAGAAGCAAGTAATGATTCATGGAGAGGATATGGAATATTGGGATGGATAGAGGTCAGAGAGAGGAATTTGCCGTCTTCTCTTATTCCTTGAACATGTCCAAAAGCATACATCCTATTGTTTGAACACATTTTTTGAGCACCTTGGGTCCCCGATGCGAAATAAAAGAGAAGCCGATCAATAAAGCCTCGACATACAGTGGAATTCCTTACAGTCTCAGAACTGCCCCAGAATGGGTTAGAATCTTCTTAAGCACTCCAAAAGGCCACTTGCCAAGTTTCATCGTAATCCGACTTGTCTAAGGAAGCGCAGACAAAGAAACAATTTCAGAAAAATCATCCTTTAGCACCCCGAAACGGACCCCGTAACTAGAACTCTATTTTTGGTTCCTCAAACAACTATGAGACCACCGCTATTGAATCCAGCACGGTCAAAAACCCCTATGGGTTATCTTTTCGGTTTCTTGTCGAAACTTCTCTTTCCCCCCAGAAACCTCTGGAAGGCCACCATGACATCGGGAAACCACCTAAGCCCTCTGAAAAACTCCCAAAGCATGCGAAAATGCCTACTACTGCACTTCCTGCCTCTCCAACCCGCAAAATCATGATCGGAGCTCTCCGTTTTCCCGGAAAACTCCCTGGAGAACTCTCTTTTCTCTGTCCATTCCTTCAACTTCACCAATCCTCGCTAACAATTCTACCAGGCTTGCTGAAACCTTCCTTGTAAGGCTTGTCACAACACTTGATCTCTTGCTGGAATCGCCATGCTTACCGAAGCTTCCATTGAGAATCCTCTGCACACTGTTAAAAATTTTGTTTAAGTTTTTACCTTCAATGGAAAGTGGGGAAAATGGGGTTTTACCTCGTTATATGGCCAACACTACCCTCAAACGCCCCTCACAAAATGGGAATCCCAGCCGCATCAAAGGAAAGCCAAATGACTAT
This sequence comes from Amborella trichopoda, assembly GCF_054954075.1. Lineage (NCBI taxonomy): Eukaryota > Viridiplantae > Streptophyta > Magnoliopsida > Amborellales > Amborellaceae > Amborella > Amborella trichopoda. The sequence goes on along the minus strand of NC_142345.1, from coordinate 20,038,840 downwards.
GAGACATGTTGGGCTTTGACCCAAGGCTTGAGGCAACTCTCATCGTCGCTTGTAAAATTCCAACAAACGGGCTGGACCAGGTCGGGCTTTGACCAGAGGCTGGGTAAAGTTTCATTTGCTGCCTCATCAAATTCCATGCAACACAGACCAGGATTGGGTCGGGCTCGGGTCATGGCTCAAATATCAATCCACTCCCAGTGCCGGCTACACGTTCGAAGTGACCTAGCACCGACTGTGTTTCAAGAACCACAACACCGGCTGTATGCTTGGCAACTCAACGTCGGTTGTGTTCAAAGTACGTGTCGTCCTTAGCGCCAGCTATGTTTTTAACAATCTAGCGCCGGCTGTGTTTTTAGCAATCTAGCACCAGCTGAGTGATTAAGAAGCTGTGCTGGCCATCCACAGCGCCCGTTGTGTTTTCGAAACTCATCGCCAGCTGAGAAATCACAAGAAATAATGGTTACGGCACCTATCGCCGACTATATTTTAAGTAGCCTAGGCTGAAGCCGTGTGTGTCCTATCGTTATCCCCAGTGAGGTTGCACCTTGACTCTGACCTATTGATTCTAGGTAGATCAAAATCAGGTCATGACTTCTCATCCTCAGTAGGAGAGCCATACTCGTACTATAGCCTATTATCCCCAGTGGAGTTAGGGTCATTTTTACTGTTGTAACCCCCAGTGGTGCCTCACACTTATTTATTCCACATTTGTCTCCTAATCCCCAGTGAAGTTTGCATTCGCCATACCTCAATGGGCCACCATCTCCATCTGAGCCCTCTAATTGTGAATGGCCTTAACTATTTTATCCCTAAGGAGTCGGATTGCCATCCATAGACCTATTCCCCATGGGGCTCCACCTACATGGCGACCCACACAATGGTCTAGATGCACGACCCTAAACACCATGGTCCAAACTATATGACCTTAAACTGTAGCGGAGGTCTAGTTGCACGTCCTTAAACTGTGTGGTCCTAGTTGCATGACTTGAAAACTACATAGCTATTTTCGAGCTATATGACCCTAAAATTATAGTGCACATCCTAGTTGCATGATGGTAAAAGGCTAAGCACAACGGTCCAAACTATACTACCGTAAATTGTAGTGGAGGTCTAGTTGCACCACCTTAAACTGCATGGTCCTAGTTGCATGACTTTAAAACCGCATAACTATGGTGTAGATGTATGACCTTAAAACTATAGTACACGACCTAGCCGCATTCAGCACCACGGTCCAAACAATACGACTGTAAACTGTAGCATAGGTCTAGTTGCACGACCTTAAACTGCATGGTCCTAGTTGCATGACTTTAAAACTGCATAGCTATGGTCTAACTGTATGACCCTAAAACTATATAGTACACGTTCTAGCCGCATGACATTGAAAGCTCAGCACCACGGTCCAAACTATATGACCTTAAACTGTAGTGGAGGTCTAGTTGCACGATGTAACTGCATGGTCCTAGTTGCATGACTTTAAAACTGCATAACTATGGTCTAGCTGTATGAACCAAAAACTATAGTACATGCCCTAGCCGCATGATGTTAAAAGGCTCAGCACCATGGTCCAAACTATATTACCTTAACTTGTAGCGGAGGTCTAGTTGCACGACCTTAAACTGCGTGGTCTTAGTTGCATGACTTTAAAACTGCATAGCTGTGGTCTAGTTGTATGACCTTAACTATAGTACACATTCTAGCCTCATGACGTTAAAAGGCTCAGCACCACGATCCAAACTTTACGACCATAAACTGTAGCGGAGGTCTAGTTGCACGACCTTAAACCGTATGGTCCTAGTTGCATGACTTTAAATTGCATAGCCACGATCCAGCTTTATGACCCTAAACCATAATGCACGTCCTGGTCGCATGATGATAAATTGCTTTGCACAGGTCCCGGAGGTATGACCATAAACTCACCCCCACGTATGCGCGCACACGTTTTTACGTGCATCTTCATGCACGTCTTCCTTAACGACCCACGCGTGTGCACTACCTCCCCAGTGAGTCCATTCACTCCATCATTCTTCATCATTCCCTAGTGAGTCTCATCCGTGCTCACAAAATGATTAACCATCCCGCCACCTATACTCGTCGCAAGCTAGTGGGTCACCATTTTTCACCCACCTTTCGTACCTCATCCATCTTTCATAGGTATCTTGGTGCCATCTCCCCAAAAGTGAGCGAAAACCACTATCATACTCACTCCATGGCCTCTACCAACTACCATCCATCTCCATTATGGTCCAGCTATATGACCTTAAACTGTAGTGCATGTTCTGGTCGTATAACATTAAAAGGCTTCGCACAGGTCCCAAAGGCATGACCTTAAACATGCCTTCATAAAAAAATGACATAACAGGTATGGTGTAGATCTTAATAAGGGAATCCCATGAGTAAAAATGATGAACGGACATGTTGATGAAACCATGAGTAAAAGAGTTCCGTGAATAAAACCCAGGCACAGTGAAAATCTGAAAGGCATCGTGAGTAAAAATGGAAAAATAAGGGTGAACATGGCCGTAAGGTCATGGGTAAAAGAGCCCCAAATAAAAAGAAGTTGGTGAAAACCGTCTCTACGGTGCCTCTCCCCAAGTTCAAGTGAAAATCCACAAAGGATACTTGGACCATTAAACAGGTTGATGCAGCGCTCGCCTCAATAGGTGGCCTCAGCCCTCACTAAAAAAAAAAAGAAAAAATCCCTAGTGTTACAATACTAGGGTCAAAACATATGAGTGGTTAGGTGTCTCGATCTCACCCTCTGGATTTGGATGATCGGACGACACGCGTCTCGAATTTCAAGGGAGACCTAGGACTTTTTAGATAGCTCTCTCGGGAACCTCGTTCTAGAACAAGGGCAGGTATTACCCACTGATGAGAAAGGAATTTAAGGTGGGTTCGGGACTCTCTCAGGCTGGCTCGTGTGGGCACCCTTTTAGATCATGAATAAAGTCCCCCAGTAATAAAACTGATTCAGAATCACTTCCCTTGGCTTGTATTCTCTCATGTTTTCCACAATCACACATATATGGAAAAGGTTATAAGATAGGTAGTTCAGTGGACCTCACCTAGCCTTTTAGGTGAACGTACACAGGCGTCCACATTCAATTGAAGAAGGTAACAATGAGAGAAGAAAGATGGGGGGAAAGATGAATTTGACCCAACGAGGAGATCAACATAGTGACTAAACTGGTGGGTAATTGGCCTGACATGATAGTAAAATGGGCTTACTACTCAGACTGGCTCAACAAGATTACTACTAGATGTCTATACCGATACTGACTAGCTAAACACGATGGTTAGTCTGTTGTGGCGATAAAGCGGGCACAATAATTCTAGCACAACAATGTTACAGTTGACGACAGGACTACCATAAGAGGCTAATCTCAACCCTTCATAATCAAACGAAGGGATAACAGAAAGAATTAAAATCATAAAGGGAGGGTAAGAAGTAAGAGAATAAGAAAGAGAAGAGAAAGAAAGAGAGGAACAGAAAGAAAGAAGGAGAAGAGCGTGAGAGAAGAGAGAAGGAATGACAAAAGAGGGTGAAAGACATAGTCGGCGCTACGCATCGCCAGCTATGTTGGAAAAGGAAGAGAAGGAAAGACACAGTGTATGTTAAGCATCGCCGGCTGGGTTGGAAAGAGAAGAGAGAGATGGACACAATCGGCACTAAGCTTTGTCGATTGTGTTGACGAAGTGAGGAGAGAGAAGATAGCCCGTGCTGGGCATCGTCAGCTGTGCTAGTCTGAGAAGAGAGAGAAGATGTAATTGGTGTAGGCTTCACCGACGGTATTAGACAGGAAGAGCGAGAATATATAATTGGTGCTAGGCTTCAGTGACTGTATTGGACAGAGAAGAGAGGGAAGATGCAATCGGCACTGCGACTGTATTAGACAGAGAAGAGAGAGAAGATGTAGTCGGTGCCAGGCTTCATCGACTGTATTTGATAAAGAAGATAGAGAAGATACAGTCGACACTAGGCTTCACTAACTGCATGAGACAAAGAAGAGAGAGAAGATGCAGTTAGTGCTAGGCTTCACTGACTGTATTAGACAGAGAAGAGAGAGAAGATGCAGTCGACACTAGGCTTCATCGACTATATTAGACAAAGAAGAGAGAGAAGTTACAGTCGGTGCTAGGCTTCACCAACTATGTCAAAAGAAGAGAGAGAGAAAGAGGAGAGAGAAAGGGAGATAAAGATGAGAAAGAGGAGAGAGATAAAGATAGAGATGAGACAGGGGAGAGATAAAGATGAGAAGAAAGGAGAGAGAGAGATAAAGATGAGAACGAGGAGAGAAAAAGGGAGAGATAAATATGAGAAAAAGGAGAGAGATAAAGATGAGAAGAAGAGGGAAACAGAGATAAGGATGAGAAAGAGGAGAGAGAAAAGGAGATAGAGATGAGAAAAAGGAGAGAGATAAAGATAGAGGTGAGAAAGGGGCGAGAGATGAAGATGAGAAGAAGGGAGAGAAAGAGAGATAGAGATGAGAAAGAGGAGAGAAAAAGGGAGAGATAGAGATGAGAAAGAGGAGAGAAGAAGGGAGAGATAGAGATGAGAAAGAGGAGAGAGATAAATATGAGAAGAAGAGAGTGAAAGAGAGATAAAAATGAGAAAAAGGATAGAGAAAGGGAGAGATAGAGATGAGAAGAAGAGAGAAATTAGAAAAGATGGGAGGAGAGAAAAACGATGCGAGGGGAGAGAAAATACCTTATCGAAGGGATCAACCCTTTTTTTCTCTCTCCTCTCTCTCTCTCCAAGACACACCCACGAGCTTAAGCAAAAATGAAGTCTTTATTGGTTGATTGAAGAAATGAATACCCCCCACTTTTTACAATTTGGCTTTGCATGCTCATATAGAATTGGGCTAAAACATGGGTGTATGTAAAAAAACTACCTAGAATTGAATATAATTACAATTTAATTGAATTAAAAGAAATTCAAAAAATGGGTGCAAAATAATTGTTTTGCCCCTGCCTAACAATGTGTGGAATTTCAGAACAGTCCCTAGTGCTGCTCGAAAACTTGCGAGACCTTGCATGACTAATCCGAGGATATTTTGATGCCCATTTGATCGAAAGATGATTTTTTTCTTGTGGGGCATGGCATGACGATCGATTTGATACCAACTTTTAACCATAAATCATGTTTTTGAGCCATGATCATGAGACTTGAATTTTGGATGAATCCTGCAACCTTTGGATCATTGGTGTGCTCGTTCCTTGATGTTTTTCTTCTATTTCTTCACCGAATCACATTGTGCATGTCGTAACGATCACATTGCAACAAGCACGGCTCGATTGCATTTTTAGATGAAGATTTTGTCGTCTTGAGTTTTTTACCGAAATCTTGAAATTTAGTGGCCAGAATTTTCAACATTTTTGACGCCTTTGTTTGTGTAATCCAATCGTTCATCGTACGCGGGGTTCGGGCCGGAGATAGCCACAGACCTTACGCACATAATGCAATGGGTTTCATGCCGATCGGGTATGCAAGCGTCGTGATTTGGTCGCTGGAGTGAGACGTGCTGCATCTAAATTTTCTTCAACTTCCTTCACGGATCAAAAAATTCTCTCTAGTTTTTCTTTAATGATGTTTTGGTGTAAGGTGGCCACACGAGAATAGTGTGCGGCCCACCCCATTTCTGTATTTTACCCATAACTTTATCTTGGGATGCCCAATTATGCCGAAACTTGACTCATAGGGGTTTTCGACCATGTCGGCTCCAATGGAGGTGGTCCCACAACAATTTGATGCATCCAAAATATAGTTCTAGTTATGGGGTCCATTTCAAGGTGCTAGAGGTCAATTTTTTTCGAAATTGTTCCTTTGTGTTCATTGCCTTAGACTCGTCTGATCGCAATAAAACTTGGAAAATGGTATTTTGTAGTACTGATGAAGGTCTTTAACCAATTCTAGGGCAATTCTGAGATTGTTAAAATTTCCATTATTTTGTAGGCTTTATTGACCTACTTCCTCTTTATTCCGCATCAAGGACTAAGGTGCTGAAAAATGTGTTCAAACAGCTTGGCCCACCAAATGTTGTGCTTCGAGAGAAGCGACAAGGGTAACATTCAAAAAATTTCCTTCAGCTTTTACTTTTTTAATTTCGAGCCACAGGACCACGTGAACGCCAAGGAGATTCACTCAATGGTGCAACTAGGATGCTCAGACGTAGGGATGCATTATTCGCAGGTCTATCCATGGAGATTTTAGGGGGAGAAGAGACTATTTGAGGGATCTTATCGAAGTCCTCACCCTCGTGCAGACTATTTGTGATTCTGAAGCTAAGGATTTTGCAGGGACCTCGTCAGTTAGAATCAGGCTCGTCTTGCAATTGAGTGCCATGTCGAAGGGCATTGTTCCCATTTGGTCTGGGTTTGTGTATATCTTCATGTGTTGAGTCATGTTTCAAAGATTATGTGAATGGTATGCTGCAAGGCCTTGCGTCGGTGCCCTCTGCTTCATGTATCAGCCATATTCCTTAGCGAGTAGGGTACCTCAATTTATCGAGGTGACCAGCTCTAGGTACAACCACCCCTATCCACTACTTTGCAGCTATGAAAATCATCTAGTTGCCACTCTAATGTCATGACTGGCCAGTTATTCCTTGGTGAGTAGGGTACCACAGTATATCAAGGTGACCAGCTCTGGGTACAACCACCCCTACCCACTGCTTTGCAGCTACGACAATCATCTGATTACCGCTCCAAAGTCATGGTTGACTTAGCTTCCTGGGGGAATCTTCAACATCTTGGAAGTATGTTGGTGACCTTGTGAGAATGATGCTCTTTGTTATGAGACTTGTCGTGCCTTCTTGGCAAATCTTTTGTCCTTCGAGTCCTTTTTGGCGAATGAACTTTGGCTGTCGGAATCGTTTCCTTGAAGCTCGTATTTTTGAGTCTTGATATGTGTCACCAAGGATTTTTTTCTTTTTGCGTGAGGGTTGAAGCCGCATGTTGAGGCGAGTGCTGCATCAAGCTGTTTATTAGTCCAAGCGTCCTATGTGGATTTTCACTTGAACTTGGGAAACGGTGCTGTAGAGACTATTTTCACCAAATTCTTTTTATTTGGGGCCATGACCTTTTGGCCATGTCCACCCTTTTCGTCCATTTTTACTCATGATGCCTTTTTGAGTTTTCACGGTGCCTGGTATTTATTCACGGAACTCTTTTACTCATGGTTTCGTGGCCATGTCTGTCCGTCATTTTTACTCATGGCATTCTCTAATTAAGGTCTACACCATGCCCATTATTTCATCATTTTTTTTTGTGAAGGCATGTTTAAGGTCATGCCCTCGCGACCTGTGTGAAGCCTTTTAACGTCATGAGGCTAGGACGCGCACTACAATTTAGGGTCATACAGCTGGACAATAATGAGAATGGATAGTAGTCTGTAGGGGCCATGAAGTGAGTGTGGTACTGGTTTAGCTTGCTATTGGGGAGATGACACGAGGCTACTAGTGAAAGATGGATGATGTATGAAAGGAAGGTGGAAACTGGTGACCCAGTAGCTTATGACGAGTATAGGTGGCGCAATGGTTCGCCATTTCGTGAGCGCGGCTGAGACTTACTGAGGAATGATGTAGGATGATGAAATGAATGAACTCATTGGGGAGATAGTAATAGTGGTGGGCGTATGTGGGGGTGAGTTTCTGGTCACGCCTCTTGAACCTGTGCAAAGTAGTTTATCGTCATGCGGCTAGGACGTGTATTATGTTTTTAGGGTCATATAGCTTGGACCGTGGTTATGAAGTTTAGAGCTATACAATTAGGACCGTGCAGCTTAAGGTCGTGCAACTAGACCTTTGCTACATTTTATGGTCATCTAGTTTGGACCATGGTTATGCAGTTTAGAGTCATGCAGCTAGGACTGTGCAGTTTAAGGTCGTGTAACTAGACCTCCACTACAGTTTAAGGTCATATAGTTTGGACCATGGTTATGCAGTTTAGAGTCATGCAACTAGGACCATGCAGTTTAAGGTTGTGCAACTAGACCTCCGCTACAGTTTAAGGTCATATAGTTTGGACCATGGTTATGCAGTTTAGTGTCATGCAACTAGGACCATGCAGTTTAAGGTCATGCAACTAGACCGCCATTACAGTTTAAGGTCATATAGTTTGGACCATGCAGTTTAGGGTCGTGCATCTAGACCAAGGTTGTGCAGTTTAAGGTCATGCGGCATGGACCAAGGCTGTGCGGTTTAAGGTCAGTAGCGTGGACCAAGGTTATACAATTTAGAGTCATACAACTAGGACGGTGTAGTTTAAGGTCGTGCAACTAGACCTTTGCTATAGTTTAAGGTCATATAGTTTAGACCATACAGTTTAGGGTCGTGCATTCAGACCAAGGCTCTGCAGTTTAAGGTCAAGCAACACCGACCATGGTTTGGGTCACCATGTAGGTGAGACTCCATAGGGACTAGGTTTGTGGATGACAATCTGACTCCTTAGAAATAAAGTGGTTAATGTCATACACAAGCAGAGGGCTTAGATGGAGATAGTGGCCCGACGAGGGATGGCAAATGGAAGAAGACTTCACTGGGGATTAGGGTGCGAGTATGACTCCCAGGGGTTGAAAGATGAGACTCCATGGAGGATATGTAAGCCGACTCCTTGAGGATAAGATAACAAAGGAGTAGTGACTTAGTGTGAAATTTACCCACTGAGGATTGAAGAGATAAGAATGACCCTTACTCTACTGGGGATAATGGGCTGCAGCACGGGTGTGACCCACACTGGGGATGAGTGACAGTGACCTGCTCCTGACTCTATTGGGGATGATAGGTCACACACAAATTTGGCCTAGGTTGCTTAAAATACAACCAACGCTAGGTGCAGTAAGTATTATTGGTTGAGCACTCAGTGGTGCTAAGTCTTTGAAAACACACCCCACACTGAAGTCGGCGAACACTGCCTCTTAACCACTCGATCAGCACTAGGTTGTTAAAAATACAGTGGGCACTAAGGGAGGCCCGTGCTGTCGTTTGAACACGGTCGGCACTAGGTATCGAGCACACGACTGGCGCTGGGTTATCGAGCACATGATCGGTGTTAGGTCTGTTGAAATTCAGCCGGCACTAGGTCACTTCAACCGCATAGCCGACGCTGGGTATGGATTGATACTTGGGTAGTAGCCCGAGCCCGACTCGGCCTTGATGAGGTGGTAAATGAAACATTTACTGGGCCTTAGTTCAAAACCCGACCCTGTCCAACCCCGTTTGTGGGGATTTTACAGGCGGCGATGAGAGTTGCCTGAGGCCTTGGGTCAAAGCCCAACCTGGCTCATCATCGTTTAGCTTTCCTTGGACGTGACTGGGATTCCCAGTTTGTGAGCGGCATTTGAGGGTAGTGTTGGCTATATAAGGGGGTAAAACCCCATTTCCTTCACTTTTCAACAAAGATAAAAAGTTAAAAAAAAATTTTTAACAGTGAGCAGAGGATTTCTGGGTGAAAGCTCTGGCAAGCAGAGGGATTCCGATAAGAGATCAAGTGTTTAAGCAAGCCTTATAGGGAAAGTTTCACTAAGATTGTCAAGGGATTGTCGGAAAAAGAGAAGTTGTAGGAGTTTCGTGGTTAGCACATGAGGTTTTTTGAGAAGTAGGAGAACTCCGGCTGTGATCTTCGAGGGTAACAAAGGCGGGACTTAGGAAGTTTTCTAGGAGCTTAGGGGGTTTTTTGGTGACTTTGGGAAAGTTGCAGTGGTTTTTTGGCTGCGTTTTGGTGACTTTCCTGCCAAGACGTAAGCAGGGAAAAGTCTTTCAATGAGTTTTTGGCCATGTAGGCGAAGTTCTAGCGAGACACCGAAGGGTAAATGGAATGGTCGCTGAAGGTGGATCGTCCTAAGGAAGGCACATAATTGCAGGAAGTGGACGGTCACATGAAATGAATTGTCGTGGGGAAGATGGGCGGTTTCCATTAGCACGTGTGAGATGTGTGTCAGGTAGCATAAAAGGACATGGCCATGGTTGTCAAGGGATGCAGCAGGGTTCGAGGCGTCACGCTTGGAGTTCATCGCACGTGTGAGAGATTTGAACATAGCCACCGCAAATAGCGCTAGGCATTAGCAAACGCGGCTGGGGCTAGGTATTAGAAAACGTAGCTGGTGCTAGGCGTTGGAAGAGTAGTCGATGCTAAAGGTTGGTAGGCACAATCGGCGCTAAGTGTTGTCAGACACAAGCGGCGCTCGGCGTTGGAAGACTCTCTTGGTGCTAAGGGTTGTAGACACAACCGACACGAAGTGTTGTCAGACACAGTCGGCCTTAGGCATTGGCAAACGCAACTTGCGTTAGGCATTGGGAGCACAACCAATGCTGGCCTTTGGAGGATAGAACTGGTGTTGGCTTCAGATGGCATTCATCAGCGCATATGGAACGTCATAAGGTGCATAGTGCTGCTCGGTAATGAGCTACGTGCAATAGTGAAGTCCATGTTGTTTTGTGGAAGAGCATCCACTGTGAACAGGGTATGCTCTCCATCATAGGCCTGTTCCTTGCCAGAGCAACCTGCTTTGTATGTTTGATACACACGTCGAATGAATTCTGCCTTGTATGTTTGATATACATGTCAGATGAGATCTCTGGCTGGTATGTTTGATACACACGTTGGATGAATTGAAGCTAACTTGTCTGGGTGGTCTCACTTCATCTGTTGGCCTATAACCGTCCTCTTCTGACGGCACTCATCAGATGAATTGAAGCTGACTCTCTAAATGGTTTTGCTTCTTCTTCATGATGGGGGTGCTTCTTTGGTGGGTTGCTTCTTCTAAGAAAGTAATTCTTTCATGGGTTTGCTTCTTTTAAGAGAGCAATTCTTTTGGGCCTGTAACCGTTCTCTTATCCTCAGATGCAAGAGACACAGTTGAGGTTTTTGGTTTATAACCGTCCTCTTATCCTCAGCTGCAAGAGACTCGTAACCTCCCTAATAATGGGCTTCTTAGCTTGTAACTTGTAAGTCATTTTTACTACAATAAAAAGAATTAGAATTTGTTTGGACTATCTTGCGTACTTTTGTGTTGAGTCTTTTTCCTATGAATATGTATCACATATAGTATTTCTTTAGGTATCGCCCATTGATAGGGGGTATTGACTCCTCTCCATCAAGATGTGCCAATATGTAGGCTCCATTTGGTGAGACCTTTTGGACAATAAAAGGACCTTCCCACTTGCATTCAAACTTCCCTTTACAACGTCCATGCATAAAAATTGGCTTCTTGATGGCTAGAACTAGATTGCCACAGGCGAATGAGCAGACCTTGACTGACTTGTTAAAGGCCCTCTTCATTCTCCCTTAGTTGAGTTCAAGGTTCTGCTGAGCCTCTAGCCTCTTTTGATCGAGTGAATCCAATTCTTGATACCGGAGCTTGACTCTCTCATCGTCGGTTATTCCTTGGTGAATAGCGACTCGCAGTGAAGGGATTTGAATTTCGAGAGGTAAAACTACTTCACCCCCATAAACCAGAGAATAAGGAGTAGAATCAATAACATTTTGTATAGTAGTGCGATAAGCCCATAACGCTTCGGGAGCCCCTCATGCCAGTTCTTTTTTGTCTTCGATACTGATTTTCATAAAATGTTGCACCAAGTCTTATTGAAAGCCTCAGCTAATCCATTTACCCGAGGGTGGTACATAGTTGAATACTTCCATTCAAAACCAAACTAGTTGACCAAACGATCAATATGGTGGCATCGAAATTGGGGACCATTATCTGATATAATCTGATTAGGGACTCCAAACCGGTATATAATGTGATGTCGAACGAAGTTAGCCACTGTTGTCCAAGGAACTTTCTTAAGGGGGACCCCTTTTGGCCACATAGAAAAGTAATTTGTTGCAGCTGAATGAAAAAATAACCCATTGCCGAAGGAGGGTCAATAGGCCCTACAATGTCCATACCCCATTGTGAGATGGGCCATGATGCCCATTGTAGGGTGTAAGGCCAATAGTATCCCAACCTGCATATTCGTTCATAGAGCTTAGGACCGGATAGGTGTAGTCAACAAATGCCTAAGTGGACTTCCTCTAACACCTTATTTGCTTCTTGGACGTCCACACATACAAGAAGGATACCGTCAAATGATCGTCTGAAGAGAGCATCCCTTCATGGAGGGTATACTTAGTAGACATTTGTCGTACGCTGTTGCTTTCGGCACGATCTTCCGGGAGCCTGCCATGTTTTAAGAAACTAATGATGGGGCTCTCTCCAATCTTCTACCTATTCAATTTTCGTGCATATTGGGTCAAAGAATTCTTGTTCATTTCGACCCTTAGCTCCTTGACTTCGTACCATTTCTTATTCAGTCTTAATTACTCCTTAGCTGATAGAAGCACTCCAAATGGATACGGAGGACACTCCTGAAAAATATTCCTCTTGTAAGTCGCGTCGACCTCGGTTCTTAGTTCAATGTGTCTCCATTCTGCCACCCAAACAAGCGTTGGTCCTGATGGGGAAAATTGAATTATAGCGTCGAGTTTCGCAAGTGCGTCAGCCTGTGAGTTTAGCCTCCTAGGGATGTGATTCAGCGGTATCGTGATATGGCTTGAGAGTGTCTTTTCTCACATCATAGATCCCTTTGAGCTATCAGATAATCAACATAGAGTCACCATAGATCTTGAGCTGCTCCAAGTTGAGGTCGAAGGATATCTCCAACCCGATTATAAGGGCCTGATAGTTTGCCTCATTATGAGAACCGACCTGAGCGAGAGAGAAAGAAAGTGGAAATACTCCTCCTCGTGGAGTCAAGAATACCACTCCGGTGCCTCCTCGATCTGATTGAAAGGCTCCGTCGAAGTACAATTCCCACGAATGAGCAAGGTCAGCACATAACAGTTCTTCATCAGGGAGATCGCTTGATAGAGGAGATTCTGCTGGTTACGGGGTGAGCTGCGAGAAAATCAGCTAAAGCTTGGCCCTTGATGGCCTTTTGTGGGACATACGTGATTTTGAATTCCATCAGCAATAATGGCCACTTAGCAAGGCGTCCTGACAGGCACGGGCACGTCATGAGGAACTTTACAGGATCTGCTTTTGATATAAGTTTCACTTCATGACCAAGTAAGTAGTGGCAGAGGTTTTGTACTATGAAGATCAGGGCCAACCACATCTTCTTAATAGGGGGATAATTCTTCTCCGCCCCTTGCATTCTACGGCTAAGATAATACAATGTTGTTTCTTTTCCCTAGTCATTTTTTTGTGCTAACAATGCGTTGAGTGACTTGTTCAGAGCAGTCACATATAGGATAAGAGGTCTTCTCAACACTGGTGTAGAGAGCACGTGAGGGTTGAGTAAATATTGTTTGATGTCATCAAGGGCTGCCTGACAGGCTTCGTCCCAGATGAATGGGGTATATTTCTTTAACAGGTGAGTAAAGAGTTTACAGCGACTTGAAAGATTCGAGATGAACCGGCGAATGTATGCCAGCGGTTCTTGAAGAGAGCGTAGTTCTTGCAATGTAGTTGGTGACGACATTTCTTGGATCGCCTTGGTCTTGACCAGCTCCACTTCAAGCCCTTGGGGTCTAACAATGAACCCTAAAAATTTTCCTGATCGTACACTAAAAGCTCATTCTAGAGGGTTCATTTTAAGTTGGTGAAGGGGTAATCGTTCAAACACCTTTTCAAGGTCTCTCATGTGAGAATCCTTCTCTTTAAATTTTACCACCACGTCATCTACATAACACTCCACCTCCTTGTGCATCATATCTTTGAAGATGGTCGTCATTGCTCTCTAGTAAGTGGCACCAACATTCTTTAATCCAGAAGGCATCAATGTGTAACAAAAGACCCCTTTTGGAGTTAAGAATGCAGTATCTTCCTCATCTTTGGGCGCCTTATGTATCTGATTATACCCAGAATATCCATCCATGAAGGAAACGATTTGATAGTGAGCCATAGAGTTGATGAGCATCTCGGTAAATGGTAATGGAAGTCATCCTTAGGACATGCGGTAATGAGGCCGCGGAAGTCAATGCAAACCCTGATTTGGCCATTTGTCTTCTTGACTGGCACAACGTTTGCTAGCCATTTTGGGTACTTGACTTCACGGATGAAACCTGCTTGTCTGAGCTTGGTCACTTCGACATCTATATGCATTTCGAGGTCAAGCCTAAACCTCCTTGATTTCTGCTTGATAGATTTGACAGTAGGATCTATGCCGAGATGGTGAACAATGACTGGAGGGTTTAAACCAGGCATCTCGTGGTAATGCCAAGACATCTCGATTTGCTCACAAGAAAGTAGTGAAATTTTCTTTTTCTTCTGGAGACATTTTTACCGAGATGAAAGTAGGCTTAGGGGTCGGCTTCATCCCCTAGATTTATTTCTTCGAGTTCGTCAGCCTGACCACCTTCTTCCCATTCTTCTGGGGCTTCTTGCAACTTTTCCTCGTTGTTTTTAGAGGTCTTTCCATCACCTTCATGAGCAGAGACCCATGACTCTGACATCTCTGCCTCCAATAGGGCTCTAGGGTAGGTCATGCTTTCTGCGCCTTTCTCGAATCGAGGGATGGAATGGTCAACCTCAAACGTGGAAAACACATCAGGTTGCAGGAGCTTGTCTTGAAGGTTACAGGGAAATTGAGATTCAGCGATGATGGGGCGAAAAGCATCTTCGTATTTGCATGGGTGCCTACAGTGTTCGCCCCGTGCTAACTGGTGCTTCATAGACTTATACTATGTGGCAGGCTTCTTAAGAATAGAAACTCTGCCCCTCGGACTCTCTCAGTCTCTGCTCAAAGTCAAGCTCAGGGGGCCACTGGGGTTTCTTTGGCTTTGACCTTTTGTTCTTCTTTGAAGAGGATGGTTGTGCTTTGGTACGAGCTGCCAGGGCGTCAGTAACTGTCAAGAATCTTGATTTCTGAGCCAGTGTATTTTTCAATGGACTCCATTGCATTTTAATTATGTTTGACCCCTCAAGTTCTTCGTCAAGAGCCTCGAAGTCCAAACATATCAAGGTTGTACCTGCAAGAGATATAGACGAGGAAGAATGAGAAGCCTAAGAAGAAGAAGGAAAAGCTGAAGGAGAAGAAGGAGAAGGGTCAGAAAGTGGGGGACTTTTAAGGTCGTTCCCCTCATCATACCGGTCTGGGCAGCTTTTTCGTCATCGTCAGGGTTGGAAGAGTGCATGGGGTCTTTTAGATCTTTCCCTTGCCTAGACCGTTGGGGAGTGCTTTTAACGTTGTCACCCTCATTGGACATGTTGTGAGTGGAAGAGGACTCTAAGAGGTCCTCTCGATGAGAAGAAAGAAGGTGCGTGCCAGGGAGAAAGTCTAGTGAAGTTGGCAGTGGGGGAAGGGGCTTGAGAAATTATTGCTCGACTGGCAATTGAGCCTTCTTATTTCTCCGACGAGCAGCCCTTGGTGCCCATCTCCTTTTGGTTTTCTGAGGTGGTACTTGATTCATGTCGCTAGGCTTGTGAGCAACCCTAACTTGGTGAATTGCTTCTCACCTTAAAGACTTGCGTTTGCCTCGCCCATGGTGAACTATCCATGGGTGGGAAGTCGAGGGTTTAGCAGAGTTTGAATGATTATTGAAAAGGTCTTGTGTTGGGCAGTCCTCCTCTTGCACTGATGGAGCAGTGGCTTAGGGATCATGTACTTGGACGTTGTAAAACTCCTGACATTCCTGTATTTTCTTTACGAATATATCATGGAAACTGATGCATTCCCACAGGTAATGACCTCTTATTGGATGATGTGGGCACCAACGGTCCTCAGTCCCTTGAACAAGGCATTGGGTTTGCCTTGTGGGCTTCGGAGTGATTATGCCTTCATGAAGCATTATAACAAAGAAGGCATGAAAGATGCCAGGGGCTTCGTCTTCTTCTTGGACGATTACTGCATGAGAGGCTTCAGCTGTTCCAAAGGCCTTCTTTAAGTCTTCGAGATTTATCTGACCCTTCTGAATCAGAGCCTCGATAATATCTTTCAGTGTGTAGCAGTCATCTGTAGGATGATTAATGCCTCGATGGAAAGCACAATAATTTTCCTGAGTGTCGAGGCTAGCTTGCTCAGGGAACATGGCTTCTAGAGGCTGAATCATATTCTGTTCCAATAATAACTGGAGCAGTGTAGGAACCCATTCCTTCTCAAAGGGGTAGACCTTGTTCCTATGTCTAGTGAAAGAATCATCTTGATTAAGATTCAGTGACGGGGGTACTCGATTGTACGACTGTTGTTGCTTGCCCGCCTGGGGCTTTATTTTTGCTGTGCTCATCTCTTTGGAGTGGTCCAAAGTTTGGGAGGGAGCCTTCTTGGGATCAGTGACCGTGACGGGTGCACTGATTACTCCTTTTTGTTGGTTGCCTCGGATGTTAGTTTGAGGGTTACCATTGCCTCGGTTATTTGTAGAGTTGGCAGGCTATTATCGTGACCCATCATGGTGGCATGACAGACTTTCTATGCAGACTGATTTAGGGATCAGCTCTGACAAGGAAGTCGGATTAGAGGCCTCAACGTGTAGAGCAATCTTGGGTCACATGTTCTGCACACAAGTGTGGACTACTTCCTTATCAGGCACTAGACCGGGATGGCGAGCAGCCAAATTTCTCCATCTTGATATGAACTGGTCTACGGGCTCATCGGCGTCTTGAGTCAGGGTGAGAAGCTCCTGGTTTGGACCTCTCTCTCGACCTCATAGAAGTGCTGATAGAACAATTTCTCCATTTCCTCCCATATATGTACTGAGTTTGGAGGGAGTCAAGCCTACCACTGAAAGCTGGGTCATCAACGGTTTCAACAAACTGACGGAGAAGAAGCCTCCCATCGGCTGCTGTTTCTGGGACGTGGTTTCGTTGAATAGAGGAAACTTCCCTTTCTTATAATCTGAGGGAAATGAGACCTGGTCAATGTATGAAGGGTACGACCTTTGGTAAGGCTACGCACCCTGTATCCTTGGGATTTGTCTGTTCTTTAGGCTATGGCTCACCATAGCATCAATGTCTGCCTGAGAGACAGGGTGAGGGGCAGAATTGTCCTTTGAGGCAAATTGAAGGGGCTACCTTGGAGGTGCACCATCTGAGTGATGGGAATTGACTTCGTGGTTAGTTGATTAGCGTGCGGTGTCTATACAATCGATCTTTTCCATCATCGTGCACACCGTATCTTCGAATTTGTTCATGCGCTCTTCCTACGCATCGTTAGGCTCTCTTACAACCGATATGCTGACTGTTTCTCTATGGAGGTCAGCGTTAGTCACAGCTGAGGGCTTGTGAAGTTGACGGGTCGTGCATGGTAGGTCGGTCAGCAGGGGGACCAGCATGCCCCGACTGGACTCGACTCTTATATGCCGATCGTGTTAGGACCGGTTCTCGACCATCTTGGGACCGTGGCTACTGAGTTGATGGGTCATATTCTACGACACTAACCACAATGCAGGGCTCATAGAGCTCTTCTTCAAGCTTCGTCGTTTGAAGAGGGTAGAAGGGATTCAGGTGAAGATTTTTTATTGCCTTGGTTACTTCCTTAGTCAAAATTTGCAGACCTTTATCACGTTTAGCTTTGAGAATTTGATGGACCTCGAGCCAAAATTGTGATTGACACTACGACTGATCGGCTCTTCTTGCACAAGAGAGAGCCGCCTCCAGGGACAAGGGGTGGGTTGGGGAGGATGAAGGACTTGATCTTTCATCAGGTCTTTGCCCCGAGCTCTCTTGTGGGTTCCAGAGACACGACCAAAATAACGGGGTTGGATCAGGATGGTACTCTTGGGGAAGGTCTTCAAATACCAAGGCTGAAGATGCATGGTCAAAGATATAGGAGCAAGCAAGAGTAGGGTTGACTCATGAGGAGACCTGAGTCGAGGGCTAGGGGTTGTCTGTGATGGTGATGAGAAGAGAAGTGTTAAATAGATAATAAGTGAAGTGTTAAATAGATAAAAGCAGATAATAAAAGAAGAAACTAACCAAACAAGAAGGATCTGACTAAGGGGTAGTAAGTCCCTAGTGGAGTCGCCATGCTGGTTAAGTGCCACGATCTCGCCCTCCGGATCTGGATGATTGGGCGGCATGCATCTTAGGTTTCAGGGGAGACCCTGGACTTTTTTGATCTCTCTCTCGGGAGCCTCTCTCGACAATAAGGGAAGGCATTACCAACTGATGTGAGAGGAATTTAAGGTGGGTTCGGGACTTACTCGGGCTGGTTCACGTGGGCGCCGTCTTAGAACATGAAGAAAGCCCCTCAGTAATAAAACCGGTTCGGAATCACCTCCCTTGACTTGTATTCTCCAGTTTTTCGCAATCACACATATATGGCAAAGGTGACAAGTGGGTCAGTGGACCTCACCTGGCTTTTTGGGTGAATGTACACAGGCATGCACATTCAAAAGCAGAAGGAAAGAACGAAAGAAGAAAGATGGGGGGGAAAGAAGAATTTGACCAGGCGGGGAGATCAACATAGTGACTAAGCTGGTGGGTAATTAGCTTGACGTGATTGTAAAATAGGCTTAGTAACTCAGACCGACTTAATAGGATTTGCTACTAGACGTCAATACCGATACTGACTAGTTAGACATGATGTTTAGTCTGTCATGGCGATAAACCAGGAGCAGTAATTCTAACACAATAATGTTACAGTTAGACGATAGGACTACCATAGGAGGCTAATCTCAACCCATCTTAATCAAATGAAGGGATAACAGAAAGAATGAAAATCATAAGGAGAGGGAAAGAAGTAAGAGAATAAGAAAGAGAAGAGAAAGAAAGAGAGGAAGAGAATGAAAGAAGGAGAAGAGTGTGAGAGAGGAGAGAAGGAAGGAGAAAAGAGGGTGAAAGATACAGTTTGTGTTGGAAGAGGAAGAGAAGGAAAGACACAGTCGGCCCTAGGCATCACCGACTGGGTTGAAAAGAGAAGAGAGAGACGGACACAGTCGGGGCTGGGCATCATCGGTTGTGCTAGTCAGAGAAGATAGAGATGATGCAATAGGCGCTAGGCTTCACTGACTGTATTAGACAGAGAAGAAAGAAGATGCAGTTGGCGCTAGGCATCGTCAACTATATTAGACAAAGAAGAGAGAGAAGATGCCATCGACGCTAGGCTTTACCGACTGTATTAGACAGAGAAGAGAAAGAAGTTACAGTTGGCACTAGGCTTCACCGACAATATTAGACAGAGAAGAGAGAGAAGATGCAGTCAGTGCTAAGCTTCACTGATTGTATAAGATAAAGAAGAGAGAGAAGATACAGTCGGCATTAAGCTTCACCGACTGTATTAGACAGAGAAGAGAGAGAAGATGCAGTCAGCACTAGGCTTCGTCGACTGTATTAGACTGAGAAGAGACACAAGATACAGTCGGTGCTAGGCCTCATCAACTGTATTTTACAAAGAAGAGAGAGAAGATGCAGTCGGTGCTAGGCTTTGGGGTATAACCACCCCCACCCACTGCTTTTCAGCGACGACAATCATTTGATTACCGCCCTAAAGTCATGGTAGACTTAGCCTTCTCAAAGCATCTCCGGCATTTGAGAGTGTGTTTCATAGCCTCTTGGGAATGATGCTCATTTTTATGAGACTTGTCCTACCATCTTGGCGAGTATTTTGTCCTGCGAGTCTTTTTTTAAACTGGACTCAGACTGTCCGAGTCTTTTTCTTATAGTCGTTGTTTAAACACATTTTTTCGCACCTTGGTCCCAAATGCGAAATTAAGAGGAAGTAGGTCAATAAAGCCTACAAAACAGTGGAAATTTTGAAAGTCTTAGAATTGTCCCAGAATTGGTCAAAGATCTTCATCAGCACTCCAAAAGGCCATTTGCCATGTTTCATTGCTATCAGACATGTCTAAGACAATGAACACAAAGAAACAAGTTTGAAAAAATTTGACTCTAGCACGCTGAAATGGACCCTGTAACTAAAACTATATTATTGGTAAGTCAAATTGTTGTGAGACAACTACCATTGGAACTGGCACAGTTGAAACCTTTGAGGGTCAAATTTTTGGCTTAATCAGGCACTCCAAGACAAAGTTATTGGAAAAATGTTGAAAAGGGGTGGGCCGCACATTATTCCCGTGTGGCCACCTTACAGTAAAACACCATTACAGGTGGATGTTTTTACAGTCAAGGAAGGTGAATTTTGGGGTTCATATCTCACTCATTCGAAGTCAGATCGCGCTCAAATTTTGTGAGCGTATCTTCTCATCAAGATGAGCGATTCGATATGTGTTACGCACCGTGAAGATGCCCGAGTAGGGAAAAAAACTAGAGAGAAGTTGTTGATCCATGAAGGAAGTTGCAGAAAATTCAGCAGCAGCATGCCCCACTCCGACGACAAAATCACGACGCTCGCATACCCGATCGACATGAAACCAATTGCATTATGTGCGTAAGGTCCGTGGCTATCTTTTTCCAGAACCCCATGTACGATGAACTGTTGGATTTCACACACAACACTTTCAAGCTTCTATAAATTTCGATCATCGGATTTCAAGATTCCGCTCAAAAACTCAAGACGACAAAATCTTCATCTAGGTAGGAAATCAAGCCGCCCTTGTTGCAACATGATCGTGAAAACTTGATCATTGTGATTCAGTGAAGAAATAAAAGAAAAAATTAAGGAACGAGCGCAACTTCGATCTGAAGTTTTCAAGATTCATCCAAAATTCAAGTCTCTTGATCATGGCTCAAAAACATGATTCACGGCTCGAAGTTGGTATCAAATCAATCGACATGCCAAGCCTCATAAGAGAACAATATTTTTTTGATCAAACAGGGATCAGAACAACAGGATCAGTCATGAAAGATCATGTAAGGTCTCAGGTAGCAGCAAGGACTATTATGACACACATTGTTAGGCAGTAGCAAAACAGTCCGTTTGCACCAATTTTTGAAATTTCTTTTAATTCAATTAAATTGTAATTATCTTCAATTCTAGGTAGTTTTAGGGCGTACACCCATATTTTAGCCCAATTTTATATAAGCATGCAATGCCAAATTGTAAAACGTGGGGGGATTCATTTCTTTAATCAATCAATAAAGACTTCATTTTTGCTTAAGCTCGTGGGTGCATCTTAGAGAGAGAGAGGAGAGAGAAAAAAGCGTTGATACCCTTTGATAAGGTAATTTTCTCTCTCCTACCATCTTTCTCTCTCCTACCTTCTTTCTCTCTCCTCCCCTCTTTTCTTATTTCTCTCTCTTCTCATCTTTATCTCTCCCTTTATCTCTCTTCTTTCTCATCTCTATCTCTCTTTCTCTCTCTTCTTCTCAACAGCATGAGAAAGAGAGATAGAGATGAATCAGCAGCACGCCTCACTCGAGCGGCCAAATCATGGCACTCGTATACCCTATTAGCACAAAACCAATTGTATTACGTGCCTGGTTTGAACCCCTCGTACGATGAACGGTTGGATTTCACACACGGAGGCATCGAAGCTACTGTAAATTTCAGCCGTTGGTTTCAAGATTCTGACAAAAAACTCAAGACGATAAAATCTTCATCCGGATACGAAATCGAGCTGCATTTGTTATAACGTGATCATGATAGCATGCTTAGTCATATTCAGCGAAGAAATTGAAGAAAAGCATTAAGAAATGAGCACACAATCGATCTAAAGTTTTCAAGATTCAAGCAAATTTCAAGTTTCATGATCATGGCTTAAAAACATGATTCATGGCTCGAAGTTGGTATCAAATCGATTGTCATGCCGAGCCCCACATGAAAACAATCATATTTCAATCAAACGGACATCAAAACAACCCCGGATCAGTCATGGAAGATCACACAAGTACTCGAGCAGCAGCAGGGACTGCTCTGAAATTCCACACATTGTTCGGCTGGGCCAAAACGGTTGTTTTGCTCCCATTTTTAGAATTTCTTTTAATTAAGTTAAATTATAATTATCGTCAATTCTAGGTAGTTTTGGGACATCCACCCATGTATGGGCTCAATTCTATACATGCATGTAAAGCCAAATTGTAAATCCCCTTGGGTTCATTCTTAAAGATTGAATAAAGACTTCATTTTTCTTAAGCTCGTGGGTGTGTCTTAGAGAGAGAGAGTGGAGAGAGAAGAAAAATGTTGGTATCCTTCAGTAAGATAACTTTCTCTCTCCTCCTCTCTTTCTCTCTCTTCTTCTCATCTCTATCTCCCTTTGTTTCTTTTCTTCTCATAGCTCTCTCTTTCTCTCTTCTTCTCAACTCTATCTCTCTTTCTCTCTCTTCTTCTTATCTCTATCTCTCTTTCTCTCTTCTTCTCGTATCTATCTCTCTTTCTCTCTCTTCTTCTCATCTGTATCCGTCTTTCTCTCTCTTATTCTCGTCTCTATCTCTCTTTCTCTCTTCTTCTCATGTCTATCTCTCTCTCTGTCTTCTTCTCATCCCTATCTCTTTTCTATTCTTCTTCTTAAAACACAACCAATAATGCTTAGCGTTGATTGTGTCTTTCTCTCTCCACTCTTCTTAAAACACAACCAGCAATGCTTAGCGCCAACTGTGTCTTTCTCTCTCCGCTCTTCTTAAAACACAGCCGACAATGCTTAGTGTCGACTGTGTCTTTCTATCTTTGCTTTCCTTTAAACACAATCGGTAATGCCTAGCGCTGACTGTGTCTTTCTCTCTCAACTCTTCTTAAAACACAGTCGACAATGCCTAACACCGACTGTTTCTTTCTCTCTCTGCTCTTCTTAAAACACAGTCGACGATACCTAGTTTCGACTGTGTCCTCTCTTTCTCCTTCTTGCCTCCCCTCTCTCTAACACAGCCGACGATACCTAGTGCCGACTATGTCCTTTCTCTCCTTGCCCCCTCTCTCTCTAACACAGCCGATGACACCTAGTGCTGACTGTGTCATCTCTCTCCTCTTCTTCTAAGACAGCGGATAATGCCTAGCGCCGACTGTGTCTTCTTTCTCTTCTTCTTTCAACACAGCCGGCGATGCCTGGCGCCGACTGTGTCCTTCTCCCTCCTCTCTCTTTCCTTCTCTCTTCTCTCACACTCTTCTCCTTCTTTCTTTCCCTTCCTTTCTTTCTTTCTCTTCCCCTCTTATTCTCTTACTTCCTATTTTCTCTTTATGATTTCCATGCCATCGGCTATCCTTTCGTTTGACTATGAGGTTTTGAGATTAACCTCTTATGGTAGCCCCGTCGTCTAGCCGTAATGTTGTTATGTCAGAATTACTGTCCCCGCTTTATTTCCATGACTGACTAACCATCGCGTCTAGCTGTCAGTATCAGTATTGATGTCTAGTAGTAACTCTATTGAGCCAGTCTGAGTTACGGAGCCCGTTTTACTGCCACATCAAACCAATTACCTACCAGCTTAGTCACTGTGCTAATCTCCCCGTCTAGTCAAATTCTTCTCTCCCCCATCTTCCTTCTCTTATTCTTCTCTTCTTCTTATGAATGTGCACGCTTATGTACGTTCACCAAAGAGGCAAGATGAAGTCGGTTGACTCGCCTGTCTTATGACATTTTTCATATATGTGTGATTACAAAAACAGGAGAATACAAGCCAAGGGAGGCGATTCTGAACTAGTTTTACGACTAGGGGGTTTTCTTCATGATTTAAATAATTCCTCTCTCATCGGTTGGTAATACTTGCCCCTGTCCTCGAACGAGGCTCCTGAAAGAGCGATCTCAAACATCTCGGGTCTCCCTTGAAACCCGAGACGCATGCCGCCCGATCACCCAGATTCAGAGGGCGAGATCGAGGAACCTAACCAATCACAAGTTACACAGACGACGCTGATCCCAAGTTACACAAACGTCACTGGTCACAAGTTACACAGACGACACTGGTCACAAGTTACATAGACGGCGCTGGTTACAAGTTACACAGGCAGCGCTGGTCACAAGTTACACAGACTACGTTGGTCACAAGTTTCACAGACAGTGCTAGTCAAAAGTTACACAAATGGTGCTGGTCACAAGTTACACAGACACTGGTGACTTGTGTTCGGGCCTCGGGCCTGAGCCTGACCTGGTCCAGCCAGTTGGCGTTTGTCCTTTAGTGGCATGTTCGGCACTGGAGCACGAGCGGTGGTAAAGCATTAACAATGGTAACCTGAATATAGGTTTCGGGTCTAATCCCGACCCGATCAGGCCCATTGTTGTTTGGCCTTTAGGGACCTGGTTGGCATTTGTAGTTTGTGAGGGGTACCTCAGGGAAATTTCGCACATATAAAGAGGCTAAACCCCTTTTTCACCGTTTTACCTTTGGGTAAAGAAATGGCTAAGGCATTTTTACTAGCGTGTGAGAGAGATCTCCCGACGAGAGTTCCAGCAAGAATGCAGAGCTTGCAAGTGAGGGTTTGTAGGAGTTTGCTGAAGGCACAGAGATTTCCTGTGAGAACTTCGACGTGAACGTAGGGTGCTACCGGCGAGGGTCACCATTGGCAGAATTGGGAAGCAGGCAGCTTGTCGAGGCCAGCTAAGGTTTCAACAGTGGTTTTAGAGTATTGGAACAGTGAAAGAAAAGGGGCCACAAGGTGTAGTAGGGTGTTGTCAGTGAACTTTTACTTGCCTCTGAGGCTTTTTCGGTGACTTTCTACCATCGGGAAGGAGAGGGGAAGGTTGAACAGTGGGTTTTCGAGGAGGAAAGTGGTTTCTTGATGAGTAGTTAGAAGGTCGCGAGGGAGTGAATTGTCATTGGCAACGAACGACCATTGGGAGGTGAGCAGTCGCGGGCAGACGAAAGGTCACTGACAGCGAATGATCGCCTGAAGGTGAACAGTCATTGACAACGAACTACCACCAGGAGGTGAATAGTCACGAGGAGACGAAAGGTCCCCGACAGAAAACAGTCACCAGTAGGTGAAAGTTGCGGGGAGTCGAGGGGTGTTGAGGAGTTAAAAGGTCACTTGCAGCCGAAGGGACACGAGAACTAAAGGGTCGCTGGGGGACGAAGGGTCTTAAAGAAGCTGGATAATCACTGTCTGAAGCATCGTGAGCGAAGACGCGCGACGATAGAGAGCACAGTCGGTGTTAGCCCTTTGTCAAACACATGTGGCGTTAGTCCTTGGCAACATAGCCGGCGTTAGCCTTTGGGAAACGCAGCCGCACTGGGCCTTAGAAATGCAGTCGGCGTTAACTTTTGGGAAACAAAGCTAATGTTGGGCCTTATAAACATAGCCGGTGTTAGTATTTTGCAGACACAGCTAGCGTTAGTCTCATGCGGTGCGAGTTAGTGCCTTAGTCACGCATGGCTAGCAACATGACACGTCCGGTGTTAGTCGCACGCGACAATTGCTATTTGTTCGATCCTTTCATGTATGGTAGCAAGTTGTGCCCAGTTGTGGTTGTGCTCAGCGATGATTTGTGCACAGCGATTGTTGCGCAAGGTGCTGAGTCAAGTGTGACGATGATCATGGACGTAGCTAAGTCACAAGCGATGATAATCATGCACCATGATGACTTAAGTAAGCAAAGAGTGGTGTCCAATGGTAAGGCCGAGCTTATGAAGTTTGTTGGAAGCCAAGTCCTCCAGCACAACAGTGAACTCCATGTTGTTTTGTGGAAGGGTGCTCACTGTGAAGAGGGTGTGCTCTCCATCATAGGCCAGTTCCTTGTCAGAAGGGTCTGCTTTGTATGTCTGATTAACTGATCTAAAACCCTTCTACCCTCCTGATGCGGAAGCAGCTTTTTAGCCTGTAACCGTCCTCTTTTCCTCAAATGCAAGAGCAATGCTGGGGGTCAACTAGTTTCTTTTCCTCAGATGCAAGAGCGACGCTTGGGGTCAACTGTCTTCATTTCCTCAGATGCAAAAGCGACATTTCGACGCAGCTACTCTCTTTTCTTTTGATGCGAGAGCAGTACTCCATGATAGATTTGTAACCTCCCTAATAATGGGATTTTTGGGTTGTAACTCCTTCTTATGCAATAAAAAGAGTTAAAATTTGTTTGAACTGTCTTGCTTGTATTCTTTTTACCATCTTTTTAAACTCTTCTTGTTGACATTAAGTCTTTTTGAGCATGTATCATGGATAATATTTCTTTAGGTATTGCCCATTGATAGGGGGCATTGCCTCCTCTCCATCAAGACGTGCCAGTATGTAAGCCCCATTTGGCGAGACTTTCTTGACTACGAAGGGACCTTTCCACTTAGGTTCAAACTTCCCTTTGTGTTGCCCATGCATAACAATCGGCCTCTTGACAGCAAGAACCGGATCCCCATGGGTGAATGAGCGGACTCTGACGGACTTGTCAAAGGCCTCTTCATTCTTCCCTGGTTGAGTTCGAGGTTCTGCTAAGATTTTAACCTCTTTTCATCAAGTGCATCAAATTATTGACTCTCTCATCTTCGGCCAGTCCTTGATGTATAGTGACACGCAGTGAAGGGAGTTGAATCTCAAGGGGTATAACTGCTTCACCCCCATAGACTAGGGAATAAGGAGTGGAATTGGTGGCATTTTGCATGGTAATCCGATAGGCCCACATGCTTCAGGAAGCTTCTCATGCCAGTTCTTCTTCATTTTCGATACCGACTTCCTTAAAACGTTGCACAGGGTCTTATTGAAAGCCTCAGCTAATCTATTGGCTTGAGGGTGGTAGATAGTTGAGTACGTCCACTCGAAACCGAACTGGTTAACTAAGTGATAAATGTGATAACTTTTGAACTGAGGGCCATCGTCAGATATAGTCCGGTTAGGCCCTCCAAACCGGTATATGATGTGATGTCGCTCATTGGGTCGAAGAATTCTGGTTCCCATTTTTGAACCTTAGCTCCTTGATTCCATGTCATTTCTTGTTCAGTCTAATATTTTGCCTCGTTATGGGAAACGACCCCGGTGAGAGAGAATTAAAGGGGCAATATTCCTTGTGTTATCGTATTTTTCAGCACCTTGGTCCCTGATAGGAAGCAGGTCAATAAAGCCTATAAAATAGTGGAATTCTTAACAGTCTTGGAATGACCCTAGAACTGGTTAAGATCTTCATCAGCACTCCAAAAATACCACATGCCAAGTTTTGTTGCATTCTGACATGTCTAAGGTAGTGAACACCAAGGAACAGTTTTCAGAAAAATGGCCTCTAGCACCCTGAAACGGACCCTACAACTAGAACTACACTGTAGGTGTTTCAAATAATTATGACACCACTGTCATTAGATCTGACTTGGTCGAAAACCCTTTTGAGTCAAGTTTCGGCTTAATCAGACACTCCAAGAAAACGATATGAGCAAAACATTGAAACAAGAGGGTCCACACACTATTCCCGTGTGGCCTCACTGCACAAAACACATTAAAAATGGTTGTTTTCACAGTACGAACAGTCACTTTCGGAGCCCATATCTCATTTGTCCCGTGTCAGATTGCGCTCAAATTTTGTGAGAGTGTTTGTCTCGTTGAAACGAGTGATTCGATATGTGGTACACCCCGTGACAATGTCTAAGCA
Organism: Amborella trichopoda; assembly: GCF_054954075.1. NCBI lineage: Eukaryota > Viridiplantae > Streptophyta > Magnoliopsida > Amborellales > Amborellaceae > Amborella > Amborella trichopoda. The sequence continues at coordinate 20,011,531 of NC_142345.1, read as the reverse complement.
GAGAGAAAATCTAGAGAGAAATTTTCGATTTATGAAAAAGTTGTAGAAAATTCAGCAACTACACACCTCGCTCGATGGACCAAATTATGACCCTCGCACAACAGATCAATGCAAAACCAATTCCAATGTGTGTGTAAGGTCTAGTGCTACCATTGGTTCGAACCCCGTACATGATGGACGGTCAGATTTCACACATTAAGTCGATGATGAGACTGAAATTCTGGCCGTCGGATTCTAGATTCCGCCAAAAACTCAAAAGTTACGAAATCTTCGTTCGGGCTCCAAATCACATCTCGTTTTTTGCCACGCCATCTTGATGGCATGCTTAGTGCACTACGATGAAAAAACTATAGAAAAAGAATCAAGGAATAGGGGCACTGTCGATCCGAAGTCTCCAAGATTCAAACAAATTTCAAGTCTCGTGATCACGGCTGAAAAACATGATTCATGGCTCAAAGTTGGTAACAAAACGATCATCATGCCTAGCCCTACAAGAAAACAATAGTCTTTCGATTAAAAGAGCATTAGAACACCCTCGGGTCAGCCACGAAAAATTACGCAAGATCTCAGGTAGCAACAGGGACTGTTCTGGACGTCCACACCTTGTTAGGCCGGGGCAAAACAGTCATTTGACACAAATTTTTATAATTTATTTTAATTCAATTAAATCTTAATTTTCAGCAATTAGGTCTAATTTTGATCAATCCACTCATGTTTGGGCACAATTCTATATAAACAGGCATAGTCTCATTGTAAACAGACGTCTCGGCCTGCAGTTGATTGTTTTGAAGATTGAATAAAAATTACAATTCCTTGCTTGAGCCTGTTAGTACGTCTTGGAGAGAGAGAGGAGAGAGAAGGAAAGGGTCGGTACCTTTCAGGCAGGCAACCTTCTCTCTCTTCTATCTCTTTCTCTCTTTTTCTCTGTTTCTCTCTCTCTTCTTTTGTCAACTAGCGAGACTTAGCACCGGCTGGTCCTCTCTATCTTCTTCTGTCAACTGACGGTTGATCTTTTCTATCTTCTTCTGTCAACTGGCGGGGCCTAGCACCGGTTGGTCTCCTCTCTCTTCTTCTATCAGTGGATGAGACCTGCGTCAATTGGTCTTCTCTCTCCTCTTCTATCAGTCGGTGAGACCTAACGTCGATTGGTCTTCTCTCTCTTCTTCTACCGGTTGGTGAGATTTAGTGTCGGTTGGTCTTTTCTCTTCTCTGCTATCAGCCGGCGAGACCTAGCGCAGGTTGATCTTCTCTCTTCTTCTACTAGTCGGCGAGACCTAGCGTCGGTTGGTCTTCTCTCTCTTTGTTTACCAGTCGGTGAGACCTAGCACCAGTTTGTCTTCTCTCTCTTTTTTTACCAGTCCGTGAGACCTAGCGTCGATTTGTCTTGTCTCTCTTCTTCTACCAGTCGATGAGACTTAGCGTCAGTTAGTCTTCTCTCTCTTCTTCTGCCAGTCAGTGAGACCTAACACCAGTTGGTCTTCTCTTTCTTCTTCTATCAGTCGGTGAGGCCTAGCGTCAGTTGGTCTTCTCTCTCTTCTTCTATTAATCGGTAAGAGTTGGTGCTGGTTGGTCTTCTGTCTCCTCTTCTGTCAGCCAGCGAGACCTAGCACCGACTGGTTTTCCCTCTCTTATTTCGTCAGTTGGCAATAGTTAGTGTCAGTAGGTTCTCTTCCTTTCTTCTCATCTGACACAGTCGGTGACGCCTAGTGCCGATTGCTTCCTCTCTCTCCCATCTCTTGAAATAGTCGGCAATGTCTAGCGCTGAATGCATCTCCTCTTCCTTCTCCTCCCTTCTGTCTTCCTTCTTCTCTCTTCTTCCGTCTATCCATTTCTTCTCTCTAACCATTCCTCGATTACTCTTTCGTTCGACCAAGAGGGATTAAGGTTAGGGCGGTCCTGTCGTCTAGACGTAATGTTGTTGCTTTAGGTTCGCTTGGCTCGCTTTACTGCCACAATAGACCGACCATCGTGCTTAGCTAGTCGGTATGGGCAATAGTGTCTACTAGCATTCCTGTGAGCCGGTCTCAGTTACCGAGCCCGTTTCGCTACCACGTTTCGCCAATTATCCACCAGCCTAGTCTCTGCTCTAATCTTCTTGCTTGGTAGAATCCTTCTCCCCCCCGGTCTTTCTGTCTTCTTTTTGAATACACATGCTTGCGTATGTTCATCAAAGAAGAAAAGGGTGAGGCCTAACCCACCTGTCCGATAACCTTTGCCATATATGTGTGTGATTGCAGGAAATTAGAAAATAAGAAGAAAACGAGTCAAGGGAGGCAATTCTGAACCAATTTCATCTTTGAGGGGCTTTCTTCGTGATTTAATAGGGCGCTCACCCGAGTCAGCGCGAGTAAATTCTGATCCCAGCTTTAAATTCCTTACTCACCGGTTGGTAACACCTGCCCTAGTTTTCGAACAAGGTTCCCGAGAACGCGATCTCACAAATATCCCGAGTCTCTCTTGAAACTCGAGATGCGTACTGCCCGATTCTCTAAAGATCCGGAGGGCGAGATCGAGGCACTTTACCAGCTTGGTGACTTCTTTGGGGACTTACTACCCCTTAGTCGGATCATTCTTGTTTGGCTAGTTTTTTCTTTATCTACTTTCATTCTTTTTTCACATTCACTTATGGCTGCTGAGTTATGTAACCCATTTATCCGGATCGAGGACTTTCGTATCCCCTTATTCGAGAGTGTCCCCAGGGAACAAGGTCCTTTGACTTCGTTCCCAACCATCCTCTTGAGCAAAGACCCCTTGTCTAGCTCTCAGGTCTTAACCTAGACTGGTGTGAGGAAGGACTTAAAGGTCCCTTACTCCCCATCTCTTCGCTCTGGTGAAAACCCCACCAAGGCGACTTGCATGGGAGACACTTATGTTGCGCCACACAACATGCACCCAGCCATGGACAAGACACTTGCAAATTGAGTTCCTGAGGTACGCCAGAAGGCTGCTCAGTCCCGTACTGTAAAAGTCAAGTAAGTTGTCAATGCTTCTGCGAGTCTCGATAAGGCTACCCCTACATTGCTGCACCATTGGTCTCTATCCCTAGAGGCTCAACACTTTGAGGTGGAAACCCTACAGTCTCCACCCCTCACACACACCACAAGGCTCGTGGGTCACCCACTTGAGTCACACCTCGAGGCAACCCTTCTGCTGCCTCGAGACCGTGTTCAAGATCGTAGCTTCCAAGACCAGATCCTACGCACACCACTCATGTGCATCCCACTGCTCGGGGCAATGCCGTTATTGTGCCAACCCATGTACACAGGAGATGTCCTTCTTGTCCTCCTCTTATGCACACACAAGCGCACCCTGTAAGGGGCAGGCCTGCACCTGTTCTCTTACAAACACATGCTCATTGTTCTCGGCCTCCTAAGGCCAGATCTCTTTCACGAGCCTGGGTTGACCCTCAGGTCTCCTATGATCCTTCTTCAAGGGGCGCACACTCGTCGCCATCTCAGACGTCCCCTCGTCCTCGACTCAGGCTTCCTCATGAGTCGACCCTGCTCCTCCCCGCTCCTCCTTCATCGAGCAAGCACCTCCAGTGTTGGTACTCAAAGATTTTCACCAAGAGTACTATCCTGAACCAGCCCCAACACTTTGGTCATGTCTCTGGAGCTCATAAGAGAGCTCGAGGCATGAACCTCACTCCCCGAGACTCCAGTTCCTGGCCCTCATCCGTTGCCCGCACTTGATGGAGACAACCCTCTCCTGTGTAAGAAGAGTTGACCAGCCGCAACCTAGATCATAGTTTTGGCGCGAGGTCCATCAAAACCTCAAGGCTAAACGCTATAGAGGTCTGCAAATTTTGACTAGGGAAGTGACCAAGGCAGTCAAAACAACCAGTTTTGACGATCCTCTAGACCTGAATCCCTTCTACCCCCTTCAGACAATGAAGCTTGAAGAAGAGTTCAATGAGCCCTGTGCTGTGGTTACTGTCGTAGAAGAAGACCCAGCCACTCAACAGCCATTGTCCCAAGACCATCGTGAACTGGCTTCTCAGCCACGATCCCAAGACTGCCGGGAACCAGCCCCTCATCCACGGTCTTAAGACCGTTGAGAACTGGTCCAAACGTGATCCATGTACAGAAGTCGAGTTCAGCCAGGGAAGGCTGACCCCTTACTGATTTACCTCCCATGTACAACCTGTCAAGATCACAAGCCTTCAGCTACCACTAACGTTGACCTACCTAGAGAAATGATAGCGTAATGGTCGTATGCGAACCCGGTGATGCGCAGGATGATCTTATGAAAAAGTTTGAGGACATGGTGCACGCGATGATGGAAAAGATTGATCGTATTGAAACTGCATGCCAGTGGGCTAACCATGAGGGCAATTCCCATCACTCTGATGGTGTACCACTATGGCATCCTCCTCCATCTACCACACAGGACACCTTTGTCCCTCATCTAGTTTCTCTGTCAGATATTGACGCTATGGTCACCCATAGCCTAAAGAACAGACAAATTCTGAGCATACAAGGTGCGAGCATATAGGCTGCGAGCATACAGGGTGCGATGCCTTATCAAAGACCATATCCTTCCTGTATTGATCAGGTCCCATTCCCCTTAGACTATAAAAAAGAGAAGTTTCCTCTATTCAATGAGTCCACCTCTCCAAGCCAGCATATCGCCCACTTCCAGGCAGCTTGTCGGGAAATAAGAGCTGACGGGAGACTTCTTCTCCACCAGTTCATTGAGAACCTTGACGGCCAAGCATTCCAATGGTATACCCGACTTCCTCCAAACTCGGTACATACATGGGAGGAGATGGAGAAATTGTTCTATTGGCACTTCTATGAGGTCGAGAGAGAAGTTCAAACCATCGATCTCTTCACTCAAGACCCTAATGAGCTCGTAGATCAGTTCATATCAAGATGGAGAAATTTGGCTTCCCACCATCCTAATCCTATGCCCAAGAAGGAAGCAGTCCAAACTTGCGTGAGGAACATGCGACCTGAAATCGCTTTACATGTCAAGGCCTCTAATCTGACCTCCATGTTAGAGGTGATCTCTAAATCAGTTCGCATAGAAAGTTTGTCACGCCATTATAGTGGGGCATGACGACCATCTATAAGTTTAACGAACAACCGGGGCAATGGTGACTCTCAGAATAACACACGGGCAGCCAATAGAAAGGGGTAATTAGTGCAGCCGTTATGGTCATTGATTCAAAGAAGACTCCCTCCCAAACTTTGGATCTCTCTAAAGAGGTAAGCATGACGAAAGTAATACCCCAGGCTAGCAAGTAGCAACAGTCATACAATCAGGTACCTCCACCAGACAAATTTGATTGTAATAATTATTTCACCAGGCATAGGAATAAGGTCTTTCTCTTTGAGAAGAAATGGGTCCCTACGCTGTTCCAGTTATTATTGGAGCAGAATATGATCCAGCTTCCAGAAACCAGGTTCCTTGAGCAATTTGGCCTTGACACTCAGGAAAATTATTAGGCCTACCATCGGAGGATCAATCATCCCACATATGACTGCTACACGCTGAAGGATGTCATTGAGGCTCTGATTCTGAATGGTCAGATAAAGCTTGAAGATTTAAAGAAGGACTTCGGGGTAGTTGAGGCCTCCCATGCCGTAATCATTCAAGAGGAGGACGAAATGTCGGGTATCCTCTATGCCCTCTTCATTATAATGCTTCATGGAGGCATAATCACATTAAAGTAGGCAAGGCAACCCCACTGCCTTGCTAAGGGGACTGAAGGTCGTTGGTCCCTATTCTATCAGATAAGAGGTCATTGTTTGTCAAAATGCACCACTTTCCTTGATATATTCATGGAGAAGATACGGGAGAGTCAAGAATTTTACAACCACCCCGTAAGTGATCCCTAAATCACTTCCTCATTAGGGAAAGAAGATCTCACAAGGCAAAACCTTCCGATCAATGACCCAGACTCTACAGAACCCTCGACTTCCCAGCCATGGATGATCTACCATGGCCAAAGCAGACTCAAGTCCTTAAGACAAGAAGTAATTTGCCAAGCTAGAGCAGTTTGCCACCCCAGGGAGACAAATCAAATCGCACCTTAGAAAACTAGAAAGAGACGTTCACCAAGGGCTGCTCGCCGACGAAACAAGACCACTCAACCTACAGTCGAGCTGGAATTTCTTAGGCCCCTTCCTCCTTTGCTAACTTTGCTGGACTTCATCCCCGGCACGATCCTTTTTCGTTCTTCATCCTGTCAAGAAGATGTCCCTGTGCCATCTTACACTTTGCAAACGTCCGATGAGGGTGACGATGTTAAAAGCACTTCCCAATGGTCTAAGCAAAGGAAAGACCTAAAAGACCCCCTGCAACGGTCCAATCCTGGTGATGATGTAAAAAGCTACCCAGATCGGTCTGATGAGGGGAATGACCTTAAAAGTCCCCCACTTTCTAACCCTTCTACACCTTCTTCTCCTGTTTCTCATTCTCTTTCTCCTGTGTCTTCTTTAGGTACGACCTTGATGTGCCCAGACTTCGAGGCTCTCGACCGGGAATTCGAAGGAATCAATATAAGCAGGGTGATGCGAAAGAGATTGAAAAAGATCCTAGCACAGGCAGCATGATTCTTTACAGTTGTTGATGCCCTGGCAACTAAAGCCAAGGCAGAACCACCTACCATAAAGAAGTGCAAGAAGTCGAAGCCAAAGAAACCCCAGTGGCCCCTTGAGCCTGACTTCGAGTAGAGATTAAGAGAGTCGAGGGGGAAAGGTTTCTACTCTCAAGAAACTTGCTACATGATACAAGTTTGTGAAACACCAACCCGTGTGGACCAAACACTGTAGATAGCTGCTCAAAGGCCGAGTGATTCTCATTGGCATACTTCTTCCACTACAATCGTTGAATCCAAAATTCCTTACGATCTCAAAGATGAACTCCTGCAGTCCGAGAAACAACCCCTGTTTATGGAAGACCCTTCCCTTTCTCAAACGGGGAAAGATGCAGAAATTATAATTCACTCTGGGCCTCTATCAGAGGAGGAGATGTTAGGATCATGGGTCTCTGCATTTGAGGTCAATCAAAAGATCCCTAAAAACAACGATGAAGAGTTGCAAGAGGCTCCTGAAGAATTGGGAGAGGGTGGTCAGGCCACAGCTGACGAACTTGAAGAAATAAATATTGGAGATGAAGCGGACCCAAAACCTACCTTCATTTCAGTAAAAATGCCTCTAGACGAGAAAGAGGAGTTCATTGCCTTCTTGAAAACGAACTGGGATGTCTTTGCTTGGCATTACCATGAGATGCCCAATTTAGACCCTCAAGTCGCCGTTCACCGTCTTGGCATTGATCCGACTGTCAAACCTGTCAAACAGAAATCAAGAAGGTTTAGGCCTAACCTTGAAATGCAAATAGATGCCGAGATAACCAAAATTAGATAAGAAAGTTTCATCTGTGAAGTCAAGTACCCGAAATGGCTAGCAAATGTCATTTCGGTCAAGAAGAAGAATGGTCAAATCAGGGTGTGTATCGACTTTTGTGATTTGAATACAGCTTATCCCAAGGATGACTTCCCATTGCCATTCACCGAGATGCTCATGGCCTCCACACCTCATTGTCAAATCTTTTCCTTCAAAGATGGATACACTAGGTATAATCAGATAAAGATGGCGCTCGTAGATGAAGAGGCCACAACATTCTTCACTCTTAAAGGGGTCTTCTGTTGCACAATGATGCCTTTTGGATTAAAGATTGCAGGCACCATATACCAAAGAGCAATGACGACCATTTTTTGAGACATGATGCACAGAGAGGTGGAGTGTTATGAGGATGACTTGGTGGTAAAATCCAAAGAGAAGGATGCTCATATGAGAGATCTTGAAAAGGTGTTTAAATGCTTGCGTCTTCATCAACTAAAACTGAACCCGCTGAAATGCGCTTTCGGAGTGCGTTCGGGAAAATTCTTGGGGTTCAACATCAGAAATTGAGGGCTTGAAGTTGAGCCAATCAAGATCAAAGCAATCCAAAAAATGTCGTCACCGACTTCACTTTGAGAACTGCGCTCCCTCCAAGGGCAACTGGCATACATTCGCAGGTTCATCTCGAACCTCTCATGACGATGTAAACCCTTTACACACTTGCAAAACAAAGATACACCATTCATCTGGGATCAAGCATGTCAGGCAGCCCTTGACGACATCAAGCATTATTTACTCAACCCTCCAATACTCTCTACACAAGTATTGGGAAAGCCCCTCATTCTATACGTGACCGCCTTAGATGAGTCACTCGGAGCATTGTTGGAACAAAACATAAGAGGGAAAAGAGACTGCATTATATTACCTCAGCAGCAGGATGCAGGGGGCCAAGAAGAATTATCCCCCGATAGAAAAGATGTGTCTAGCGCTGATTTTCGCAGTACAGAAACTCTGCCATTACTTTCTTAGCCATGAAGTGAAAACTTATATCGAAAGATGACCCTGTAAAGTGGGCACTATTCTTGTCGAGCCGTCTGGCTAAGTGTGCACTATTGCTGATGGAGTTCGACATCACGTATGTCCCACAAAAGGCCATCAAGGGCCAGGCCTTGGCTGATTTTCTCGCAGCAAATCCCATACCGGCAGAGTCTCCTTTATCAAGCAACCTCCCTGTTGAAGAAGTATTCTGTGCAAACCTTGTTCATGCGTTGAGTTATACTTTGATGGAGCTTTCCAATAAGATTGAGGAGGCACCGGAGTAGTATTCTTGACTCTGAGAGGAGGAGTATTGCCACTTTCTTTCTCTCTCGCTCAAGCTGGTTCTCATAATGGGGCAGAATATTCGGTCCTTATAATCGGACTCGAGATAGCCGTCGATCTCGACTTGGAGCAGCTTAAGATCTACGACGACTCTGAGTTGGTTATCGGGCAACTCAAAGGGAACTATGATGTGAGAAAAGACAATCTCAAGCCTCATCACGATACTACAAAATTGTATATCGACCAGTTTGAAGACGTATCCCTGAGTCACATCCCCAAGAGGCTAAATTCGTAGGTTGATGGACTCTCAAAGCTCGACACTACAATTCAGTTGTCCTCATCAGAGCCCACACTTGTTTGGGTGGCAGAATGGAGAGACATCAAACTAAGAACCGAGGTCGATGTGGATGACGACATAAATATCTTCTTCGAGAGTCCTCCTTATCCATTTGGAGTACTTCTATCGGCCAAAGAAGTAATCAAAACTGAATAAGCAATAACACATAGTCAAGGAGCTAAGGGTCAAAATCAGGGACTAGAATTATTTGACCCAATGTGCTCAGATATTGAGTAAGTAGAAGATTGGAGAGAGCCCATCACCAGTTTCCTAAAACATGGAAGGCTCCCCGAAGATTGTGTCGAACGCAATAGCATATGTCGAATGTCCACCAAGTATACCCTCCTCAAAGGAGATGCTCTCTTCAGATGGTTGTTTGATGACATTCTTCTTAGATGAGTCGATATCCCAGGAGCAAGTAAGGTGTTAGAAGAAGTGCACTCAAGCATCTGTGGACTGCACCAGTCCGGTCCCAAATACATTCCTTAAGCTACGCTAAAAAGTGCCAAGTATTGGCCCATTGCTAAACGAATACACAGGTTGGGATATTATTGGCCTTCCATGATAGTCGATTCCTTAAGCTACGCTAAAAAGTGCCAAGTATGCCAAATACATTCCAGCCTGGTTCACCAGCCTCAAAAGCCCTTACACCCAATGGTTGCGTCATGGCCCTTCTCACAATAGGGTATGGACATCGTAGGGCCTATTGACCCTCCTTCTGTAATGGACAATGCTTTTATCCTAGCTGCAACAGATTATTTCTCTAAGTGGGTTGAAGCGGTCCCCCCTTAGGCAAGTTCTTGGGACAACAGTGGCCTGCTTCGTTCGACATCATATCATGTACTTCGTAGTGCCCGACCGGATAATATCTGACAACGGCCCTCAATTTAGGAGTCGTCACATTGATCGCTTAGTTAACCAGTTCGGTTTCGAATGGAGGTACTCGACAATGTACCACCCTCTGGCGAATGGATTACTTGAGGCTTTCAATAAGACTCTGTGCAATATTCTAAGAAAGTCAGTATCAAAAACAAGGAAGAACTGGCATGAGAATCTTCCCGAAGCACTATGGGCTTATCATACCACTACACGAAAATCTATTGATTCCACTCCTTATTCTTTGATCTATTGGGGTGAAGCAGTTTTACCTCTCCAAATACAAATCCCTTCACTCTGAGTCGCTATTCACAAAGGAATAACCGAAGATGAGGTAGTCAAGCTTCGGTATCAAGAATTGGATGCACTGGACGAAAAGAGGCTAGAGGGTTAGCAGAACCTTGAATTCAACTAAGCGAGAATGAAGAGGGCTTTTGACAAGTCTATCAAGATCCGCGCATTCGCCTGTGGTGATCTAGTCTTAGCTGTCAAGAGGCCTATTCTCATGCATGGCCGATGTAAAGGGAAGTTTGAGCCTAAGTGGGAAGGTCCCTTTATAGTAAAAAAGGTCTCGCCCAACAGAGCCTACATATTGGCACATCCTGATGGAGAAGAGGCTATACCCCTATCAACGGATGATACCTAAAGAAGTATTATTCATGATGTGTATTCAAAAGAAAGAGACTCAATGTGAAACAAGCAAGATAGTCCAAACAAAATGTTAAATATTTTTTTTATTATTGTAGTAAAAACGAGTTACAAGTTACAAGAACCGATTGCTAGGGAGGTTACAAGTCTCTTGCATATGATAATCAAAGGATGGTTACAATTTTGTTCTTGCATTTGAGAGTAAGAGGATGGTTACAGTCCAAAACAAATGCCTGTACCATGAGGAAGAAGTAAACCCACCAAAGCAAGTACCTCCTCATGAAGAGAAGCGAAATCACTTGGAGAGTTAACTTTAATTCATTTGATGAGTAAGAGGATGGTAACAGGCCAAAAGACAAAGCAGAGCCACTTCAGGAAGTTAGCCTCAGTCCATCCAACGTGTATGTCAAATATACAAGCTAGATCTCTCACCTGACGTGTATGTCGAACATACGACATAAGATCCATTCGACGTTTATATCAAACATACAAGAGGGGCTGCCCTGACAAGGAGTTGGCCGATGACAGAAAGCATGCCCCTGTTTACAGTGGATGCCCTTCCACAGAACAACATGGACCTCACTATTATTCTGGAGGATTTGGCTTCCAACAAGTACCACAAGCCTCACCCCATCCTTCGCCACTTTTTGCCTGCCCATGAACATCGCCATACGTAGTTCATCACAGAGCTCCGCTAACCCCGGACATGACTTATTGACACATGTGTGCGTCATCATTCGCATCATGACAAGCCACACATACTGATCAGCGCCAATTGAAGCCCACGCCAGTTGTGTGCTCAAACCCTAGCGCCAGCTGTTTTGCATGAGGGTCAGCGCCTGTTGCATCGACACTCCAAACCATCAGCGCCGATTGCATTTCTATTAGTGTCGACTCTATCATGACTGTTCGCCTCTCGAGACTCCTCGATTCTCAAAACTTAAGTTTTAACACCTCCTTAATGGTCACACAATTCCAAGGACGAAGGCCAACCGTCACCACATCTTCAGCGATCGTACGTCTTCCTCGTGATGGTTCACATTCTGCAGTCGTACAACCCAACTCTTACGACCGTTCGTCTTCTGTTGAAATTGCTCTCACATGGCCGGAAACTCACAGGAAAATCTTTTTCGCTTTAGTCTTTTGGCCTGGACTTCACCAAAACCCTGCCTGGAAACCTCTGCGACGCCACTAAATAATGTCAGAAAGCTGCCACAACGACGGGAAACCCCTTAAAAATCCCTGGAAAATTCCAAGGATGTGTGAAAATGCTCATTGCTGTGTTTCCCGCCACTACCAGAAAGGAAAACGATAGTAAAAATTCCTACCCTTTCCTGGAAAACTTCCCTGAGGACTTTCCTTTCCCTGCTACTCTCTCTGCAACTTTGCCAAATTCGGGGCAAAGTCCACATGTTGAAGGTCTTCTCTTCTGGAATCCTGCTACCTGCCAAAGAACCTTCCCTGCAGAGACTGTTGCTAAAGTCCTACTGCTTGCTGGAAACTTCAACCCAGCACTCTCTCCTCACGGTTAAAGAAAACTTGCTGAAGTTTTTTACCCTTGGTGAAAAATAAGGGAAAATGGGGTTTTACCCCTTATATAGACTACACTGCCCTCAAAAGCCCTTCTCAAACTCGGAATACTAGTTGCGACTAAGGGAAACCAAGCAACAATGAGCCGGGTCGGGCTTCGACACAAGGCCCAAGGTAACTCTCATCGATCCATCCCCAGTGCCGATTGACTTAGCGCCGGGTGTATTTCCAAGCAACGCCAACGTCAGTTGACTTAGCGGCGGGTGTGTCTCCAAATACAACCCTAGCGGCGGTTGACTTAGAACCGGGTGTGTTTCCAAATACAACCTTAGAGCCATTGACTTAGTGTTAGCTGTGTTTCCAAATACGACCCTAGCATCGGGTGTGTTTTCAAATATGACCCTACGGCCAGTTGACCTAGCATTGGGTGTGTTTCCAAATACAACCTTAGCGTCGGTTGACCTAGCGCCGGGTATGTCTCCAAAATGACCCCAGCACCAATTAACTCAGTGCCGGTTATCTTCAGATAATACTACGGGCATTCACAACGTCCGCTAAACAGCGTCAATTGTGTTGTGAGAACTCAACACCGATTGAATATTCGAAATAAACCATCAACGCTACACATGGCACCGGCCGCATTTCAAGCAGTGTATGCCCTATCACTATCCCTAGTGGAATTGGCCAGAATATGTCATCCCTAGTGGACTTACACCCGGGCCGTTGCACCTAAACTATGACTTCCCCAACGGAGCCAGGAGTTGTCCCTCATCCCCCACTAGGAGTCACACCCCTACTACGACCCCTCATCCCTAGTGAAGTTAGGGTCATTCTTACTTACCCAATCCCCAGCGGGAATGATTCACAGTAAGCTACCTTACCCCCAGGGAGTCGGGTTACCTGTCATAGAAACTAATCTTTCACTTAGAAAGTACACTTACCCCCTTCAAAACCACAGCGAGGCCCACTTTTGCTGGTCATCCTTCATCAGGCCACCATTTCCATTTGAGCTCTCAGTTTGTGAATAGTCTTAGCCATTTTATCTCCAAGGAGTGGGATCAAAATCCATAAACCTATTCCTTATGAAGCTCCACCTACATGGCGACCTACACGATGGTCTAGATACACGACCCTAAACTCCATGGTCAAAACTTTATGACCTTAAATAGTAGCTGTGGTCCACACTGCATGACCCTAAACTGCTCAGCCACGGTCCATACTGCATGACCCTAAACTCCATGGTCAAAACTTTATGACCTTAAATAGTAGCTGTGGTCCACACTGCATGACCCTAAACTGCTCAGCCACGGTCCATACTGCATGACCCTAAACTGCTCAGCCTCGGTCCATACTGCATGACCCTAAACTGCTCAGTGTCAGTCCATAATGCATGACCCAAAACTGCTCAGCCTCGGTCCATACTACATGACCCTAAAATGCTCATCCTCGGCCCATACTGCATGACCCTAAATTGCTCATCCTCAGTCCATACTACATGACCCTAAACTTCTCAGCCTCGATCCATACTGCATGACCCTAAACTGCTCAGCCACGGTCCATACTGCATGACCCTAAACTGCTCAGCCTTGGTCCATACTGTATGACCCTAAACTGCTCAGCCTCAGTCCATACTGCATGACCCTAAATTGCTCAGCCTCAGTCCATATTGCATAACCCTAAATTGCTCAGCCTCGGTCCATACGACATGACCCTAAACTACTCAGCCTCGGTCCATACTGCACGACCCTAAACTCCTCATCCACGGTCCATACTGCATGACCTTAAACTTCTCAGCCTTGGTCCATCCTGCATGACCCTAAACTGCTCAGCCTCGGTCCAGACTGCATGACCCTAAACTGCTCAGCCTCAGTCCATACTACATGACCTTAAACTTCTCAGCCTAGATCCATATTGCATGACCAAAAACTACTCAGCCTTGGTCCATACTGCATGACACTAAAACTTTTCAGCCTCGGTCCATACCGCATGACCCTCAACTGCTCAGCACCATTGTCCGAACTGTATGGCTTTTAACTGTAGCGGAGGTCTAGTTGCAGAACCTTAAACTACATGGTCCTAGTTGTATGAATTTAAACTGCATAATCATGGTTCAGCTGTATGATCTTAAAGCATAGTACACGTCCTAGCCACAAGATGATAAAATTCTCAGCACCATGGTCCGAACTATATGACCTTAAACTGTAGCGGAGGTATAGTTGCACGACCTTAAACTGATGGTCCTAGTTGTATGACTTTAAACTGCATAAAAAGGCTCAGCACCATGGTCCGAACTATATGACCTTAAACTGTAGCAGAGGTCCAGTTGCACGGCCGTAAATTACGTGATCTTAGTTGTAAGACTTTAAACTGCATAATCACGGTTCTGCTGTATGACCTTAAACCTAGTACACGACCTGCTGACATGACAATAAACTACTTCAAGAAGGTCCTTGAGGCATGACAATAAACTCGCCACCACATACATGCATGCACCTTTTTGTGCACTTTAACGCGCACTTTCTCTAAACTACCTGTTAGTGTGTGTGCACCACCTCCATTACCTCCCCTGTGAGTACATTCCTTTCATCATCCTACATCATTCCCTAGCGAGTCTCACCCATGCCCACAAAATGGCGAAGCATCCTTCCATCCATACTAGTCATAAGTTATTAGGTCACCATCATCCACTCACATGTCATACATCGTCCATCTCCCATAAGTAGCCTCGAGCCATCTCCTTAAGTGAGCCAAACCACCACCATACTCCCACCATGGCTTTCATAGACTGCCATCCATCACCATTACGGTTCAGTTGTATGACCTTAAACCATAGTGCACGTCCAGACTGCATGACATTAAACTGTTTCGCATATGTCCCAGAGGCATGACACTAAACACGCATTCACAAAAAAAAATGATGAAATAACGGGCATGGTGTATACTTGAAAAGCGGAACACTGTGAGTAAAAATGACGGACGGGCATGGTCATGAAACCATGAGTAAAAGAGTTTTGTGAATAAAAAATAGGCACGGTGAAAACCCGAAAGGGCATCATGAGTAAAAATGGATAAAAAGGGTGGACGTGGCCGAAAGGTCATGGATAAAAGTGCCCCAAATAAAAAGAGTTGGTGAAAACCGTCTCCACAGCACTGCTTCCCCAGTCTAAGTGAAAACTCGCAAAGGGCGCTTGGACCAATAAAATAAGTTTGATGCAATATTTGCTTCCACAAAAGGCGTCAACCAGCACTCCCTTCATCATCAAGATGTCCATCAAGGTGTAGACATTAAAATCATCCCTCATCTTCCTTCTTCAGTCCTGGGTAAAGAGCTAGCCTAGTCAATGTCCTTCTTCAGTCTTGAGTGAATTGGTATTCCAGTCTACTTCCTTCTTCAATTCTGGGTGATTAGGTAGCCCAGTCGACGTCTTTCTTCAGTCTTGGGTGAACTCGTAGCCCAATAGACTTCCTTCTTCAGTCTTGGGTGAAGAGGTTTCCCAGTCAATGTCCTTCTTTAGTCTTGGGTGAACTGGTAGCCCAATCGACATCCTTCTTCAGTCTTGGGTAAATAGGTAGCCTAGTCGACATCCTTCTTTGGTTCTGGGTGAACTGGTAGCCCAGTCGACTTCCTTCTTCAGTCTTGGGTGAAGTGGTAGCCCGGTCGACATTTTTCTTCAGTCTTGGGTGAATTGGTAGCCCAGTCGACTTCCTTCTTCGATCTTGGGTGAATAGGTAGCCAACCGACTTCCTCCTTCATTCTGGGTTAACAAATAGTCCAACCGACTTCCTTCATCAGTCTTGAGTGAATAGGTAGCCCAGTCGACATCCTTCTTCGGTCCTAGGTGAAGAGGTAGCCCAGGCGACGTCCTTCTTTAGTCTTGGGTGAACAGGTAGCTCAGTCGACTTCCTTCTTCAGTTCTGGGTGAATAGGTAGCGCAGTCGACATTATTCTCCAGTCCTAGGTGAGCAGGTAGCCCAGCCAACATTCTTCTTCTGTCCTAAGTGAACAGGTAGCCCAGTCGACGTCCTTCTTTAGTCCTGAGTGAAGAAGTAGCCCATTCGATGTCCTTCTTTAGTCCTGGGTTAAGAGGTAGCTCAGTCAACATCCTTCTTCAGTCTTGGGTGAACAGGTAGCCCAGCTGACATCCTTCTTCAGTCCTGGGTGAATAGCTGGCCCATTTGACATCCTTCTTTAGTTCTGGGTGAATAGGTAGCCCACTCGATATCCTTCTTCGGTCTTGGGTGAATAGGTAGCCCAGTAGACATCCTTCTGCGATCTTATGTGAACTAGTAGCCCAGTCGACTTCCTTCTTCTGACCTGGGTGAGGAGGTAGCCCAGTCGGCATCCTTCTTTAGTCTTGGGTGAATTGGTAGACCCGTCGACATTCTTCTCTAGTCCTATTTGAACACGTAGCCCAGTCGACATCCTTCTTCAGTCCTGGGTGAAGAGGTCTTCAATCGACGTCCTTCTTCATTCTTGAGTGAATAGGTGGCCCAGTCGACATCCTTCTTCAGTCCAGGGTCCAGTCGGCATTCTTCTTCAGTCCTCGGTGAATAGGTAGCCCAACCAACATTCTTCTTCAGTCTTGGGTGAACAGGTACCCCAGTCGACATCCTTCTTCAGTCCTGGGCCAAGAAGTAGCCCAGTCGACATCCTTCTTCAATCCTGGGTGAAGAGGTAGACCAGTCGACGTCCTTCTTCAGTCTTGGGTTAAGAGGTAGCCCAGTCGATGTCCATCTTCAATCTTGAGTGAACAGGTAGCCCAGTCGACATCCTTCTTTAGTCCTGGGTGAACAAGTTGCCTGGTGGATGTCCTTCTTCAGTCTTGGGTGAACAACTAGCCCAGTCGACATCCTTCTTCAAGGATGAGCGACAACGTTGCCCAATCATTATCCCTTCTTCAAGGAACATCCTTACATCAAGGCTGGGTGACAACATTGCCTAGTTATTATCTCTTCTTTAAGATTAGCTAACAACATAGCCCATTCATTACCTCTTCTTCAAGGCTGGGTGACAACGTAGCCTAGTCATCATCCTTCTTCAAGGAACCTCTCCCCATGCATGAAATGTGCATGCCTTATTCTTCTTCAAGGACCCTCTCCTCATGAATGAAATGTGCATGCCTTATCCTTCTTCAAGGACCGTCTCCACATGCATGACACGTGCATGCCTGGTCTTCCTCTTTATGGACCTTCTCCACATGCATGAAATGTGCATGCCTTCTCCTCCTCTTATGGACCTTCTCACCATGCATGAAAGGTGCATGCCGTCTTCTTCTATTATGGACCTCTCTTCCTAAGGCTAGGTGACAAAGTAGCCTAGTCAAGGTAAGAAACTGATAAAGCCAGGGTAGAACCTATCAGTAACGTCAGCTCGTCTAGCTGGCATGACCAGACCTTTGAGATTGGCTAATAGAACCTGCCCTCGATTTGACTCAGTACAGGAGACCCATAGTGGTACTCTGATCGTTAAAAGCAAACCTGGTGTAGCAATAAATAGCACCACCAATTTATCTCTTCTCCCCCTAAAATCTCCGCGGATGGACTCGTGAACAATGCATCCCTACGTTTGAGCAGCCTAGTTACACCATTACGTGAATCTCCTTAGTGTTCGTCTTGTGACTAGGAAGAAAGAAACATAAAAGGCAAAGGAAATTTTTTGAATGATTATCCTTCTCGCTTCACTTAAAGCACAACATTCTGCGTGGCAAGCTGTTTGAACGTATTTTTTAGCACCTTAGTCTTTGATAAGAAGCAGGTCAATAAAGCCTATAAAATAGTGGAATTCTCGACAGTCTCGGAATGACCCCAGAATTGGTCAAGATATTCATCATCACTCCAAAAAGACCACCTACCAAGTTTCGTTGCATTTCAACATGTCTAAGGTAGTAAACACAAAGGAATAGTTTCAAAAAAATGCCCTCTAGCACCCTGAAACGGACCCAACAACTGAAACTACATTTTCGGTATCTCAAATCACTATGGGACCACTGCCATTGAATTTGGCACTGTCGAAACCCCTATGGTTAGTTTCGGCTTAATCGAATACTCCAGGACAAAGATATGAGCAAAACATTGAAACAAGAGGGGCCACACACTATTCCCATGTGGCCTCACTGCACAAAACACCATTAAAGGTGGCTGTCTTCACTGTCACGGGCAGTCACTTTTGGATCCCATATCTCGTTCGTCTTGAGGCAGATCATGCTCAAATTTTATTAGTGTGTTCGTCTCATTGAGGTGAGCGTTTCGATATGTGGTACGCCTCGTGACGATGTCCGAGCAGGGAGAAAAGCTAGAGGGAAGTTTTCGATCTGTGAAGAAGCTGCAGAAAATTTGACAGCAACATGCCTCGCTTGATGGACCAAATCACGATGCTTGCACAACAGATCAATGCAAAACCAATTCCATTATGTGCGTAAGGTCCAGGGCTACCATTGGTCTGATCTCCATAGATGATGGATGGTCAGATTCCGTGCACGAGGCTGATGAATTGACTGAAATTCCAGCCGCTAAATTTTGGATTCTGGCTAAAACTCAAAAGTTAAAAAATCTTCGTTCGGGCTCCAAATAACATCCCGTTTGTTGCCACACATTCGTGATGGCATGATTCATGCACTACGATGAAAAAATTATGGAAAAACATCAAGGAATGAGCACACTATCGATTTGGAGTCTCCAAGATTCAAACAAATTTCAAGTCTCGTGATCACGGCTCAAAAACATGATTCATGGCTCGAACTTGGTATCAAAATGCTTGTCATGCCGAGCTCTACAAGAAAACAATAATCTTTCCATTAAACGGGCGTCAGAACACCCTCGAGTCAGCCATGGAAGATCATGCAAGATCTCGAGCAGTAGTAGTGACTGTTCTAGAATTTTACACACTGCTAAGTAGGGGTAAATCAGTCCTTTTACACCCATTTTTAGACTTTTTTAATTTAATTAATCTTAATTTTCAGCAATTAGGTCAAATTTTTATCAATCCACTCATGTTTGGGCACAATTCTATATAAACAGGCACTGCCTCATTGTAAACAGACCTCACGGCCTTTAGTTGATTGTTTTGAAGATTGAATAAAAATTTTGATTCCTCGCTTGAGCCTATGAGTACATCTTGGAGAGAGAGAGAGGAGAGAGAAGGAAAGAGTCAGTACCCTTCGAGCAGGCAACCTTCTCTCTCACTTCTCTCTCTCTTTCTCTCTTTTCTCTCTTTCTATCTTTCTCTCTCTCTCTCTTCTTTTATCAACTTACAAGACTTAGAGCTAGTTGGTCCTCTCTATCTTTTTTTGTCAACTGGTGAGACCTAGCGCCAGTTGATCTTTTTTATCTTCTTTTGTCAACTGATAGGGTCTAGGATCGATTTACCTCCTTTCTCTTCTTCTTTCAGTCAGTGAGACCTAGTGTCAGGTGGTCTTCTCTCTCCTCTTCTATCAGTTGACAAGACCTAGCGCTAGTTGGTCTTCTCTCTGTTCTTCTACTAGTCGATGAGACCTAGCATCAGTTAGTCTTCTCTCTCCTCTTTTATCAATCGGTAAGACCTAGCACCGATTGATCTTCTCTCTCTACTTCTACCAGTCGACAAGACTTAGCACCGATTGGTCTTCTCTCTCTTCTTCTACCAGTCAGCAAGACTTAGTGCTGGTTAGTCTTCTCTATCTTTTTCTACCAGTCGGTGAGACTTAGCGTCGATTGGTCTTCTCTCTCTTCTTCTACCGAGCGACACGACCTAATGCTGGTTGGTCTTCTCTCTCTTTTTCTATCAATCGATGAGACCCAGTGTCAGTTGGTCTTCTCTTTCTTCTTCTATCAATCGATGAGACCTAGCGTCGGTTGATCTTCTCTCTCTTCTTCTATCATTCGGTGAGACTTGACACCATTTGGTCTTCTCTCTCCTCTTCTATCAGTTGGTGAGACCTAGCATCGACTAGTTTTCCCTCTCTTCTTCCATCAGTTGGGGAGACTTAGTGTTAGTTGGTTCTCTTCCTCTCTTCTCATCTGACACAGTCGGTGCAGCCTAGTGCCAACTGCTTCCTCTCTCTCCCATCTCCTGAAATAATCAGTAATGTCTAGCATCGACTGCATGTCCTCTACCTTCTCCTCCCTCCTCTCTTTCTTCTTCTCTCTCCTTCCGACTATCCCCTACTTCTCTCTAACCATTCCTTAGTTACTCTTTCGTTCGACCAAGAGGGATTAAGGTTAGCATCTCATGGCGGTGCTATCGTCTAGCCATAATGTTGTTGCGTCTGGTTCGCTTGACCCGCTTTACTACCACAACAGATCGACTGTCTTGCGTAGCTAGTCAATATTGGCAATAGCGTCTAGTAGCAATCAGGTGAGCCAATCTTAATTACCGAGCCCCTTTTACTAACATGTTCTGCCAATTATCCACCAGCCTAGTCACTGCTCTAATCTTCGTGCTTGGTCGAATTCTTCTCCCCTCCGTCTTTCTTTCTTGTTTTTTAATACGCATGCTTGCGTATGTTCATCAAAGAGGAAAAGGGTGAGGCCTGACCCACCTGTCCCATAACCTTTGCCATATATGTGTGTGATTGCAGGAAAGTGGAAAATAAGAAGAAAACAAGCCAAGGGAGGCAATTATACACCGGTTTCATCACTGAGGGGCTTTCTTTGAGATCTAAGAGGGCGCCCACGTGAGTCAGCGCGAATAAGTCTCGAACCCACCTTTAAATTCCTCTCTCACCGGTTGGTAACACCTACCCCCATTTTCGAATGAGGTTCCTGAGAGAGCGATATCACTAACATCGCGGGTCTCTCTAAAAAATTGAGAAGCGTGCTGCCTTATCCTCCAAGGATCTAGAGTGTAAGATCGAGGCACCTAACTACTCCTCCTTTTGGAGTTATGAATACCATTCTGATGCCTCCTCAATCGGATTAGAAGGCTCCATCGAAGTACATCTCCCATGCAAGAGCAAGTTCTGCACATAATACTTCTTCGTCAGGGAGGTCACTTGATAAAGGAGATTATGCTGGTACAGGATACGTTGTGAGAAAATTAGCCAAAGCTTGACCCTTGATGGCCTTTCGTGGAACATATGTGATGTTATCAACAATAATGCCCACTTAGCAAGACATCTCGACAACCATGGGTGTGTCATGAGAAACTTTACGGGATCTGCTTTTGATATAAGTTTTACTTCATGATCAAGCAAGTAGTGGTGGAGCTTTTGTATTGTGAAGATTAGGGCCAGACACATCTTCTCTATAAGAGATAATTCTTCTCAGCCCCTTGCATCCTGCTAGTGAACACGATCTCTTTCCCTTCATTATTGTTCTGTGCCAATATTGCTCCAAGTGACTCGTCCAGGGTGGTCACGTACATGATGAGGGGTTTTCCCAACACCGGTGTAGAGAGCACTAAAGGTTTGAGTAAATATCGCTTGATGTCATCAAGGGCTGCTTGACATGCTTCATCTCAGATGAATGGGGTATCCTTCTTCAACAGGTTTGTAAAAGGCTTATAGTGACTTGAGAGGTTCGAGATGAACATGTAGATATAAGCCAGTTGCCCTTGAAGGGATAACAGCTCTCGTAATGTTGTTGGTGATGGAATTTCCTAGATCGCCTTGATCTTAACTAGCTCAACTTCCAACCCTCGGTGTCTAATAATGAACCCTAAGAACTTTCTTGAATGCACGCCAAAAGCGCATTTCATCGGGTTCATTTTGAGCTGTTGAAGGCAAAATCTTTCGAACACCTTTTCAAGGTCTCTCATATGAATTTCTTTCTCTTTGGATTTCATCACCAAGTCATCCACATAACATTCCACCTCTTTGTGCGTCATGTCTTTGAATATGGTCGTCATTGCTCTCTGATATGTGGCATTGATATTCTTCAATCCAGAAGGCATCATTGTGCAGCAGAACAGCCCTTTTGGAGTCAAGAACGTTGTGGCTTCCTCATCTTCATATGCCATTCGTATCTGGTTATACCCGAAGTATCCATCCATGAAGAAGAAGATCTAACAGTGAGCTGTGGAGTAAATGAGTATCTCTGTAAACATCAAAGGGAAGTCATCCTTTAAGCAAGCGCTATTCAGGTCGCGGAAGTCAATGCAAACCCTAATTTGGTCATTCTTCTTCATGACTGGGACAACATTTGCTAGGCACTTTAGGTCTTGAATTCGTGAATGAAACCCGCTTTCCTGAGCTTGGTCACTTCAACATATATATGCATTTCGAGGTCAGGCCTGAACCTCCTTGATTTCTGCTTGACAGGCTTGACGGATGGATCGATGCCAACACTCCGACTCAAGGATCTAAACCAGGCATCTCATGGTAATGCTAAGCATAGATGTCTCTGTTTGCTCGTAAGAAGGTAGTAAAATACTCTTTCTCTTTTGACGACATATTTATCAAGATGAAAGTGGGCTTGGGGTCGGCTTCATCTCCTAGATTTATCTCCTCAAGCTCATCAATTGTAGCTTGACTGCCTTCTTCCCATTCTTCTGGGTCTTCTAACAACTCTTCATCATTGGCTTCGGAGGACTTCTCGTTAACCTCTAGTGAAGATATCCACACTCCTGACATTTCCTCTTCTAACCAGGCTTTGCTATGGAACATGGTTCTTATATCCTCATCTTGCCTGTCGACGAAAGGATCAACCTCTAGCAGAGCCGATGTGTCCGGTCAAGAGAATTCACTGTGAAGTTCCTGAGATGGCTGTGACTCAACGATTGTAAAGACAACCAGCACCTCGTGAGGACCTTGTCGATGTTCCTCTGTATCCACCATGGGTCTAGGTAATGTGGTAGGTTGAGGATTTGGTTTAAGAGGTGGATGGGAATATGAGACAAGAGGCATCCCAGGGAATTGGAGGATGGGTGGATTGTCCAGGGTATTTGGGTGAGGAAGGAGCCCAGGGAGCTGGAGGATGGGTAAATTGTTTGAAGTATTTGGGCAAGGAAGGAGCCCAAAGAGCTGGTGGATGAGTAAATTGTTTGAAATATTCGGGTGAGGGAGAAGTGGTAGATCGGGAAACATTAAGATGTCTGGCGTCTGAGGTGGAGGTTGCAGTGTTTTCCTAGACCTCAGGTTCATTTTCCCCATGCTGGGTGATGCTTTTGAGATTTGCACCATGTCACAGACTTCCTGAAAATAGAAGCCTTGCCTTCTTGATTCTCTCAATCTCTGGTCAAAGTTGAGCTCAGGAAGCCACTGCGGTTTCTTCGACTTTGACTTCCTGTGCTTCCTATTAGAAGAGGATGGCTCTGACCTAGCTCGAGCCGCCAAGGCATCAGCAACTGTTAAGAATCCAGCTGCATGGGCTAGGGTCTTTTTCAACCGCCTCCATTGCGTCTTGCTTTATAATGGTTCCTTCAGGTTCTTTGTCAAGAGCCTCGAAGTCTGGATATTCTCGGGTTGTACCTGCAGGAGACATAGAAGGGGAGGGGCAAGAAGAAAAAGAAGTTGGAGAAGAAGCAGAGGGGTTAGTAGGTGAGGGACTTTTAAGGTCATTCCCCTCATGGGGTCTATTTGGGCAGCATTTTACATCATCCCCAAAGTTAGACGTGTGTAGGGAGTCTTTTAAGTCTTTCCCCTGCTTAGACCGTTGGGGAGTGCTTTTAACGTCGTCGCCCTCATTTGACGTGTGCAGGGAGTCTTCTAGGTCTTTCCCCTGCTTAGACTTCTGAGAAGTGCTTTTAACATCGTCACCCTCATTGGACGTGCCCCAAGTAGAAGATGGCTCAAGGACATCCTCTTGATGAGATGAGGAAGGAAGGATGATTACGTCGAGGATGAAGTTATGTAAGGTTAGCAATGGGGGAAGAGGCCTGAGATATTCTTGGTCAACTGGTGGTTGAGCAGTCTTGTTTCTCGGGTGAGCAGCCCTTGGTGCCTGTCTTTTCTTGATTTTCATTGGAAGTGCTTTATTTGTCTTGCTAAGTTTGTGAACAGCCCTCGCTTGATGACCTGCCCCTCACTTTAAGGGCTTGAATCTGCTTCGCCGGTGGTAGACTCTCCATGGTTGAGAAGTTGAGGGTTCAACAGGATCTGAATCATCACTACCCGGGTCTTGTGTCAGGAGGCCCTCTCGCACCGGTAGAGCAGTGACTTGGGGATCTCCTTCTGGAGCGTTACAAACTTCTTGGAATCCCTATTTTTTCTTCTCGATTATGTCATGAAAACTAGAGCACTCGCTCAGGATTTGGCCCCATAGCTGATGGTACGGGCACCAGTGGTTCTCAGTACCCTGAGCAAGGCGTCGAGGCTGCCTTGCTGGCTTTGGTGTGATGAGGCCCTCTTAAAGCATCATGATGAACAAGGCACGAAGGAGATAGGGCGCTTCATCTTCCGCCTGGACTGTCACTGCGTGGGAAGCTTCTGCTGCCCCAAATGATTTCTTTAGCTCTTCGAAATTTATTGACCCTTCTGGTCAGGGCTTCAATGATGTCTTTTTGCGTATAGAATTCCTATGTGGGGTGGTTTATCCTCCGATGGGAGTCGAGTTCGGCTTGATCAGGGAACTTGGTCTGAGGCAGCTTGATCATGTTATGTTCTAGTAATAATCGGAGTAGTGCAGGGACCCTTTCTTTTTCAAAAGGGTAGACTTTATTCTTATGCCCGATCCAATAATCATCTCGATTAAGGTTCGCAAATGGGGGTACCCAGTTGTATGACTCTTGTTGTTTGCCTGCCTGAGGCTCTTTCGTTATGCTTACCCCTTTGGAGAGGTTCAAAGTTTTGGAGGGAGCCTTCTTTGGATCCTTGACAGTGATGACTGCACTGATTACTCCTTTTTACTAGTTGTCCCGGACATTGGTCCAAGAGATATCATTGCCCAG
Source organism: Amborella trichopoda (assembly GCF_054954075.1). NCBI lineage: Eukaryota > Viridiplantae > Streptophyta > Magnoliopsida > Amborellales > Amborellaceae > Amborella > Amborella trichopoda. Next base: position 19,986,669 of record NC_142345.1, on the reverse strand, counting down.
GTTGTTTCCTGAGCTTACAAACTGTTGTCGTGATTCGCCATGGTGGCGTGACAAGCTTTCTATGCGAACTGACTTAGAGATCAACTCTGACATGGAGGTCGGATTGGGGGCCTCAACATGTAGAGAAATCTCAGGTCACATGTTTCGCACACAAGTTTGAATTACTTCCTTCTCAGGCATAGGATTAGAATGGCGAGCAGTCAAATCCCTCCATCTTGCTATGAATTGATCCATGGGTTTGTCTGGTTCCTGAATCAAGGTGCGAAGTTCGATGGTTTGGACCTCTCTCTAAATCTCATAGAAGCGTTGATGGAACAGTTTTTCCATTTCCTCCCAAGTATATATTGAGTATGAGGGAAGCTGAGCATACCACTGAAAATCCAGGCGATCAAGGGTTTCAACAACTAACGAAGAAGGAGTCTCCCATCAGCCATTGTCTCTAGACATGCCGCTTAGCAATGGGCGATATGCTGGTGTGAGGAGGTTGTACCATCCAGTAGGGGAAACTTCCCTTTCTTATAGTCTGAGGGAAACAAAACCTGATCGATGTAGGAAGGGTACGACTTCTGGTAAAGCATTGCACCCTGTAGTCTAGGGATTTATCTGTTCTTCAGGCTATGGTTTACCATAGCGTCGATGTCTGCTTGTGAGACAAGGTGAGGGACAAAATTGTCCTGTGCGGCAGGAGAAGGAGGCTACCTTGGAGCTGCAACATCCGAGTGATGGGAGTCGCCCTCATGATGGGATACATTGACTGGGGAATGTGTGCTTTCCATGCGATCAATCTTATCCATCATCGCTCACACCATATGCTCGAACCTGTCCATGCATTCTTTCTGGTTGTCATTAGGTTCAGTACAACCATAATGCTAACCATTTCCTCAGGTCAGTCAGCCTCAAGTGTGGTTGAAGGCTTCCGAGCTTGGCGAGTCATGCGCGACAGATTAGTCAACAATGGCTCAGCATGCTCCGATTGAACTCGAGTCTTATATGCCGATCGCGTGAGGATCAATTCACTATGGTCTTAGGACGATGGTTGCTGGGTGGTTGGGTCATCTTCTACGTCACTAACCACTGTGCAGGCTACTCTCATCTCCTCTTCAGTTCAGAAATTCGAAGAGGGTAGAAGGGGTTTTGGTGAAGAGGGTCATCAGAGTTTGGTGCCCCAACTGTCTTGGTTCCTTCTTTAATCAAGACTTGTAAACCGTTATCTCATTTAGCTTTGAGACTTTGATGGACCTCATGCTAAAACTGTGATTGGGATTGTAGTTGGTCCGCCCTTGCACAAGAGAGAGCCGTCTACATTAGATGAGGCAATGGGTGTAAGCCAGGAAGTGGGGTCATCCTGGGTCGAGGAGGATGAAGGAATTGATCTCCCATTAGGTTTCTGCCCTGAGCTCTCTTATTGGCTATAGAGATGTTACTGAGCAGACGAGGCTGGTTCTAGATGGTACTCTTGGGGAAGATCTTCGAGTAACAGGGCTGGAGGTGCTTGCCTGGAAGAGGAGGGGCAGGCAGGGGAAGTATCGACTCATGAGGGTGCTTGAGTCAGGAGCAAGGAGCGGTCTGTAAAAGGCAACGTGTGCGCCCCTTGAAGAAGGATCACGGGCGACCATGGGGTTAGCTCAGGCTCAAACAAGTGGTCTGGCCTTAGGAGGTCGAGAACTGCGAGAAGGTGTTTGTAAGAGAACAGGTGGAAGCCTTCCCCTTATATGGGTGCGCTAGTGTGTGCTGAGTAGGAGGACGAGGGGGTCATCTTCCATGTACTTGGGTTGACACAGTGACGTTGCCTTGAGTGGTGGGATGCACATGCATAATATGTGTAGGACCTGGCCCAAGGAGGTCGGATCCTGGACACTTACTCAAGGTAACATAAGGGTTGCCCCGAGGTGTGGTTTGAGTGGAGGACCCACGAACCTTAGGATCTGTGTGAGAGGTGGAGGCCCCAGGGTCTTCGCCTTGATGTGTTGAGCCTCTAAGCATAGAGACCCGAGGTGGTGCAAGAATTTGGGGGAAAGCCTTGCAGAGACCCAGAGAAGCAACAACAACCTCCTTGCATTTTGCAGAGAGGGACTGGGCAGCCTGTTGACGTACCTCTGCCATCCCACCGGCAAGTGACTTGCTGGTGATAGGGTGCATGTTGTCAGTGGCACCAGACGTGCTACCGATGCTGAATGCTTTGGTGGGGGTTCCACCAAGGCTAGGAGATGGGGAGTTAAGAACCTTTAAGTCCCTTCTCACGCCTATCTAGGTTAATACCTGGGAGCTAGACACTGGGTCTTTCCTCAGAACTTGTTCCCAGGGGATGCTCGCAAATGCGGGGATGAGAAAATTCTCGATCTGGATAAGTGGGTTCAAAAACCCAGAAGCCATGTTTGTGCAGAAAAACAAAAAATAAAGGAGAGGCCCAAACAAGGACGATCCAACAAAGGCGTAGTGTGTGCTCAATGGAGTCGCCAAGCTGATTAGGTCCCTTGATCTCACCCTCCAGGTCGTGATGACCTAGTGGCACGTGTCTCGGGTTTCAGGACAACCTCGGACTTGAGATCTCTCTCTCAGGAACCTTGTTAGGAAACAAGGGCAGGTATACCAATTGATGAGAGAGCTATTTTAATGTGAGGTGGGACACACCTCACCTAAGTCCGTGACTCACTCGAGCTGATTCGCGTGGGCACCATCTTAGATCACGATAGAAAGCCCTCCAGTCTTACAACTGGTTTGGAATCGTCTCCCTTGGCCTGTACTCTCTTGTTCTGTAATCACACACACACGGTTAATTTACAAGACAAGTGGACCAAGGGACCTCACCTTGTCTTTGGGTGAATGCACATAGGCATGGGCATTCAAAAGAAGAAAGGCAAGGCATGAAATGAAGATTTGGGGTGATAAGAGGAGAAGAAAGAGATAGAATAGAGGGAAGGGGAAGAGAAGAATTTGACCAAGTGGCTAGATTAACACAGTGACTAGACTAGTAAGTGATTGACCAAGCGTGGTAGCAAGACGGGCACAGTGACACAGACTGGCACGACGGTAGTACTACTCGACGATAAGACAAGCATTAACCAGTTTTGACATGATGGCTAGCCTGTCGTAGCAGTAAGACGGGCATGGTAACTCTGACCGGCACAGTGGCAATACTGCTCGATGACAGGACTACCATGACAGTGCTTATTTTAACCTTCCTTAGTCAAACGAAACAGGAAGAAGAAAGAAGAGAGAGAAGAAAGAGAGGAAGAAGAGAAAAATAGAAAAGGAGAGAATGAGAAGCAACGAGAATAGAGAGTAAGGAGAGATAAAAGAGAAGAAAGAAAGAGAAATAAGAGGAAGAGAAGAAGAGGAGTAAAAGAAAAGAGAAGTGAAAGAGGGGAAAAGAAGGGAATAAAGGAGAGGAGGAAAGAGAAGAGAAAAAAAGAAAGGAATAGAGGTAAGAAGAAAGGAGAGGAAAAAGAGGGGGAAGTAGAAATAGAGGGGAGAAGAGAGAGAAGGAAGAGAGAGAAGAAAGAAATAAGAAGAGAGGGAAAGAAGAGAGGAAGGAAAAGAGAAGCATGGACAAAGATGAGGTTCCGTCGTCCATGACAGAAGAGAGAGAAAGGGAAGGGAACATGGATGGCGATGAGGTTCCGCCATCCATGACAGGGGAGTGGGATGGATAATCATAAGTTTCTGCCATCCATGACAGAAGAGAGAGAACATGAGAGAGAAGACATGAACGACGATGAGGTTCCGCTGTCCATACAGAAGAGAGAGAAGGGAAAAGAAAACATGGAGGACTACGAGGTTCTGCCATCCATGAAAGAGAAACCATGGACGACGATGAGGTTAGAGAGAAGGGAGAAGAAAACATGGATGATGATGAGGTTCCGTTGTCCATGACATAGGAGAGAGAAAACATGGATGATGATGAGGTTCCGTTATCCATGATATAAGAGAGAGAAAACATGGACGACGATGAGGTTCTGCCATCCATGACATTGGGGAGAGAAAGTAGAAGAAAACATTAATGGTGATAAGGTTTCACCATCCATGATGCAAAGGAGAGAAAACATAGTTGGCGAGGAGGTTCTGCCATCCATGATAAAGGAGAGAGAAAATATGAACGACGATGAGGTTTCGCCCTCCATGAAAGAGAAGAGAAAATAAGAAAGGAAAACATGGACGACGATGAGCTTCCACCGTCCATGACAGAGGAGATAGAAAGAGGGAAGAAAACATGGACAACGATAGGGTTCTGCCGTTCATGACAGATGAAAAGAGATAGGGGAACTTGGATAGAGACACGGCCCGCCACTCTAGTTAAGGCCCGGCTCACTGTGTATGTTCCAAGAGAAGGAGGAGGTGATGCTCGACGATGGACACCGCCATGCATGACTAAAGAGAAGAGAGGAAGGAATGATCAGAGAGAAATAAAGACAGAGAGAAGAAAAAGAAGAGAGAGAAAGAGAGAGAATGAGAAGGAGATTGAAAGAGATAGATGAGAGGAGAGAGAAAGAGATAAACAAGAGGAGGAGATAGAAAGAGAGAGAAGAGAGGAGAGAGAAAGTGATAGATGAGAAGAGGAGAGAGAAAGAGAGAAGACAAGAGGAGAGAAAGAGAGAAGAGAAGAGAAGAGGAGAGAGAAAGAGAGAGAAGAGATGTGGAGAGAGAAAGTTACCTTCACTAATGGGATCAGACTTTTTCTTCTCTCTCCACTCTCTCTCTCCAAGATGTGCCCACAATTCTAATGTGAAACTCTCAAATTTTATTCATGAGATTGAAACTGAGGGGGTCTTTTTTATAATTAGGTTTAACATGTATTTATAGAATTGGGCCAAAACATGGGTGGATGCCCAAACTATAGCCTAATTAATGATAATTAAAATTTAATTGAATTAAAATAAAATCTAAAAATGGGTGTAAAAGGATAGTTTTGTCCCTGCCCAACAATACATGAAATTCCAAAACAATCCCTGCTGCTGCCCTGGAACGTGTATGATCTTCCATGGATGATTCGGGGTTCCTCCGGCATACGTTTGATCGAAAGATGATTGCTCTCTTGTCAGGCTCAGCATGACGATCGATTTGAAACCAATTTCGAGCCACGGATTGCATTTTTAGGCCAATATCATTCACTCGAAATTTGTATAGATCTTCAAAACTTCTAATCGATAGTGTGCTTGTTTCTTGATAATTTTTTTTGGTTTCTTCACTGCATTGCACTGAGCATTCCATCTCAATCGCATTGCAACAAATGCAGCTCGATTTGGTGCCCGGATGAGGATTTCATCATCTTGGGTTTTTGGCTAGATCTTGAAATTCAGTGGCCATAATCTGCAGCAACTTTGATGCCTTTGTGTGTCGAATCCAATTGTTCATCGTATGTGGAGTTCAAACCAGACATAGCCTCGGATCTTACTTACATATGCAATTGACGATAGCAACACCGTGTGCATTTTATTCTCTCTCGTCTTATTCTCCTCTTCTCATTCTTTCTATATTCTCTCTCTACTCTATTTTTCTCTGTGTTTCTCTCTGTTTGAATATGCATGGTGATGGAAATGCCACGCACGAGTCTCTTTCTCTACTTTCTTCCCTTTGCTCTATCTTTGTCTCTATCTCTCTCTGTCTGAATAGGCAAGGTGATGGCAATGTCATGCACGAATCTCTCTTTCTGTTTTCTTATCTCTCTAACAGCCAGGGTGGTGGCAGCGCCGTGTGTACCCCTTTCCTCTCCTCTTTTCTTATTCTTCTTCTCTCTTTCCTACTCTCTTTCTCTCTCTTTTCTTTTTTCTCCCCCGGCTCTATTCCAATTTCTCTCCTCACTTTCCTTTGCCATCTCTTCTTTCCTTTCTTCTCTCTCTACTTCCTTTTCCTCTTCATCTTTCTTAAAATCCTCTTTCCCCCTCCTTGTCTTTTTTGCCTTCACTCTGATTTCTTTTCTCTCTCCTCAACTTAAACAAACACTTTAGGAAGAAGTTATAGGAAAAAGAGTGAAATAGGAGGAGCCTCACGCTATTCCTGTGTGGCCACCGTTCAACTCCACACCATTGAAGGGACAGTCATGACTACTGACTTTCGACTTTCATATCTCACGCATCGGAGGTCGGATCAAGCCCAAATTTTGTGAGCATATTCATCTCTTCAAGACGAGCTTTTTGATATGTGGCATGCCTCATGATGACTCCCGAGCGAGAAGAAAAGCTAGAGAGAAGTTGCTGATCTATGAAGAAAGTGTAGGAAAATCAGCAGCGTCGTGCCTCGTTAGAGCGACCAAATCACGCCTTTTGTGAGCCCGATCGACGTGGGACTAATTCCATCACATACATAAGGTCTCGGGCTCTGACCGGAACCCCATACATGATGAACGATCAGATTCTGCACAAGAAGCCGACAAAGAGATTGCAAATTCTGTCACCGAAATTACAGATTTCGGCCAAAATTCCAAAGTTGCAAAATCTTCATTTGGGCACGGAATCGAGCTGTGTTTATTGCCTCGTGCTGCTAACAACGTGCTTAGTGTGATCCAATGAAGAAATCAGCGAAAAACATCAAGGAACAAGCACATTATCAATCCAAAGTTTTAAGATCCATTCAAATCTCAAGTCACATGATCATACCCTCAAAACACGATCCATGGCACGAATTGGTATCAAAGCGATCGCCATGCCAAGCCCTTCAAGAAAACAATCACCTTTCGATCAATAGAGCATCAGAAAAACCCTGGATCATTCATGAAAAATCATGCATGTTATTGGCCAACACAGGGACCGTTTTGGAATTCCACAAATTATTAGAAAGGGGCAAATCTATCATTTTTCCCCCTATGTAATATTTTCTTTTAATTCAATTTAATCTTAATTTCCAGTAATTAGGGTTACTTTTGATCATCCACCCATGTTTGGGCCAAATTCTATATATACATTGTACTATCATTGTATGCAAAGGACTCAATCCCTCATAAAAGGGAGAGTTTTTACTTAATACAGTTCCTCTTTCTTCTCATTATTGTGTCACATATGAAGAGAGAGTAAGGTGAGAGAAACTTTTGGATCAATACCCTCAGGCTTGAGGTAAATCTTCTCTCTCTTTTTTTTCTTTTCTTCTCTCTCTTCCCCCCTTTCTTCATCCTCTTCTCCGTTTGAGCTCCTCTCAGAGGCCATGCAAGGCAGTGGCAGTGGCAGTGCCGTGCATGCGTCTCCTGTAGTCTCACAGGTTGCTCATGGTGATGGCAGCGCCATGTGCGAGCTTCCCTCTATCTCTGTTTTATTCTCTGTCTCCCTACGAGACTGGCAGACGACACTACTTATCACCGTCCACGGACATATCCTCGATGTCTCAATCAGGAATGCGGGTAACGAAGCTTATTACCATCAATGAGGGCTTCACCCTATCGCATATCTATTGCAGGCGGCGATGCCCATCATCGTCCGCAAAGGGTCACGATAATACTCGTCACTCCGCGCAGGCTACTTCTGCCCCTCTTTGTGCCCATCGCCGTGCGCCTCACGAGAGGCAATTGCTGTGCGACCCATTAGAAGCTATCGCCATGTAGTTCGTCAGAAGCTATTGCCGTCCATAAGGGACAAGTTGTCTTCTCATGCTGCCAATGGCAATACTTATTACCATCCACGGGCTTCTCTCGTATTCTACATCTAGTTCTGTGTGTCCTGCGGAGAGCTATCACCATGAGCCTCACCAGAAGCCCTCGCCGCCCGCAATAGACACGATGTCTTCTCATGATGCCAGTGGAGATGCCCGCTGCCGTCTCGGTTCCCACCCCCCTTTGCCCCCGCTGTCTCGTTCTCTTTCTTTTCGATCTCTTTCCTTCTCTTCACTCTTTTCTCTCCTCACTTGATTGACGATGGACTTAACCTAGAATGGCCATATCAGCCTCGATTTTGAGGAGTATTGTCCTTGTGTTGGTCCTGAGTATCATGCCCATCTTGCTACCACTTCAAGTCTGTCACTATCCGGCTATCAAGCTAGTCTCGTCCCTTCATCAAGTTTTTTTGTCTTTTGGACCTTCGCTCGAACCTTCCACTTCATCACGCTAAACCTCTCACATTCTTAGCCACACGAATGTGCATTCGCCTAAGACAAGGGTGGGTCATTTTGACCCACTTGTCTTGTAAATTAACCATATAAGTGTTGTGTAGAAAAACAAGGAGATTACAGGTCAAGGGAGGCAATTCCAAACTAGCTAAGTAGCTGGGGGGTTTTTCGACGTGATCTAAGAGGGTGCCCACTCGAGCCAGCCCGAGTAAGTTCCGAACCCACGATAAAATTCCTCTCTCATCGGTTGGTATACCTACCCTTGTTCTTGAGCAAGATTCCGAGAGAGCTATCTCAAATCTTGGGTTCACTAGAAACCCGAGATACCTACAGCTAGATCATCTAGATCCGTAGGGCAAGATCAAGGCACCTAACCAGCTTGGCGACTCTATTGGGGACTTACTACCCCTTAGTCGGTTCACCCTTGTTTGATTAATATCCTCTTTTATTTTTTGCACTAATTTTTATGGCATCCGGGTTGTTCAACCCATTCATCCGAGTCAGGGACTTGCTTATTCCTGCACTGGCGACTGCCCCAGGTGCTCAAGCTTCTTTCCCTATTCTCTTGCTAAGTCGCTACTAACAATTTGGCTCCCGGGTTCTTTCCTGGGTCGGTTCGAGAAGGGACTTAAAGGTCTCTGACTCCCCGCTTCCTCGCCCTAATGGACCCTCCATCAAGACCCCTTGCATTTGTAGTACATCTACTACCGCACACAGCATGCAACCTGCTACCCGCAAGTCCCTCGTCGATCGTGTTGCTAAGGTACATCGAAAGGCTAACCCATACCCCTTTTACGAAAGGCAAACAAGTTGTCGTCGCTCTTGAGGTTTGCCGCAAGGCAACCGCTCGTACTCTTTCATCACTCCGAACTTCCATGCTTAGAGGTTTAGTACACCAAGGTGGAAGCCCTGTGGTCTCCACCCCTCGCACACACCTTAGAGCTCATGGTCCATCCACTCGAGCCACATATCGTGGCAAACTTCGCATTGCCTTGAGCTCACATCCGGGGCTAGGCTTTCCTGGCCCAAACCTACATGCGCTTTGCATTTGCTTTTAACAACTTTTGGCAGTGCTGGCTCTATGCCAACTCGAGCATAGGAGGGTCGACTACTCCGTCCTCCCTCCCTGCGCACACAGTTCCATTTTGTGAGGGATGAGATTCCACCTTGTCCTCCACAGACACAAGCTCGAGGGTCTCGACCTCGAACCAATTAATAGAGCCTAGGTTGACCCTCAGTCACCCGGATGGCTAACCGTAAAGGTGCACATGCACCGCTTTTGCAGGTTCCTCCTCGATCCAGACTTATGCAGAGTCATGAACCAGCTAATTCCTTTGTTGCACTCCTGACACCAGTCAAGCACCTCGAGCTCTGGTACTCAATGGTCTTCCCTAAGAGTACCATCTTGAGACATCCCCAAGTCAACCATGCACCTGGGTCCCACAAAGGCCTCCAGCCTCCAAGGCAAAAACCCAGGCTGCCTTCTTTCCTTAGACCCCACTCCCTGCTCCAACTCATAGACACAACCCTTGCATGTTCAAAGAAAGCAGGGCAAATCAGGTCTCAGGCTCGGTTCTGGAATGAAATCCACAGCCGTCTTAGGATTACGCAGAGGAGAGGTCTTCACATCCTGACCAAATAAGTCTCCAAGGCAGTCAAGGTCACCACCCTTGATGACCTCCTGCCTCGTAACCCCTTTTTCCCGCTTCAAACTCCAGAACTTGAGCGAGTCTAAGAGTATTGCTGGGTCGTTACTGTCAAGAAACCACGTTCCTACGACTGTGGAGAACTGGTCCTCACAAGATCGACATAAAAGGCTTGAGTCCAGTCGGGGCAATCTGAACCCTACAGACTGACTTGCCATGCACGACTTGCCAACCTCGGCAGTCCACTGTGCCACTTGGCTCTGACCTTCCAGTAGAAACAGTCAGTGTCATGGTAGTCAATGATTCGGATCACATCGAAGAAGAACGGATGCACCGGTTTGAGGTAATGATTCAATCCATCTTCCAAAAGATGGAACACCTACAAGTCTCCAAGTCCCTTTCTTCTCACCAAGAGACCAATCACTAGACTGGTGAGGACACAGTTTCTAGGCAAACTCCCCCACTAGCCTCCCAAGACAGCTCGGCCTCTCGCGGAGTCTCCCAAATTGACATTGACGCCATGGTGGCTCGTGGCCTCAAGAAGAAGGTTCCAGGCATGCAGGAGGCATCGCTTTACCAAAAGTTGTACCCTTCATACATTGACTAGGTGCCGTTTCCCCAAAACTACTAAAAGCAGAAGCTCCCTCGTTCAATGGTACTACTTCTCCTCACCATCATGCCCATTTCCAAGTGGCTCGTAGGGAGATGACAACTTACGGACAACTTTTCCTCTGTCAGTTTGTTGAGTCTCTCGAAGGGCCAGCCTTTCAGTGGTATGCTTGGCTACCTCTGAACTCGGTGCACACGTGATAAGAAATGGAGCAGTTGTTTTACCAACGCTTCTATGAAGTCCAAAGGAATGTGGAAACCATCGAGCTCCTCACTTTGATGCAAGACCCTGATGAGTCGGTTGACATGTTCATCACCCGATGGAGAGAATTGACAACCTTTCATGCCACTCCCATGATTGAGAAGGAAGCGGTCCGGACTTGTATACGGAACATGCTTCCTGAGATCGCCCTACATGTCGAGGCCTCCAATCCACCCTACATGTCAGAGCTCAGCTCTAGGCAGTTCGTATTGAGTGATTAATCAAGAACCATGGTAGCTCTCGTCAGTAACCCTTTGGCTCAAACTCTCGCTCCAATGGTCGGCACAGCCAAAAAGTAGTGATTAGTGTGGCCATCACCATGACTGGCATTAAGACCTTTCCAAGGCACAGATGTCTCCGGCCGAGGGCAAGCAGCAGTCCTAGAATGAGGTCCCGCCTCCTAAGAATAGTATGAGAAATGATTTCTAGTTCCAACACCAGATTAAGGTTTAGCCCTTTGATAAGGAGTGGACTCCAGCGCTGCTTCGACTGTTGCTAGAACAAAACATGATCCAGCTGCCGGAGGCTAATACTGCAGAGTCAGTTAGGCAGTAGATGAATGAGACGTACTACGCCTATCACAAGACAGTAGGCCACCCTACTCATGACTACTATAAGCTCAACGACACTATCGAAGCCCTTATCAACAAGGGTCAGATAAAGCTCGAAGATTTGAAGAATGTGTTCGGGGAAACTGAGGCTTCACATAGTCATGATCCAAGAGGGTGACGAGGCACCTGCTATCCTCCATGCTTCTCCATAATGCTCGAAGAAGGACTCGTCACTCCTAAGCCAACAAGGTAGCCTAAAGTCCTACCTCCAGGGACCGAAAACCTCTAGTGCGCATATCACAAAATACGAAGCCATGATGTTAGCAAATGCATTGGATTCAACGAGTTCTTGCCAAAGAAGATGTAGCAGTGCCAAGAAGTTCAAGGCAACCCAGGAGGACGCCCTGAAGTCCCTCCTCCGTCTGTACGAGAAGACCTCCTGATGCAAGCCCAGAGAAATACTAAACATGACCCTTTGTAGGCCCTCTTCGAGGCAATGCTCTCCAATAAGGCCTCATCACTCCCAAGCCCACCAGGCAGCCGAGGCGTCTTGCCCAGGGAACAGAAAACATCTGGTGTCCATATCATCGGGTATGGGGCCACTAGCTAAAAGAATTCTCTGGGCTAGAAGCCGTAGTCGCAAAGAAAGTCCAGGAAGGCCACATTGTCTGTGCTGTCCTCCCAGAACGTTTTCAGGCCATCAACTCTGTTCAAAAGGAAGCCGCACTACCAGCCCCTCCTGAGCATGCACTGGACCCTTCAGAGCCATTGACTTCTCAACCCTGAGAAGTCTACCATGGGAGAAGTAGGCTCAAGTCGCTGAAGTGCGAAGCAGTCCACGAGCTAGGACTACTTACCAGCCATGTAGGGTAGTTCAAACGCCCCCTCAGGGTTTCAGAAGGAGGGGACGACAACCTAGGTCAGCCCATAGAAGGAATCATCTTCCTCAGGCATTAGTCGAGAAAGAATTTCTCAGGCCTCTCCCCCGACTTCCGACCTTATAGGACTTCATCCCAGGCACATCTCCCCTCATCCTTTCGTCCAATCAAGCGGACATCCTTGAGCCACAGGCAACTCGGGATTCCTACAATATGGGTGACGACGCTAAAAGCACCGCACAACGGTCAAAACTAAGGCAAGACTTAAAATACACCCTGTACACGTCCAATTCCGGCGATGACATAAAAAGCTGCCCAGAACAATCTAACTTTCCTTGTCCTCTGTCCTCTTCTATTTTCTCCACAGGTGTAGCTCGATAGTGCCTAAACTTCAACACTTTAAACAAAGAGTTTGAAGGCACCAGCCTCACTCAGCTACAACAAAAGCACCTCAAAGAGATGCTAGCCCAGGCGGCTGGATTCTCGATAGCCGCCAACGCCCTGTCAACTTCATGCTCCTGTTCTCACGAGGCCTGCCACATGATCCAAGTTCATGAATCGTCATTCAGTTCGGGGCAAGTGTCAAGTGATCCCAGACACGAGGTCATGGAACCTTCCATTGTCTGGACTAGCCATAGACAGGAGTCATCTCCCACACTCGGCCCCTCTTTGAAGCTGAAATGTCAGGATCATGGGTTTCTATGCTTGAGGTTACAGAAAATCCTTGTGAGTCCCCTGATGCAAAACTTCAGGAAGCTCCAGAAGAGTGGGAAGAAGGTGGTCAGGCCACGGCTGATGAGCTTGAAGAGATCAACTTGAGGGATGAGGTCGACCCGAGGCCAACTTTCCTCTCAACAAAATTGTCCTCAGAGGAGAAAGAAAGTTATATTGCCCTCCCCTAAGAAATTCGGGACGTCTTAGCCTGACATTATCATGGGATGCCTAGTGTTGACCCTCAGATTGCTCTCCATCACCTCGGTATTGATCCCACCATAAAACCCATAAAGTAGAAATCAAGGAGGTTTAGACCTGACCTCGAGATGCAGATCGATGCTGAGGTGAGCAAGCTCAAGCAAGATGAGTTCATATGTGAAGTCAAATACCCAAGATGGCAGACAAATGTTGTCCCAGTAAAAAAGAAAAATGGCTAAATCAGGGTCTGTATTGATTTTCGCCACTTGCACACCGCCTGCCCTAAGGACGACTTCCCCCTGCCATTCACCGAGATGCTTGTCAACTCCAAGGCTCATTGCCAGATCTTCTCCTTTATGGATAGATATTCTAGTTATAATCAAATCAAGATGGCACCAGAGTATGAGGAGGCCACTACATTCTTAACCCCAAAAGGTGTCTTTTTCTACACTGTGACGCCTTTCGGGTTAAAGAATGCTGGTGCCACATACCAGCGAGCCATGGCAAACATTTTCATGAACATGATCAACAAGGAGGTGCTATGTGAATGACCTAGTGGTGGTGCTATGTGAATGACCTAGTGGTGAAATCTGAAACAAAGGACGCCCATGTGGAAGACCTCAAAAAGGTATTCGAACGGCTGCAGAGTCACCAACTCAAGATGAACCCCTTGAAATGCACCATCGGCATAAGCTCGGGAAAATTCTTGGGGTTCATCGTGACGTACTGAGGGTTGGAGATCGAGCCAATCAAGATCATGGCAAATCATGACATGCCACTGCCTATGATCCTGCATGAATTGTAGTCTCTCCAAGGACAGCTAGCCTGCATTTGAAGGTTCATCTCAAACCTCTCAGGACGATGCTTTTCACACATGTAAATGAAGGACACCCTTCATATGAGACAAAGCGTGTCAAGCTGCGCTCAATGACATCAAGAAATACTTGTTGAATCCACCAATACTCTCTACGTGAGTGTTAGGAAGGCCTATCATCCTATACATGACCGCCCTGGATGAATCACTTGGGGCACTCCTAGCACAGAACAATGATGGAGGGAAAGAGACAACGCTCTACTATCTCAGCTGCAGAATGCAAGGAGCCAAGAAGAATTACCCTCCCATCGAAAAGATGTGCCTAGCCTTGATCTTTGTAGTATAGAAGCTCCGCCATTACTTGCTCAGTCGTGAGGTCAAATTAATCTCCAAGGCCGACCTGGTCAATTTTCTTATGACCCGGCCATGCTTGTCAAGACGTTTGGCCAAATGGGCATTATTGCTGATGGAGTTCGACATCACGTATGTACCATAGAAGGCAGTTAAAGGTCAAGCCCTAGCAGATTTCCTCACAGCTCACCTAGATTCTCCACTATCAAGAGACCTCCCAGATGAAGAAGTTTTCTATACTGTGCAATCTCAGCCATGGGAAATGTACTTTGACGGAGCATTCCAGTCTGATAGAGGGGGCGGCGGAGTTGTGTTCTTAACTTCAGATGGCGAAATGATCCCTCTATCCTTCTCGCTTGCAGAGGCGTTTTCTCATAACAAAGCCAAGTATTAAGCCCTCATCATCGGACTGAAGATCACCCAAGAGCTAGACCTGGAGCACCTGAACATCTTCGGTGACTCTGAGCTGGTCATCCACAGGCTTAAAGGGATTTATGATGTAAGGAAAGATACTCTCAACCCTTATCATGAAACGATCAAATCTTATGTGGCCTGATTGGATGATTTCTCCCTGAGTCACATCCTTAAGAGGCTAAACTTGTAGGCTGATGTGCTCTCAAAGCTCGGCACCACCATTCAATTGTCTTCATCAGGGCCCACTCCAGTCTGGGTAACCGAAGGGAGACATGTCGACTTGAGAACCGAAGTTGACGCAGATGATGAGAGGGATGTCTTTCCTGAATGCCCGCCTTACTCGTTCGGGGCACTTCTCACAGCCAAAGATGTCGTTGAGGCAGAGCAAGAGATGCCCCAAGGTAAAGAATCCAAGGTCAAGAAGCTGGAACCTGAATTTTTCGGCCTGATGTGTGCACAGGTTGAACAAGTTGAAGATTGGAGGGAGCCAATCATGGACTTCATAAAGCATGGAAGGCTACCTCAGGATCGAGCGGAATGTAACAGTATACGACGGATGTCTACCAAGTACACCCTTCTCAACTGGGATGTTCTCTTTCGTCGATCGTTTGACGAAATTCTCCTTAGATGCATCAATACACATTAAGCAAGCAAAGTACTCGATGAAGTTCACTTAGGTATCTACAGCTGCACCAAACTAGCCCTAAGCTCTACGAGCACGTACGCAGACTTGGCTATTATTGACCTTCAATGGTGGCTGACGCTCAAAACTATGCTAAGGGATGTCAGGCATGCCAGATTCACTCAAGCCTCATTCATCAACCCCTAGCTCGTCTCCATCCTACAGTGACATCATGGCCCTTTTCCTAGTGGGGTATGGATATTGTGAGACCCATCGACCCTCCTTCTACCTTGGGTCACGCCTTCATCCTAGTAGAGACAGATTACTTTTCCAAGTGGGCTGAAGCGGTCCCCCTCAAGCAGGTTCCAGGGACTACGGTAGCCAACTTCATGCGTCACCACATCATCTATCGATTCGACGTTCCAGATCGAATAATCTCTGATAATGGCCCTCAGTTCAGAAGCCATCATGTTGATCACCTAGCCAACCAATTCGGCTTCAAGTGGAAGTACTTGACTATGTACTACCCTTGAGCCAATGGTTTGGTTGAGGCGTTCAACAAAACTCTGTGCGAGATGCTCCGAAAGTCAGTTTCGAAGTCCAAGAAGAATTAACAAGAGAAGCTGCCTGAAGCTCTGTGGGCTTATTGCACCAACACTCGGAATGCTACAAACTCCACTCCTTATTCCTTGGTTTATGGAGGTGAGGCAGCCTTACCCCTCAAGGTTCAAATACCCTCCCTCCGTGTCACTATAAATCAGGGATTGATTGAAGATGAGAGGGCCAAGCTCCGTTGCCAAGAGTTGGATGCCCCTGAAAAACTAGAGGCTCAGCAGAACCTCGAGCTCAATCAAGGAAGAATGAAGAGAGCCTTTGACAAGTTTGTCAAGGTTCACTCATTCGCTCATGGGGATCTTGTCTTAACAGTCAAGAGGCCGATTGTCATGCATGGGCGCTGCAAAGGAAAATTCAAACCCCAGTGGGAAGGTCGGTTCATAGTAAAAAAGGTCACACCAAACGGGGCCTATGTACTGGCAAACTCGGATGGAGGAGAGGCAATACCCCCTATCAATGGACGATACCTAAAGAAGTATTATCCCTGATGTATCCCTAAAATGCGGGGTATAGAATAAGAAAAGAAGGAAATGGAAAAGAAGTTTCTCTCGCTGGCAAATCCCTTCCCAGATGCTCTGGCTCTCTCGCTCTCTAAAAATCTCTTCTGTTGTTTTACCCTTTGCTAAAACAGTAAAAGGGGGCTTTTTCCCCTTTTGTACTCAGTAGTGCCCCAAACTGCCCTTGACAAAGTTGAAACGATGGTCCTGTCCCCAGCCTTCGACGGCAATAGGCCTAGGCCAAGGAGGGTCAAAAGCCTAGACCCAAAAGGTTCATCAATGCGCACTTCACCCAAGGGCCATCATCGCGCACCTTCTCCCAGTCTCACGCCTCAGGGAGTCCAGTCTCCGGTGACGGCTCTATTCCCCATGGAGTCACATTCATTCACCACACCAAAGTCTGTGCTGCATGACCTTAAACTGCACCGCCATGGTCAAAACTAAATGAACTTAAACTATAGCGGAGGTATAATCGAACGACCTTAAACTGCTTAGTTCACATCACACAACTCAAAACTGTATGACCGCAGTCCATTTTGCATGACCCTAAACTACACCGCCATGGTCCAAACTATATGACCATAAACTATAGCGGAGGTCTAGTCGCATGAACATAAACTGCTTAGTCCTCGTCATACGAATCAAAGCTGTACGACCAGGGTCCAAACTACATGACCTTAAACTATAGCGAGGGTCTAGTTGCACGACCTTAAACTGCTCAGTCCTCATCGCATGACCCTAAACTACACGACCATGGTCCAGCTGTGTGACCCTAAACCATAGTGCACATCCTGACCATATGACATTAAAAGGCTTAGTGCTATAGTCCAAATTATATGACCTTAAACTAAAGCGGAGGTCTAGTTGCACGACCTTAAATTGCATGGTCTTAACCGCACGACTTTAAAAGTGCATAATGATGGTCCGAGCTACAAGACCCTAAAATTGTAATGCACGTCATGAAAAATGGCCTGAACGTCTAACTTTAACTGAAAGATGGACCACCTCTTTGTTAGGGTGTTTTTCATCAACATCTCCGGTGGAGTTAGATGTTTACAAAAGGTCATACCTACCCCTTTAATCCCCAATGTGTCATATCCAATCCACTTACCCCTATCATCTTAAATCGGAGGGCGACAGATTGCGAGATCATGACTGGAGGTCGCGTACGTCACTTAGGTGGGAGTGGCATCAACACATGTCATAATTGCGAAATCAAAGCAACCATGATAAAAAGCACAAACTCCCACAAGAAACAACAACGAAGGTTGGATAAATTAAAACCATTCCTATCCATATGCATTCTTCAAAAGTCATAACTACAATATCCAGAATATTACTTTTCATCCAAGGCAAAAAAGCCTATTAACAAAATTTTAAATCTTCACAAACAACACAGTACTGCTCACGACCAGCTGACGCCTACAAAACAAGGAGATCTTCTAGTCTAGCGTGGGCCTTTAGTCGACCAAACACAATCACCACCCACCTGTCTTCGACCTACAGTTGCTAATCTACAAGGGTGGAAGTAAAGGAATGAGCTAAAAAGCCCAGTAAGTAGATCACACTATCATGCTTCCCTGCGTATGAATATTATCACACATCACAAATCAAGGTTCTAAGCAATGCTCATAAAACATGAGTCATTCATCACAATTATTTCACAATTATAGGATGATGCTTTTCATGGTAGAGCAGGCACAATATAAGATGTAAGATATCACATACACAAGCAATCTATCAGATTTCAATAGATCCACACAAACAAGAGAGCATAACCAAATCAACAGACACAACACACTCTCTAGCTCTATTCATCAAGCTAAACACATATCTCAGATTAGTCACATAACTCAGGAAATCATATATCTAAGGTCAATCTCACATCTCAAGTAATCGCATAACAAACACAGTATCACAATATCCAATACCAAATGGTGACCCATTGCATAAGATCCATATACCGGGGGGGTACGACACTCCCAAATATTCACATGTGCATTCTGACTCCCGTCTTGTCATGGGGAGTTAGGTAAACATCTTAGTTGCTAGGACCAACATTCACATAGAAGGTACCCATTCACATAACATATAAGCTGCACGGTACCATCATTCATATAACACATAAGCAGCACGGTACCATCATTTACACAGTAGTTACCCATTCACATAACACATAAGCTGCATGGTACCATCATTCACACAAAACCTACCCATTCACATAACACATAAGCAACACGATGCCATCATTCACACAGTAGGTACCCATTCACATAACACATTAGCTGCACGATACCGTCATTCACACAGTAGGTACCCCTTTTCATAATACATAGCACCTAGCACTTGTCACATAGCACTTATCTTGGGATCATGTACACAAATAACTGAGCATGTCTCAAGGTCATGCACATATATCAAAGAGCATGTATCAAAATCATGCACACACATCACTGAGCATGTCTCAAAATTGTGCATTCATATCACAACAGGGCATACATCATAATTATGCTTCCATATCATAGCAGAGCATAACTCATTATGATGCATTCATATCATAATAAGGCATGTTATACTACATGCATTCATATGATAATAGGGCATATCATACTACATGCATTCATATCATAATAGGGTCTATCTTGCACTCATTTCTCATCAGCAACACTTTCTAGACTTATATAAAACATCAGCAATACATACATGAAATCATAACCCCAGGCCCAGTAACTCAAAAGACATCATCATGCAATTTTTTGTTTTTTAATAGTGAGCACAACCCACTTCTAAAGGTGTATTGGGAGATTGAAAATCCACTTCCACATGAGATCACTTTTATGACAAACGTGGCCCATAAAAACACAACTTTTGTGGAGGGGGTAGCCCCAAAATTTGGCTTAAAGCTCAACAAACCAGTTGGTGTTCTTTGGATAAAGTTATCGTCTTTGTAGCAGAAAACACAGTGTGACATACTCATAAAACTTGGGCATAACTTTCTAAATACATTGAATTTTCATATTCTTCTAAAACTATTTTTAAAATAGACTCATAAATCCTTCATTCATAAGTGGTTTTAGCTCATTTTGATATATTTTGGTGAGTTAACAGTTCCACATAAGCCACATCACTGTTCTGGAAAGCTTCAGTCTTTACAGTAGAAAACACAATGTGACATACTTATAGAAATTAGGCATAACTTTCAAAATACATTGAATTTTAGTATACTTCTAAAATATTTTTTAAAACATACTCATAAATTCTTCATTCAGAAGTGATTTGACCTCATTCTCATATATTGTGGTCAGTTAACAGTCCACAAAATACACGTAACTGTTCTAGAAAGCTCCAGTCTTTACATCAGAAAATACAGTGTGACATACTTATAAAATTAAGCATTACTTTCAAAATACATTGAATTTTAATATTCTTCCATAACCATTTTTAAAATAGACTCAAATATAGTTCATTCAAAAGTGGTTGGAGAACATTCTGACATATTTTTGTCAGTTAACAGTTCCACACAAGACATGTAAACGTTCTGGAAAGCTCTAGTCTTTACAGCAGAAAATATAGTGAGACATACTTATAGAAATTAAGCATACCTTTCAAAATATATTGAATTTTAATATTATTCTAAAACCATTTTTAAAATAGACTCATATATCCTTCATTCAGAAGTGGGTTTAGCTCATTATCATAGATTTTGTTCAGTTAACAGTTCCACACAAAATACTTAACCATTCTGGAAAGCTCCAGTCTTTACAATAGAAAACACAGTGTGACATACTTATAGAAATTAGGCATAACTTTCAAACTAATTGAACTTTAATGTACTTCCAAAATTATTTTTGAAATAGACTCATAGATACTTCATTCAGAAGTACTTTGAGCTTATTTTTATATATTTTGGTTAGTGAAAATCCCCACACAAAAATATGTGAAATCCTTGGAATTCCATTTTTCAGTTTTGGCATACTTCAGGAAATGACTAATAACATCCAAACTAAAATAGATATTAAGACAAGGTCTTTTCCATAAAATATATTAACAATGGTTCTTTCCCACAAAATTTCATAACAATCATATATATGTTCTATACTCTACTTATCACACGAATAAGAGTCACAGTTTTGTAAAATACAGAGCACATTTCAGCCATATCTCAACGTCATACATTCACACACATATTTACCATCACATCCATATTTATTCTTGGAGTTCACACTTTGATGATCTAAAATAACATGCATCAAATAAAAGTTGAAAACATGGAAGCTAGATCCACTTACCTACTGCAAATGAAACTCCAAAGTCTTCCTCCCACTTCACCTTGACTGCTAAGCTCCAATGGTTAAGGTCCAAGCTTAAGGGACAAGGCTTGGAGAGGTCAAATGACAAAGGGAGAATACGTGAATGTATATGAGAGCTAGAAACCCCATTTCATGTGTGGTGGGGTGTATAAATAATCAAATATGGTGGCAGCTTGCTAAAGACAAGTGGTGGTAGCAAGTGAGAAGTGGCATCACACAAATAACAAGTGGTATGAGCAAGGAGAGAGAGAAGAGCAAGCATGGGGGACATCACTATCATGGGCTCCACAAGCATTAGAGACAAGCATCATTGTGGGTACAGCAAGCCCTTGCCACACAAGCATGGAAAGAGAGAGAAAAATATGAGAGAAGAAACTCCCTAGACTACTATGCACCACCCGCACACACCACGCGTTCATCAACCCGCGCCCTCGACACATTCAGCGATACTCCCTTGCGGCGATAACATTCTAAAACACACGACGATACCCCAAATCACACGCGGTATTCATCCTCCACGCACGATGTGCATGGCATTTCTCCCTTACGCGCACAGTGATACTCCTCTATGCTCATGGCATTACTCCAAACGATGCTTCCCAAGCTTCACCGCTCTCTCTCCAACTATCAGAGAAGCTACCTCACATCGATGCTCTAGACGGCGTGGGTAAAACCTCGCGCGGCGTTAGCCTCTTGGTCGCTTGACGATACTCCTTTCTTCTTCGCATGGTATTAATCTTACGCACACGACGTTAACCTTCTTTCTTAGCGACGGGCGTGAGCTTCCTTCTCTCTATTGCCGTGAGTGTCCTAGTCCGATAAATTGGGGTCCTTACATCATCCCCCCTTAAAACGAAATTTGTCCCCAAAATCATACTTAGGAAATCAACAATTGGGGTAGGGCATCCACACATTAACTATTGTCTCAAACACCCATTCGAGGTCTTATTCTTAGCATCAAATAGTCTGTACTTCATATTTTACAGAGTGTAATGCACTAACCATTCAAATACCTTAGCAATTCATACATTTCATCATTCAATTCAACCATTGCTAACAAGTTGGCACACACACAATCATCAGTCACGCCATTCAACTCTAAGCAATCTCATCAGTTCAGTCACTACCAGCTGATGATCAGTATTAGTCATTTGACCATACTCACAAAGCAGCACCTTACCAATATCAATCGTGCGATGCTCTTAAGGAACGCACCACAGAAACACAGAGTCACAACACTAGGCCTTATAATCACTCAAAACAAGCATCTTGCTACAATCAATCACATAGTCGAGCCCTACAATACTCTCAAAGTAGGCACTTAACGAATCACAAAGTTAGGCCCTTCAATATGCTCAAAGTAGGCACCTCGCTATTATCAGTAGTATAGTCAGGCCCTACAATGCACTCAAAGTAGGAACCTAACAAATCACTGAGCCCAACCTTGCAATACAGTCAAAGAAGGCACCTCGCTACAATCAATCACATAGTAGGGCCCTACAATACTCTCAAAGTAGGCACCTAACAAATCACAAAGCTAGGCCCTACAATAAGCTCAAAGCAGGCACTTCACTGCTATCAATCATATAGTCAGGCCCTATAATACGCTCAAGGTAGGAACCAACAAATCACAAAGCCAGGCCTTGTAATACGCTCATAGCAGGCACCTCGCTACAATCAATCACATAGTCAGACCCTACATAACACTCAACGTAGGCACCCTATTAGTATTAATCACAATAGTTGGGTCCTATAATACGCTCAAAGTACGCACCACGGTACAATAACAATAACAGGTCCTGCAATACTCTCAAAGCAAGCACCCTACAAGTCGTGGTCATGCGATACACTCAAAGCATGCACCACAGAATCACAAAGCCGACACCTACAATACGCTCAAAGAAGGTACCATGGTACAATCACAATATCAGGTCTTACAATACCCTTAAAGTAGGCACCTAGCTATCATGAGGTCAGGCCGTACAATATGCTCAAAGTTGGAACCTAACAAATCAAAAGGTCAACCCCTGCAATACTCTCAAAACAGGAACCTAACAAATCACAGGGTCAGACCGTACAATACGCTCAAAGTAGGCACCTAACAAATCACAAAGTTAGGCCCTGCAATACGCTCAAAGCAGGCACTAAACAAGTCACAAGGTCAGGCCTTACAATACGCTCAAAGTAGTCACGTAACAAATCACAAAGTCAGGCCCTACGATAAGCTCAAAGTAGGCACCTAACTATCATAATCATAATCATAATGTCAACCAGCATCATGCAGTATGCTCAAAAAACCTCATAGCACTTGCTACATTCATATCATGTTTCACACATCACATTTTACTAATTGCAAGATTGACCACACAAGTCACAGCATAAACACTTATCACTTCATTCATAAGGCACCTATTAGCTCTCATTAGATGGGGGAGGATGTACCCCTCAAGCAAAGTTCCACACAATTATCATATAAAAAGGATCTCTAAGGATCCCTCAAATCAGTTGTACATAGGCTAAGCACAATCAGGCAGTAAAGGTCTGAATTTCATTAGGTATGCCAAAATATGATATTACAATAGCATTGAGAGGGAACAAGGTCGAACAAAACTTTAGATTTTACATTTCAACAAAAACACACTCATAGTTCCCCGAAGTCGAGGCCTTAGATCTTTCCCCTTCAAGTACAAATACCCGGCCTTGAGCTTTGGGTTTGGGTTCATCCTTCAATGTCAGGCAGTCTTTAATCGGATGACCCGATTTGCCACAGTTGTAACATGTTCTGGTCTTCAGCCAGCACTTAGAAGCCTCATGGCCCTGCTTCCTGCAGGAGGTACAATACACTAGTTAGCTCTGCTTGATGTCACTCTAGGAGTTCTTTTGGGCCTTGCCATTCCTCCGAATTTCCTTTCCTCGTGGATGCCCAGAGGGTGGAGGCCCTGTCCTTCACTTCTCTCTCCTTAGTCGATAGTCATCACAATCGTTTTTCACCTTCCTGGCCATATCTACCAATCGAGAGAAGGCGTTAAGATTGACCAACGAAACTCTCCATTTGATATCAGGTCGTAACCCTCGAACTTGTCTTTCTAGACTCCATGTTGATGATATGAGGCCCGGATCGAGATAATTCTGAAAATTTGGCCACATATTGATCAACTGTCAGATTCCCTTGTTGAAATTCTATGAATTCAACCTCCTTCCTTTCCTTTATTGATTCACGAAAATATTTTTCATTGAAGGCCTCTAAAATCCCTTCCCAAGTAGCTACTTTCACATCCTCTTCTCAAGCTTGCTGGACTGAACGCCACCAATGTTCGGCATCCCCTTCTAGCATGAAGGTACCCAGCCTTAAGTTCTGCTCATCTGAGCACTGTAAGACTCCGAAGATTTTCTCAACTTGCATCAGCCACCTTTCAACTTTCTCCACTCCTCGATGTCCGTAAAGGTTGGTGGCCCTAATGTTTTAAACTTCTCTATTATACCACTCTCATTATGCTCTAGGCCAGGGGTAGCCGGGGCCAGCATATGGTCCATCATTATCTGAGTCATGGCCCCTAAGGTCTTGATAAATTCCCCTATCGGCTTGGTGTTCCCATTACTAGGACTCGCCTCATTGCACCATGTCACAAACCACACAAAATGTGCTTGGACGTATAGTGTCTACTCCTCCCGGTAGAGCGAACTTGCACAAGAAGAGCAATAAGTATGTCGTCAAGAAGACGTGGTAGTTCCCACTTTCCAACTCAAATACTTGAGGGGTTCCCTTCATGAGTTCTTTCCCCTTCTCCTTGGGTCCAAAGTAATTTCATCAGTGCAATCTCCGCAGAAGAATGCCACCCACTGAGTGAAGGAGATGCGTCCATTCTTTGGACTCAGAGCAAAGCAACTAGTAAATTCCAAACAGCTCCTGAAGTTCAGCTGGTTGTTCTTCTTTCCTGACCCATTCACCTCCAAATATGGCTGAGTTCGAGGGCACGAACTCGCCGTACATAGCCCCGATGAGTGGGAGCCCACGATGAAGTGCAGATCTAGCAGCGAAATCCCTGCCTCTCCATGACCAAGTAGTCATGTGTTACTGGCATGGCTCCAAGCTTCCAACAATACCTTGACCGTGTTCGAGCAACAGTCATAGTAGCCTGCTGAGCACTAGATGTCGGCAAGCAGAGAAGCACGCTTCAGAATGCCCCAGTATCGACTTAGCACTTTTATGATCCATGAAGAATATCCTTTTAAATATTGGTGCTCCCCTTGCACCCGAAGACCAGCAAAGGACAACTTCAGGCCCGAGGTCTTCACCATCTCTTGCCTAAGGTAGGCAAGTCCTCACCTGAGGCCACATTCTTATCCAAACAGTGTAGGAGGCCTAGCCCTTCTTCCATCCTTACATTCATGTCGCTGTCTTCTCTGATCTCAAAGAAGATGGGTTCTCTAACAAAGGTGACACTCAAAGGCCACCATGATTCACCCAATGTATGGTGAGCTTGATGAGCTCACCCCTCACAAGCGATTGCCGGTAAACGTGTTAGTGCCAAGTTCTCCTACCCATGGGAGGTTCTTTACTACAAGAACGACATCAGAATGCTGGGCCATGAAGCTAAAAGCTAAGGTTTGCTGCTGGGTGAAAGTCACTGAGGGACAGTGTTACCACCGTGCACAAAAGGCAAGGCTATCGTCGGTCACATAAATAAAGGTTGACGTTGGTTGTCCTATCTACAAACACTAAGTAACTAAGCTACTGCCGTTTAGGTTCCCAAGGTGTAGCATCGACTGGTTGCTTAAACTTAACATCGGTTGTGGAGGTTATCACTGTCTGCCCACTGAAGTAGTAGTGTCCTGCGTCGACCAAGGCGCAACGCCATTGCTTGACAAAGAGTCTTTCGCCATCTGCTAACTCAAGACGCAGCACCGTGTGGCAACGCAAGGAGGTATGCTATGAGGGGAAAATGCTGCCCCACGTTCAGCACCGGCTGTGCTCAAACTATTCGCATGCACCACATGTGCAGCCCCAAGTCCCTCAAAATCTGAGCACACCGCCTGCCACTCGCAACGTGGCCTAACACCACGTGTGCAGAGGTTGACCGTTTTTCATCCCACAGCCCTTCACCTCACCAACTGTTACAGGGTTGCAACGCCTCGAGTTCTCACCAGTGTTTCCTCTCCTCGCCGAGAAGTCACTCCTTCTCGCAAGAACTCACTCCTTCTCACTGGGAAACCCTCTCCGTTCTTTCCCTCTCATTACTGGCCAGTAATGTTACCGGGCAACCACTCAAAATTCTCCAGAAAATCACCCTTCGTCTCCCTGCTTGCTGGAAACTAACTGAGACACATTTTGCCACTAATTCCCAATGCTGGAAAATGCTTCTGTTTGCCGCTGCTACTCTCCCACTACTCTCCGATGATGAAAAACCATTGGGAACGACTCGAAAGTTCACGAAAATATCTGGCGGCCCTGACTTGTTTCTTTCTCACCTCTCTGGTGACTGGGAACTCCTTTCAGAATACCTCTGCAACTCACTAGTGTTCTCCTTTCTTCATTGAAACTCTTTCTTCTTCAGCAGAAACTCGACACTTCACTGGAAAACACCCGCGGACACCCAACCGAATCTGCTACACTTGCTAGAATACCTGTGCCCTCGCTGGAAGTTCTCACCGGAAGTATCTTCTCTCTCATTGTTAAGCTCTCACTATTTTTCCTTCGGTAGAACAATATAAAAGGGTCTTTCCCACTTATATAGAAGACGCCAAGGTACCCCTCACAAAGCGGGATACCAGATAGGTCTTTGAAGGCCAATCGACAATGGGCCAGACTGGGTCGGGCTCAAACCCGAGGCCTAAAACAGAGGCTTACCACCGACCGTGCAATGCCGAGCACTAACGTTCAGATGCTTGGACCCGATCGGGCTTTGACCCGAGGTTTGCATAGAGGCTTATCACCTCCCGTCACCAATGCCACGTGCAACCAATGTTGAACACGGGTTAACGCCGGCTGTATCACCTTGCGTGATTTACACCGTGTGCAACCAATGCTGCGAGCGCCGGTACTATTGTCATCCGTGACCACTCCCGTGCATGTCAGCGTCGCTCGTGCTAACCACAATGTGTGCCATTGGAGTTCCACCCAGGCCATGACTGATAATCCCTAATGGAGTCAGAAGCAGGACACTGTCCCTCATCCCCACTAGGAACTACACTCCTACTGCAGCCCATTGATCCCCAGCGGAGTTAAGGTCGTGCTTACCCCTTCACTCCCCTGTGGGTCAATCTCACACCAAGCCGTCTCATCCTCAAGAGTCGGGTTACCTTTTGTGAGCCTATTCCCCATGGAGATCCATCTTTCACCATAGGGAGTCATACTTGTCGCCTACTCCCCAGTGAAGTCTGCATCATATCTAAAACCCATGCTATCATTTTACCCCCAGGGAGTCAAATTATTATCCACAGACCTATCTGGTTGGTGCCTTGATCTCACCCTCAGGATCTAGGTGATCTGACGGCACGTGTCTCGGGTTTCTGGTAAACTCGAGAATTGAGATCACGCTCTCAAAACCTTGCTCTAGGGCAAGGACAAGTATACGAACCAACGAAAAAGAAATTTTAGGTGGGTCGAGACTTACTCAGGCTGGCTCTCGCGGGCGCCCTCTTAGATCATGAAGAAAGTCCCCCAACTGCTTGAGCTGGTTCGAAATCGCCTCCCTTGACTTGTAATCTTCTTGTTTTTTTTGCACAACACTTTTATGGTTAATTCGTAAGACAAGTGGGTTGAAGGGATCCACCCTTGTCTTAGGGCAATGCACGTTCACATGAGAAGGTGATGAAGTGCATGGTTCGGTGAAAGATAGAAAAGAGAAGAGAGCTTGATGTAAGGGTGAGACTAGCATGACAACCAAAAATTATTGACTCGAAGTGGTAGAAAGACGAGCATGATTCTCAAGACTAGCCTGACGGCAATACTACTCAAAACCGAGGTCGGCGTGTCGGTGATAGGCTAGGACTATCCCCAGTCAAGTGAGAAGAGAAAGAGGTGAAGAGGAAAGAACAAGACGAAAAAGAGAATGGGAAATCCAGTCGTCAATGGGCATCGCGGTGGGCAATCCATGGAGACAGTGTATCCCTTGTGGAAGGCGCTAGCTCTCGACAAGGCTCACAGTGATCGTTGCCCCTAGGTCACACGATGATAGGTGAGGGACACAAGGAGAACGACGACCAACACCGGGCATGCGAAGGAGGCTTGCAGACGGTGATAGATGTTGCCAAAGCCCCAAGCGGACTGCAATAGGTATCACCGTCTTCGCTAGACGCACAGTAAAGGAAGGCCCCTGCTGGCGGCAACAAACTTTGCCATCTGGACTCTTCACCAAGATGTCACAACAACATTTGTGAGCGGTGATAGGCAGTGCCATCTACATACTTCACCAGAAGAAAGAGATAGATGAATGGAAGGGGAGGGAGACTCATGCATGGCATGGCCATCACCATGCGAGCCTTGTGAGACCAAGGGAGAGGCATGCATGAGACTGCCATTGCCGTGCATAACCCCTGCTAGGGACTCTAACAAAGAAGAAGGATTAGAGAGGGGAGAAGAGATTCGAAGAAGAAAAGAAAAAGAAGAGCCAGAAAGTTAACCTCAAACTAGGGGTACCAGTCAAAAGTTTCTCTCACCTAGCTCCCTCTCTCAAGTGTAATGCAACAATGGTAAAAAAGAGAAACCTGTATTAAGTGAAAACTGTCCGTTCTGTGTGTATGCCCCTAGCTCTTCCTTTTTCTCTCCATACAATGATGGTACGTATATATAGAAGTGTACCCCAAACATGGGTGGATGATCAAAAGTAACCCCATCTACTGAAAATTAAGATTAAATTAAATGAAAAGAAATTAGAAAATAGGGTGCAAAATGATAGATTTGCCCCTTCCTAACAAGTTGTGGAATTTCAAAATAGTCCCTGTGTTGCCCTAGGACTTGCGTGAGCTTGCATGGCTAATCTAGGGTCATTCTGATACCTAGTTGATCGTAAGATGATTGTTTTCTTGTAAGGCTCAGTATGGCGATCAATTTGTTACCAACTTCGAGCCATGGATCGTGTTTATGGTGCGTGATCATGTAACTTGAAATTGGAGTAGATCTTGAAACTTTGGATCGATAGTGTGTTTGTTCCTTGATGTTTTTCTATATTTTCTTTGTTGAATCACACTGAGCATGCCACTACGATCACGGGGCACCAAACACAACTAGATTCCGTGCCCAAATGAAGATTTTACAAGTTTGGAATTTTATTTGGAGTCAAGGATTCTGGCAACAAAATTTACATTCTGTTCATCGGCTTCATGTGTAGAATCTGACTGTTAATCATGTACGAGGTTCGTTTCAAAGATGGCTTGAGACCTTGTGCCCGTAACGGAATTGGTCTCACATCGATCAGGCTCGCGAGTGGCATGATTTGGCCACTTGAGTGAGGTATGATGCTGCTGAATTTCCTGTAGTTTCTTCACGGATCCAAAAATTCTCTCTAGCTTTTCTTCGCACTCGAGTATCGTTACGGGGGGTTCCATATAGCGAATCACTCGTCTTGACTAGATGAACATGGTCACCAAATTTGTGCACGATCCGACATGGGACGAGTGAGATATGAGCATCAAAAGTCACTGGTCGTGACTGTCCCTTCAATGGTGTAGTGTTGCAGAGTGACTGCACGAGAATAGCGTGCAGCTTACCTGTTTCACTCTTTCGCCTATAACGTCTTCCTGGAGTGTCCGTTTAGGCTTAAATTTGACCTTTGAGGGTTTTTAAACTTGTCAGATCCAATGGCCATTGTCCCACAGTAATTTGAGATGCCGAAGATGTAGCTCTAGTTATAGGGGTCCATTTCAGGGTGCTAGCGGCCGATTCTGTCGGAATTGGTTCTCAGTTTGCACTGCCTTAGACATGTCGGAATGCGACGAAACTTGACAGGAGATTCTTGAGAGGCCTCATAAAGATCTTGGTCAGTTTTGAAGGTGTTCTGAGACAGTCTGAATTTCTACTACTTGCTAGGCCTCTATTGAGCGGGGGCCCCATATTGATGAAAAGTACCTTCCAACAACATGCCCCTCCGAATGTTGTGCTTTGAGAGAATCAAGAAGTGCAATCATTTGGGAAGTTTGAGGGATCTTTTTCAATGTCCACACCCTCAAGAGACTCTCTGTGGTTCCGGCGCATGAGGCCTTTGTCAAGACCTCCTCGTACAAAACTAGGCCTTTTTTTGAAGGCCAAATGCTACAAACCTTCGATCAACATTATTTTCTGCTACACCAGATTTTCTTTTGATGCTCAAGGTGTCTCCTATAGGTCCAGTCTAGTGGGCTCTAGTCAGGGGCTTCTAACTCAACTTGAATGTCTGGTCCCATGTAGGCTAGGGGATTTGGCGAAGACGTACCCTGAAGCCTATCGTAGGTTGGACCCTAGCTTCATCAGTTTCTTGCCTTTGCGATGGCTCTTAGCATTTCTGGAGGAATATTTTGGTCATCATCCTCACCCTCAAGGACTCTTGATGTTGTTGAACTGGGGAGATCTTATGCGACTCTCACTCCCTAATGAGCCATGAAACCGGGGAGATCTTATGAGGATCTCACTACCTGATGAGCCATGAAACCGGAGAGATCTTATGAGGCTCTCACTCCTTGATGAGCCATGAAACAGGGGAGATCTTATGAGGCTCTCACCCCTTGATGAACCATGAAACAGGGGATAGTTGATTGGATGGTGGGTGAAAGGTGGTGACCCACTAGCTGATGGCGAATATCGGTGCCAAGATGGCTTGCCGTTTTGTGAGCATGGGTAAGACTCATTGGGGGATGATGAAAGATGGTGAAAGTGGTCCTCGCACACGAATGGGCCGGCTAGGGAAGACGTGCGTGGAGATGCACATAAAGGACGTGTGCACCTCATTAGGTTCACTGGGGAGAGGAAGATGGTACGCACACACAAATGGGTCGGTTAGGGAATGCACGCATGAAGACGCACATGAAAAGGGTGTGCGGTTAACGTGGGCATGTTTTAAGGTCGTGCCTTCTAGACTTGGGCAAAGTAGTTTAACATCATGAGGTCAGGACGTGCACTATGGTTTAAGTTCATATAGCTGGGACCGTGGTTATACAATTTTAGGTCATGCATCCAGGACCGCCGCTATAATTTAAGGTCATGTAGTATGGACCATGGTTATGCAGTTTAGGGTCATGCAGCATGGACCGTGCAGTTTAAGGTCGTGCCACTAGACCTCCGCTATAGTTTAAGGTCATATAGTTTGGACCATGGCTACGTAGTTTAGGGTCATACAGCATGGACTGAGTATGAATCACCATGTCAGTAGGGCTGCATGGGGGTAGCGGTAGGTATGTGGATAACAATCTAACGCCCTATGGATAAAGATAGTTAAGGCTATACACATGCGAAGAGATGTAGAAGAAGGTGGTGACCCTACAAGAAGTAGTAAGCGGGTGAGGCTTCATTGGGGATTAGGAGGGCTAGTGTGACTCTATGGAGATAATGAATATTGGTGTTCATGGAACTCTGACAGGCCAGAGCAAGAAGAACCTCACTGTGGGTTGAAGGGGTAAGAATGGCCTTAACTTCTCTGGCACTGCACGTTACAGTTTTAGGGTCTTGTAGCTCGGACCATGGCTATGCAGTTAAAAGTCATATAACTAGGACCATGCAGTTTGTAGTCGTGCAATTAGACGTTCGCTACAGTTTAGGTTCGTATAGTTTTGACCATGGTGTTAAGCCTTTTATGGTCATGTGGTCTGGACGCCCACTATGGTTTAAAGTCATATAGTTCAGACCATGGTCGTACAATTTTAAGTCATGTGACAAGGACTTTGCAGTTTAAGGTCGTGCAACTAAACCTCTGCTACAGTTTAGGGTCATCTAGTTTGGAACATGGATATGAAGTTTAGGGTCATGCAGCACGGACCGTGGCTATTCAGTTTAGGGTCATGCAGCATGGATCGTGGCGTTAACGGTGAGGGGATGTGACTCCATTGGGGGGTAGAGCCATCACCAGAGACTGGGCTCCCTGATGATGATAGATGATGGTCTAAAGGGGAGTACCAAGGCTTGTGCATGACACTAAGTGTGAAATGGCACATTCATCAATAAGCCTAGGTGAAGCCCTAACTCCCTTGGTGAATCTCGAGGGAGTTTCCCTTGACTACTCATGCGGCGATGCTCTGTGGACGAGACTCATGGCGATGACTCCTAGACGTGGATATAATCTCTGAACGAGATGCAGTGATAGTCTCTAGTCGGGACGCTTGGTAAAAGTTCTGATGAGGTGCATGGCACTCGCCTTCTGATGAGGCACGCGATGCAAGTCTTGACAAGGCACGTGGTGATGATGCTTCGGGTCTCAGGCTTGGCCCGCCCTGGCTTGGTCCCATTGCCATCAAGAGCTAGGGACGGACTAGAGCGTCATTCTGTGTTTTTTGGGGGCAGATCGCGATACTGCAGGGTATAAAAAGGGAAGAAACCCAGTTTACTGTTTTACCGAAGGGTAAAACAGTAGAAAGCTTTTCAAAGAGAGAAAGAGAGCCAAAGCCTTCTTGCGAGGGTTTTCCAATGAACACTTCTCAGCCAAAACTTGCAGAGACAGGTCCTTAGGTATTTTTCGAACGAGCTTCAGAAGGTGCGAAGCTTCGCAGTATGATTACGAAGGCTTTTTAGTAAGTGTCGAGGATTTTTAAGCAAGGAAGAGGGTCCTTCGGGGCTTTAATAAAATTTGTAGAGGCACCTACCGTGGTTCGATTACTACTCCGGCCGTTCAGCTGCTGAAGTGGAGGTCATAGAGAGTTCAGAGGGCTTTGTTAGTTCTCTTGTTGTTGGAGGAGAAGGAGAAGGGGAAGCATTGAGTTAGCTAGAAACTTAGCAAAATTCTAATGAGCTTTGATGAATTGTTAAACAGGGAAACCAGAGAGAAGGGCTATTTGCAGGGTTGTAGGGACTTAAGGGATCTTTTTTCTTGTGTCTTCCAGTGTGGTTTTTCTTAACTCCAGCAACAAGGAGAAGGTGGGAAGGATTTTCTTGGTGTTTTTTGCAATATTTCCAACCATCAAAAAAGGGGAAAAACAGGGTCAGATGGGAGGTGTGTTTCAGGTGAAACCCGAAGGATTACAGGGAAGGCAAAAGGTCACAGGAAGGTGGACCGTCAGTGAGGGGTGACTATTGGGGAAACCGAAGAGGGGTTGTCCAAGTAGCAAGAGGTGGCTGCCTCGAGTGATGCATCTACGAGGAGCGCAGAAGTAGGATGCCTTGAGGGACTAGGCATGGAGGGCCCAGAGGTGGCACCCATGACCGTAGAGGAAGTAGGCGTCATGGGGGAGCCTATTGCAAAAATGATCACCGTGAAAGAGACGGGAGAGGAAAGAGAGGGAGAGGGAGAGGGTGTCGAGCCTCCTGAGGTGAGGATGGTCCTAGAAGAGGGACCAAGTGGAGAGGTCACTGCCCTAGAGGAGGGAGTTGTTGTGGTGCATCATGATATTGAGGTAGTGGCTTCAGGTGAAGAGAGCAGCCTTGCCTTGGCTGCTGTTGCGGTGCCTATAGAGGACGAGGTGATGGTGCCTATGTGCGACGGGATTGAGCCTGGCATGGTCATGACTGGGGACAAGAGCGAGAGAGTCGTTGTTGAGGCGCCAGAGCAGCATGAGGTTGCTCCCGATTCCGTGGAACCTGAGGTTGTGGCTACAGCGGGGAGTCCTCTTGCTATGGTTGCTCCAGCCGCATTACCTAGGCCCACTTTCAGTGGAATGTCGGGCGTCTTCTTTGAGGGCGTCTTCTTTGAGTATGTTGCAGGAGGGTTTCCAAAAGCTGAAAGAGCTGCCCCTTGAAGAGATTGGCACAATGCTTTTACAGTTGTGAGGGGTCGCCATAGGAAATGTGCCTGAGGCACTCCCTTACTTCGATAGCCTTGCTAGTGAGCTCGAGGGACAGAGAATGGAGGCTTTGTAGATGGAGAAGGCTGCTAAACTACTGGAGGATTCGAAGCTAGAGTGATTGGAGAATTCCCTCAAACAGGGCCGAGAGTTGGTTGATGCCTAGGTGGGGGAAATAGATGCTACCACCTCCCAGAGGTCCGCCCTTGTCAAGAACGCAGCAATGCGCCATAGCGAGGTACATGCCTTAATGGCAAAAATCACTAAATGGGCAAGAGCTTGAGCAGTTGGAGAAGGAGACAGCAGCCTGGGAAGCCATGGATAAAGAGTTAGGCCAGAAGTTACTGGACCTTGAGAGCTCCTTGAGGGAGCAACTGGCTTTAGTTGACCATGAGGCAAACATGATAGCCGGATTGTGGGCTGAGATCGAGAAAGTGATGGCTTCAACCAAAGAATGTAGAGGGAGGGTCAATGAGATTATTGACCGCTTTTGATGGTGCCTTCTTTCCTTCTTTTTTTTTGTAAAGAAAAGATACTTGTTATAGATTTTCTTGATGAATGAAATGACCCTTTTTTTTTCCATGTGCATGGCATGTCTTTGTTCCCTCTTTTTCTTCTTTATTTCATTTCTTCCACCCTTTCTTGGTTTGAGATGAGAAAGAGTAGCTCAGTCCTTGCTTCATCTTGTGCCAACCTATTGTGGCTTTAATGACCTCGAATGGGGGAGCAGTTGCTACCTCACCCCTAAGTGTTTGATTGCAGAGGGGCTCATAATTCATGGTTCTCATGATTTGATGAGCCTACTCACTGTAAATGCTCCAATCTGGGGGAGCTTTGGCATCGACTTGAGGTACATTACTTTTGAGTTTGTCATAGGCCTTAGTCTCAAGGACAAATCCCAATAAATTCTTTGCAGCGCTGCACATGATCTCCAATTGGCCCTGGAGATTATGAACCTCGCTTCTCACCTCAGTATTTTGCTGGGCACTTACCAGGGAATCTTTTTGCACTGGTGGAAGAGGGACCTGAGGGTGTCTTGCCGTGTCGCCCTGATCCTCCTGACACTGTTGCATCTTTTCTGCTAAGAGCTTATGGAAGCCAATGCACTTGTTGATGTCATGACAATCTAGTGGTACGTGCACCAGAGGTTCTCGGTCCCTATAGGCAGGAACATGGGCTACCTTGTCGGCTTTGGGATGACGATGCCTTCTTCAAGCATTATAGAGAAAAATGCCTGAAAGTTAGCGGGTGCCCCACCATCCTCTTAGATCATGACTATGTGGGATGCCTCAGCTGCCCTGAATGCCTCTTTCAACTCCTCGAGATTTATCTAGCCCTTGTTAATAAGGACCTCGATAGTGTCGTTTTTCTTGTAGCAGTCGTGAGTGGGGTGAGCTACTCTCCTATGATAGGCGCAGTACTTCTCATTCGACTGCTGCCCCTGTTTTACAATGGTGACCTTTGGCAGCTGGATCATGTTCTGTTCTAACAACAGTTGGAGCAATGCCGAGGTTCAGTCCGTGTCAAAGGGGAACACCTCATTCTGGTGTTCGGTCTAATAGTCGTTCCGCTTACTATTTTAGGAGAAGAGACCGCATTGTAGGATTGTTGCTTGCCTCTGGTCTGAGGCATTTGTGCTTTAGAGAGGTCGAGAGTTCGCAGAGCTGCACCTTTGTTGTCAGTCACGGTGACGGCCACGTTGATCACTACCTTTTGATTGCCCCGACTGCTGGAGCAGGAGTTTGGGCCAGAGGATTGTTGTCGAGGGCTGCCGCGGTGTTTGAACAATCCCTCAATATGAACTACCTTAAAGATGAGTACTGACATGGACGGTGGATTGGATGCCTTTACATGTAGGGCGATCTCAAGAAGCATGTTTCATATGCAAGTCTGGATTGCTTCCTTCTCGATCATGGGAGTGGCATGAAAGGTCGCCAACTCTCTCCATCGAGTTATGAAATTGTCAACTCGCTCACCAAGGTCTTGCATCAAGGTGAGGAGCTCGATGGTTTCCACGTTCCTTTGGACTTCGTAGAAGCATTGGTAGAACAACTGCTCCATTTCTTGCCAAGTGCGCACCGAGTTTGTCAACAGCTGAGCATACCATTGGAAGGCTGGTCCTTCGAGAGTCTCCACGAACTGGCAAAGGATGAGACGACCGTCGTTTGCCGTCTCCCAATTGCGGCATGGAAGTGGGCCGTATGCTGGTGAGGAGACGCGGTACCATTGAACAGGGGGAGTTTCCCTTTTTGGTAGTTCGAGGGAAACAACACCTTGTCAATGTACGAGGGATACAAATTTTGATAGAGTGGCGTCTCCTGCATGCCCAGGACCTTGTTCTTGAGACTATGGGCCACCACAGAATCTACGTCAGTTTGGGAGACCCCATGAGAAGAGGAGCTATCTTAGGAGACTGGAGGGAGAGTCTGCCTAGGAGCTGTGTCCTCGCCGGTCAGAGAATCAGACTAAGAAGGGGACTTGAAGGCCTCTAGGTGCTCCATCTTTCCTAAGATGGCTTACATCATTTCCTCGAACTTGTTCATCCTCTCGTCCTGAGCGTCGTTTGGGAAATTAATCACCATGACACTGACCATTTCTTTTGGGAGGTCAGAGTCAGGTCATACAGTGGCCTGGGGAGGTGGCAAGTTGTGCGTGGCAAGTCAGATTAGAGGGCCTAAGCTCGCCCCTACTGGACTCGGGCTTTGTATGCCGATCTTGTGAGGACCTGTTCTTGGAGGGCGTGAGACCGTGACTTCTGAGTGGTGATCACCGAACAATACTCATCGACTTGCTCAAGCTCCGAAGTTTGAAGATGGAAGAAGGGATTACAAGGCAGGAGGTCGTCAGGGGTGGTGACCTCGACTGTCTTAGAGGTTTCCCTAGTCAGGATTTGCAAGCCTCTTTTCTGCTTGATCCTGAGGGGGCTGTGAACCTCATTCCAGAACCGAGACTGATACCTAGACTGCCTCATTTTCTTCGAACAAGTGAGGGTCATGTCTACGAGCTGGAGAAGGGTGTGGGGCCTAAGGATGGAGGGTAGCTTGGGTTCTTGTCTTGAAGGTTAGAGGCCTATGTCTGACATCAAGCCATTGCTCTGAATTCCTTTGTGAGGCCTGGGTGTTCGGTTGACCTGGGGTCGGCTCAAGATGGTACTCTTATGGAAGACATTTGATTACCAAAGCTTGAGGTGCTTGCCTAGTGTCGGGAAAGCGGCAAAGGAAGAAGCTGGTTTGTGACTCTGCCTGAGTCTAGACTCGAGAGGGACCTGCAAAGATGGTGCATGTGCACCTTTAGGGTTAGCCATTCGAGTGACTTGGGGTCAACTTGGGCTTGGTTAATGGGTTCTACCAGAGGAGGTCGAGACCCTCAAGCTTGTGTTTGTGAGGGACGAAACGGGAGTTTGTCTCTCACAAGGTGAAGCTACTTACGCCGAGAGGGAAGACGGAACGGTCGACCCTCCTGCACTCGAGTGGCATAGAGCTAGTGCTACCCCGAGCTGTGAAAACGAATGCATGGCACATGTAGGGTTTGGCCGAAGAAGTCCTGGCCCTAGACGCGAGCTTAGGGCAACATGTGGGTCGCCTTGAGGTGTAGCTCTGGTGGATAGACCACGAGCCTTTGAGTTATTGTGAGGGGTGAGGACCTCTGCCTCTAGGTACCGATCCTCCAGGTATGGAGGCTCAGAGTAGTGAAGGAGTCTAGGGGGTAGCCTTGCGACGGACCTCAGGTGCGACGAAAGATTGCTTGCCCTATGCAGGGATGGACGGGGCAGCCTTCCGGCGTACCGTAGCTGTATGACTCACAAGAGATTTGCTAGTAGTAGGGTGTGCAACAACAAGAGTACTACCCATGCAAGGGGCCTTAGTAGAGGGTCCACTAGGGAGAGAAGGCTGGGCGGCAGGGACCTTTAAGTCCTCTCTCACACCGATCCTGATGAGAACCTGGGAGCAGGATCGTGAGTCCTGACTTAGAAGGAGGGTAGGGAAGGAGGCTTGAGCGACTCGCTTCCCTGGGACAACCACGAGTGTAGGGATAAGGAAGTCCTCGACTCGTATGAACGAGTTGAACAACCCAGGTGCAATAGAAAAAGGTGCAGAAAGTGAAAACGAATTGGTCAAACAAGAGTGAACTGACTAAGGGGTAGTAAGTCCCCAGTGGAGTACCCAAGTTGGTTAAGTGCCTCGATCTCGCCCTCCGGATCTAGGTGATCTGACGGCACATGTCACGAGTTTCTGGTGAACCCAAGATTTGAGATCGCTCTCTCAGAACCTTGCTCGAGGGCAAGGGCAGGTACACCAACCAATGAGAAAGAAATTTTAAGTGGGTTCGAGACTTGCTTAGGCTAGCTCACGTGGGCACCCTCTTATATCACGATGAAAGCCCCCCAGCTGCTTGACCTGGTATGGAATCGCCTCCCTTGACCTGTAATCCTCTTGTTTTTCTGCACAAAACTTATATGGTTCATTTGTAAGACAAATGGGTCGAAAGGACCCACCCTTATCTAAGGGCAATGCCCGTTCACGTGAGAATGCAATGAAGTGCATGGTTCCTTGAAAGATAGAAAAGAGAAGAGAGATTGACGTAGGGGTGAGACTAGCATGACAACCAGAAATTATCGACTCAGAGTGCTAGCAATACGGTCATGATTCTCAGGACTAGTATGACGACAATACTACTCGAAACCGAGGTCGGCACGTTGGTGATAGGCTAGGTCTACCCCCAGTCAAGTGAGAAGAGAAAGAGGTGAAGAGGAAAGAACGAGATGGCAAAGAGAAGGGGAAATAACATCGTCAATGGGCATTGAGCTGGGCATTGCAAGGAAACGGGGCATCCCTTGAGGATGGCGCTAGCTCTCGACGAGGCCCATGACGATTGTTGCCCATAGGTCTCACGGTGATAGGCATCTGATGTAGGGAGAACAATGATGCACACTACGCATGCGGAGGAGGCTCGCAGACGGCGAAAGGCGTTGCCAAAGCCCTTAGAGGGCAGCAATAGGTATCGCAATCTTCATTATACGCGTAGTAGGGGAACACCCCTACTGGCGGCAACAAACTTCTCCGTTTAGACTCTTCGCCGAGATGTCACAGCAACATCTATGGGCGGCAATAGGCAATGTCATCCACATACTTCACTGGAAGAAAGATACAGACGAATAGAAGGGGAGGGAGACTCGCGCATGGTATGGCCATCGACATGTGCACCTAGTGAGACCAAGGGAGACGCATGCACGGCATTGCCACTGCCGTGCATGATCCCTGTGAGGGACTCAAACAAAAAAGAAGGAGAAGAGAGGGAGAGAAAGAGAGAGAAGAAGAAAAGAAAAAGAAGAGAGAGAAAGTTTTCCTCAAACCTAAGGATACCAATCAAAAGTTTCTCTCACCTCGCTCCCTCTCTCAAGCGTAACACAACAGTGGTAAGAAAGAGAAACTTGTATTAAGTAAAAACTTTCTCTTGTATGTGTATGCCTCTGGCTCTTCTTTTTTTTCTATGTACAATAATGGTAAGTATATATAGAAGTGTACCCCAAACATGGGTGGATGATCAAAAGTAACCCTAATTGCTAGAAATTAAGATTTAATTGAATTAAAAGAACTTAAAAAATAGGGTGTAAAATGACAGATTTGCCCCTTCTTGAGAAGTTGTGGAATTCTAAAACAGTCCATGTGTTACCCTAAGACTTACGTGATCTTGTATGGTTGATCCAAGGTCTTTCTGATGCCTGGCTGATCGTAAGATGATAGTTTTCTTGTTGGGCTCGGCATGACGATTGATTTGATATCAACTTCGACCCATGGATCGTGTTTTTGGTGCACAATCATGTGACTTGAAATTTGAGTAGATCTTGAAACTTTTGATCTGTAGTGTATTCTTCCTTGATGTTTTTCTGTTTTTTATCCAATGGATCATACTGAGCATGCCACTACGATCACGGGGCACAAAACGCAGCTCGATTCTTTGCTCGAACGAAGATTTTGCAAGTTTGGAATTTTAGCCGGAATCAAGGATTCCGACAATGGAATTTTCAGTTTGTTCTTCGTCTTCGTATGCAGAATCTGACCGTTAATCATGTACAGGGTTCGGGTCAGAGATGCCTGGAGACCTTATGCCTGCAATGGAATTGGTCTCGCATCGATTGGGCTCACTAGTGGGGTGATTTGGCCATTCGAGTGAGGTATGACGTTGCTGAATGTCCTGCACTTTCTTCACAGATATGCAACTTCTCTCTAGCTTTTCTTCACGCTCGGGTATCGTCACAAGGCGTGCCATGTATCGAATTGCTCTTCTTGACTAGACGAACATGCTCATCAAATTTTAACGCGATTCGACTTGGGATGAGTGAGATATGAGCATCGAAATTCATTGGTCGTGACTGTCCCTTCAATGGTGTAGTCTTGCAGGATGGTCGCACGGAATAGCGTGCGGCTTCACCTGTTTCACTCTTTCGCCTATAACTTGTTCTTGGAGTGTTTGTTTGGGCTGAAATTTGACTCCTAGGGGTTTTCAACTGTGCCAAATCCAATGGCGGTAGTCCCACAACAATTTGAGGAGCTTAAGATGTAACTCTAGTTATAGGGGTCTGTTTTAGGATTTAAGAGGCCGATTCTACTGGAACTGTTTCTCAGTCTACACTGCCTTAGACATGTCTGAATGCGATGAAACTTGGCAAGAGACTCTTGAGAACCTCATCAATATCTTGGCCAGTTCTAATGCTTTTCTGAGACTGTCCAAATTTCCACTACTTGCTAGGCCTTTATTGAGCGGGTGTTGATGAAAAATAGCTTCCAACACTATCCCCCATAAAACTTCTTCACCTACTAAACGACCTAAACAATGGTCTGTGATGCATGACCATAAAATGTAGAGCCTTGGTCCGTGATACATGACATTAAATTTCACAGCCTTGGTCTGTGCTGTATGACCTTAAACTTCACAGCCTTTGTCCGAGTTACATGACCTCAAGCTGCACAGCCTTGGTCTAGGTGCGCGACCCTAAACTGTATGGTCCAAACTATATGACCTTAAACCGTAGTGGAAGTCTAGTTGCATGACCTTAAACTGTAAGGTCCTAGTTGCATGACTTTAAAATTGCATAGCCATGGTCCAAGCTATATGACCTTAAACCATAGTGCATGTCCTGGCCGCATGACATTAAAAGGCTTAGTACCACAGTCCAAACTCTATGATGTAAAACTGTAGTGAAGGTCTAGTTGCACAATCCCAAACTGCATGAATCTAGTCACATCACTCTAAATTGCATAGCCACATTCCAAGCTATATGACCTAAAACTATAGTGCACGTCCTGGCTGCAGGACATTAAACTGCTCTGCACAGCTCCAAGAGGCATAACCTTAAACATGGCCCCACACACACGCACATGCCCTTTTACATGCATCTTCACGCATGCCTTCCCTAACCGACCTGTTTGTATGGACACAACACCTTCATCAACCTCCCTAGTAAATCCATCTTCCTTCATTACCATTCATCACTCCCCAATGAGTTTTGACCATGCTCACAAAATAACAGTGAGCCATCTCATCACCCATACTCACCGTCAGCTAGTGGGTCACCACTTTTTGCCCACCATTCATACATCATCCATCTTTCATAGATAGTCTCATTCCATCTCCCCAAAGTGAGTATAAAACACCACCATACTCACTCCATGGACTCAACAAACTATCATCCATCTCCACTATGGTCCAGCGATATGACATAAACCTATAGTGCACGTCCTGGCCGCATGACGATAAAAGGCTTCGCACAGGTCTCGAAGGCATGACCTTAAACACGCCTTCACAAAAAAAAAAAGAATAACGGGCATGGTGTATACCTAGACAAGGGAACGCCATGACTAAAAATGACGGACGGGCATGGTCATGAAACCATGAGTAAAAGAGTTCCGTTAATAAAAACCGGGCATGGTGAAAACCCCGAAAGGACACCAAGAGTTAAAAAAAAAAAGGGGTGGGGGGGTGGACATGGCTGAAAGGACATGGGTAAAAGAGCCTCGAATAAAAGGAAGTTGGCAAAAAATGTCTCTACTGCACCGCTTCCCAAGTCCAAGTGAAAATCCATAAAGGACTCTTGGATCAATAAACAGGTTGATGTAGGACTCGGCTCAACAGATCGCTTCAGCCCACATTCAAGAAAAAAAATCCATGGTGTCACAACACCAGGAACCAAAAATACGAGCATCAAGCAAGATTTCGACGGTTTGAGTCCATTTACAAAAAGGACTCGAATGACAGAAGACTTGCCAAGAAGGAAAGAAG
This sequence comes from Amborella trichopoda, assembly GCF_054954075.1. NCBI lineage: Eukaryota > Viridiplantae > Streptophyta > Magnoliopsida > Amborellales > Amborellaceae > Amborella > Amborella trichopoda. The sequence goes on along the minus strand of NC_142345.1, from coordinate 19,944,980 downwards.
AGTCTCATGAGGAAGAGCACTATTCCCACGAGGTCACAAACACACTCACAAATGCTAAAGTCGCCCTGAGAAGGCCAAATTAAGCCAGAACTTGGACTTGCTATGTGACGACACTTCTAGTAGGGGGAAGGGATTATACCCATAGTGGTCACCTCGATAAACTGACGTACCCTACCCACCGAGTACAATCCTGGTGCACCACGCCGACGGATGCCAACCAATGGCCCTTTAGCTGACCACCAACAACAAAACAAGCACACTACAAAATATTAAAGACGCCCCAAGAAGGTCAAGTCAGCCAGAACTTGGACTAGCTATGTAAAAACACTGCTAGCAGGGGGTAAGGGTTATACCCACAGCGGTCTCCTCGATAAACTGAGGTACTCTAACCACCGAGTACAATACTGGTACACCACGCAGATGGACGCCAGCCAAAGGCCCTTCAACACACCATCCACAAAACAAATAAACCCAAACCAAAATGAGAAAAATGCCCTTTAGCATGGCACTCGACCGCTACACGGGCCTGATTCTAACGTATGAGGTCCGTATAAAATCTTCAACTGTCAGAATCACAATTAATTCCTTGAGGGTGTGGATTTTTATAGAATCCCTAGAAAAAGTCTCTTCTACTCCTAAAGTCTCCACAGATGGACCTGTACATTTCATACAAACATCTGAGCATCCTAGTTATAGCATTGCGTGGATCTCCTCGACGTTCACGTGGTCCTGTGGCCAGCAAGAAAAAAGTAATAAAGTCGAAGGAAATATTCCAAATGTTGTAATTCTCACTTCTCTCAAAGCACAACATTTGGCATGGCAAGCTGTTTGAAGACATTTTTTAGCACCTTGGGTCCTCGATGCAGAGCAAAAAGAGAAGCCGGTCAATAAAGCCCTGACATATAGTGGAATTCTCGACAGTGTTAAATTTTCCCAATACCAATAAGAATGTTCTTAAGCACTTCAAAAGGCCACCTGCCAAATTTTGTGTCAATCTTACATGTTTAAGGAAGTGCAGACATAGAAACAATTTAAAAAACATTAGTCTATAGCACCCTGAAACTGATCTCGTAACTAGAGCTCTATTTTTTGTGTATCAAATTATTGTGAGACTACCGCCATTGGATCCGGCACGGTAAAAAACCATTATGGGTCAAGTTTCGGCTTAATCTGGCACTACAGAACAAAGTTATGGGTAAAAGACCAAAAAGATGTAGATCGCACACAATTCCCGAGCGTCCTCCCTGCACAAAATGACCATTAAAGGTGGTTGTTTTTACAGTCTCGGGTAGTAACTTTCGAGGGCCATATCTCACTTGTCCCGAGTCGAATCACGCTCAAATTTTGTGAACATGTTAGTCTCGTCAAGACGAGCGTTTTGAGAAGTTGCTGATCCGTGAAGAAAAGTTGCAGGAAAATCAGCAGCGACACGCCTTGCTCGAGCAGTAAAATCACTGCGCTCGCACGTCGGATTGACGTGAGACCAGTTCCGTCGTGTGTGTAAGGTCCAGGGCTATCTCCGGTTTGCATTTTATACGAATGAACAGTTGGATTTCACAAACAAAGCCAATAAAGTGACTATAAATTTGGGCACTGGAATCCAAATTCCGACCAAAACTCCAAAGTTGCAAAATCTTCGTCCGGGCACGAAATCGAGCTGCGTTTGTTGCCACACGATCATGACGACATGCTCAGTGTGATCCAGTGAAGAAATCATGAAGAAAAATCAAGAAACAAGCACATTATTGATCCAAAGTTTTCAAGATTCATCCAAATTTCAAGTCGCTTGATCGTGGCTTAAATGCACGATCCACGGCTCGAAGTTGGTATCAAATCGATCGCCATGCCGAGCCCTACAAGAAAATGATCATCTTTTGATCAAATGGGTACCAGAGAAACCCTGGATCATCCATGAAAGGTCACCCACGTTCTAGGGCAGCAATAGGGACTGTTTTGAAATTCCACATATTGTTAGCCAGGGCAAAACAGTCATTTTGCACCCATTTTTAGAATTTATTTTAATTCAAAATAATTGTAATTCTCATCAATTAAGATAGTTTTTGGGCATCCACTCATATTTAGGCTCTATTCTATAAATACATGCTAGACCTAATTGTAAAGGGTGGGCCCAATTCCCCCTCAGACTTTCAATTGATCAATAAAGTTCGTATTTCTTCTTTGAGTTTGTGGGTGCATCTTTGGGAGAGAGATAGGAGAGAGAAGAAAAGGGCTGGTACCCTTCGATAAGGTAATTTTCTCTCTCCTCTTCTCTTCTCTATCTTTCACTCTCCTTTTTTTTCTCTCTCTTGCTTCCTCTCTCTTTCCTTTCTTCTTCTTTTCTTGGCTTGTCTCTTCTCTTCTTCTCAGTGAACACGCACGGTTGTGGCAGAGCCATGCATGTCATCTTCTTCCTTCTCTTTCTCTAACCCACATGGCGATGGCAGCATTGTGTGTGTCCCATTCTCTCTCTTTCTTCTTCTCAATCTTTCCCTCTGTTCCTCTCTGATTGAATGTGCATGACAATGACAGTGCCATGCATGAACCTCTCTCTCTCTTTCTTCTCTATCTCACACACACGACGATGGCAACGCTGTGTGCATTTTCTTCGCTCTCTTCTTTTCTATCTCACACACACAACGATGGAAACACCGTGTGCATTTTCTTCTCTCTCGTATTCTCTATCTCACACACACGGTGATGGCAACGCCATGTGCATTTTCTTCTCTCTCATCTTCTCTATCTCACACACACGGTGATGATAATGCTATGTGCATTTTTTTCTCTCTCTTCTTTTATATCTCACACACACGATGATGGCAATGCCATGTGCATTTTCTTCTCTCTCTTCTTCTTTATCTCTTGCACGATGTTGACATCACCGTGTTCATTTTCTTCTCTCTCTCTTCTTCTCTATCTCACACACAAGGTGATGGGAACGTCGTGTGTGTTTTCTTCTCTCTTCTTCTCTATTTCACACATACGATGATAGCAACACCGTGTGTGTTTTATTCTCTCTCTTCTTCTTCTTCCTCTTCTCCTTCTTTCTTTATTCTCTCTACTCTATTTTTCTCTCTGTCTCTCTCTGTCAAAATATGAATGGTGATTTCTCTACTTTCTTCAATCTGCTCTATCTATCTCTCTATCTCTCTGTGCCTGAACATGAACGACGATGGCAACGCTGGGCACAAATCTCTCTTTTTGTTTTCTTCACTCTAGCACCCACGGCGGTGGCAGCGCTATGCATAACCCTTTCCTCTGCTCTTTCCTTATTCTTCTTCTCTCTTTCCTAATCTCTTTCTCTCTCTTTCCTTCTTTGTCCTCCTGCTCTTTCTCAATTTCTCACCTCACTTTCCTTTACCGTCTCTTCTTTCCGTTCTTCTCTCTCTACTCTCTTTTCCTTTTCCTCTTTCTTGAAATCGCCTTTCCCCCCTGTCTTTCTTGCCTTCACTCTGATTTCTTTTCTATCTCCTCTCCAGTTGTGCACGGTGATGCCTATCGCCAGGTGTAACACTCTCATTCTTCCTTTCTCCTCTAAAAACATGCACGGTTAGCCCGGGCTTAACCTGAGTGGTGTGCCGAGCCTTTGTACAAATTTCCCCTTTCCCATGTGGTGCACAGCGATGCTCATCACTACGCATGTCATTCATTTTCTCATTCCTGCCTCTTTCTTCATTCTGAACAACGAAAGTCCATCGTCACCCATATCCTTCCTCTGTCTTCTTCCTTCCATCATGGGCGGTGAAAGTCCATCATCATCCATGTTCTTTCTCTCTCGTCTTCTCCCTATCATGGACGACGGAAGTCTGTCGCTGTCCATGCTCTCCCTTTCATTTCCCTTTATTCTCTTCTCTTTCCTTTTTTCTCTTCTTCATCTTCTCTCGCCTTTCTTCTCCTTCCCTTCTCTTCTCTCCTATTTCTCTCTTCTTCTCTCTCTCTTTCTCTCTCTGCTTTTCTTATCCCTTATCTCCCTCTTTCTTCTTCTCCTTCCTCTCTCATTTGACCAAGGGACAAGTCTGGCACTGTCACAGTAGTCTCATCGTCGAGTAGTACTAACGACGTGCCAGTCTAAGTTTCCGTGCCGGTCTTGCTGCCACGTCAAACTCACCATTGTGTCAGGCTACTTGTTGATGGTGTTCTGTCATTGAGTAGTATTGTCGCCATGCCAGTCTCGTTAACGTGCCAGTCCTGCTACCATGTTAGGTCAATCATCATGCCAATCTAGCCACTGTGTTAAGCTAGTCACCCGGTGAAATGTCTCTTTCTTTTCTTCTTCTTGGAAGTTCTTCTTGCTCCCAACCCTCACTCTTGAGCGAGGACCCTGAGAGAGCGATCTCAAAGTTTCGGGTTCCCTTGAAACCTGAGACGCGTTCCGCCAGATCATCTGAATTTCGGAGGGCGAGATTGAGGCACCTAACCATACAAATCTATTATTGCTCTTGCATCAAAAGAAAAGAGAGTAGCTACACTGAGGTGTCGTTCTTGCATCTAAGGAAAATAAGACTGTTGGCCTCAAGGGTTGCTCCTGCATCTGAGAAAAAGAAGATGGTTGGCCTCAAGTGTTGCTCCTGCATCTGAGCAAAACAAGACAGTTGGCCTCAAGTGTTGCTCCTGCATCTGAGGAAAAGAAGACGGTTGACCTCAAGCGTTGCTCTTGCAGCTGAGGAAAAGAAGATGGTTTCCCTCAAGCGTTGCTCTTGCATTTGAGGAAAAGAAGATGGTTGACCCGAAGCGTTGCTTTTGCATCTGAGGAAAAGAAAAACAGTTGACCCCCAGCGTTGCTCTTGCATCGAAGAAAAAGAGGACAATTACATGCCAAAAAGGTTGTTCCCACATCAGGAGGGTAGAAGGGTCTTAGATCAAGTATAACAGACATAAAAAGCAGACCCTTCTGGCAAGGAATTGGCCTATGATGGAGAGTATGCCCTCTTCGCAGTGAGTACCCTTCCACATAACAACATGGAGTTCACAGTTGTATTGGAGGACTTGGCTTCCAACATGCCTGGCCTTACCATTGGTCACCACCCTTTGCTCACCCAAGTCATCGTCGTGCATGATCATGGTCGCGCATGAATCAACATTGTGCGTGATCATCATCGTACACGACTCAGCGCTGTGCATGGTCATCGTCATGCTTGTCCCAACGTCGTGTGTGACCATCGCCATGCCTGACTCAGCGTGTTGCGCAAAAATCGCCGTGTGCAACTCATCACCAAGCATGACCACAGTGGGGTATGACTTGCCGCCATTCGTGAAAGGATCACCGAGTGGGCGTGGGAAAGTTGGTGCGTGTGCACCCTTAGGGTTAGCCGTCCGAGTGACTTGAGGGTCAGCCTGAGCTTAGTCAGTTGGTTTGACCTTAGGAGGCCGAGTCCTACGAGCTTGTGTCTGTGAGAGATCGGGTAGGAACCATCTCTCACAGGTTGAAGTTTTGTTTGCTGAGAAGGAGAGCTAGTGAGAGAGGAATTTTAACGTGAGGTCGGGATCAACCTCATCAGGGTCCATGACTTGCTCGGGCTGACTCGCACGACTACCCTCTTAGATCATGACGGAAAGTCCCCCAACTACTTCAGCTGGTTCGGAATTGCCTCCCTTGACCTGCAATCTACTTGTTTTCTGCACAACATTATCATCGTTAACTTGTAAGAAAAGTGGGCCAAGGGACCCACTCTTGTCTTAGGGCAATACACATTCATAAGTGAGGGTAATTAAGCGGAAGGCTCTAATAAAGGCAAAGAAGGAACTTGATAAAGGAATGAGACTAGCATGACAGTTGGACCAGTGACCGATTCGGAGTGGTAGCAAGACGAGCATGGTACTCAGAACCAGAACGACGATAATACTAATCAAAACCGAGGTTGATATGACGATTCTAATCTGGTGTGGCAGCAAGATAGGCATGGTACTAAGGATTAGCACGACAGCAATACCGCTCGACAGCCAGACCGCTATGGCAATGCTAGGCTGAGTCTACCCTCAATCAAGTGAGAAGAGAAGAGAATGAAGAGAAAGCGCGAGATGACGAAGAGACAGGACCCCGATGCTATTTAAGCCTCGCCATTCATGGCCTTTGGACGGTGCTAGGCACTACTGGTCATGGCTAGAGGGTGAGCAGTGAATTACGGGAGATACTAGGCATCGCCGTTGGCAACACGAGAAGGCAGCACACCGCTTCACGGGCGGTGACAACCTCTTGTGAAGCGCGCAGCGATAGCCACTTGTGAGGCACGCGACAATAGTTCCCTCTGAGGCATACGACGATAGACGTGGGATAAGAGAGAAATCTGCAGACGACGATGGGCACCAAGCGCATGAAAGAGGCTTACAGATGGCGACAGACAACGAGAGTGTGAAGGAAGCTCACAGACGGCGATAGGCACCGAGTGCACAAAAAGAGCTTACGGACGGCGATAGGTGTTGCCACGACCCTTCGCGGGGGGCGATAGGCATCACCATCTATGATAGACAAGCAATAAGGGAAGATCCCTGTGAGCGGCAATAGGCTTCGCTATCTGTGCTCCTCGCTTAGACGTCGAACACACATCTACGGAGAGTGATGTGCAGTGCTGTCTGCAAGCCTTGCCGAGAGATAGAGATGGACAAAAAGAAGGAGAAAGAAGCTCGCGCATGGTGCTGCCATCGACATGTGTGACCTGTGAAACCACAAGAGAAGAAAGAAAGAAAGAGGCATGCATGACACTGCCACTGCCATGCAGGGCCTCCGAGAAAAGCCGAGATGAAGAAGAAGAGTGAGAAGAAGAGAGAGAAGAAGAAAGAAAGGGAAAGAAGTAGGGGTACCAATTCAAAATTTTCCCCCTCCTACCTTTCTCTCTCTCTCAAAACATGACCCAACAGTAAGAAAAAATAGAGATTTTATTAAGAAAAAATCTATTTGGCGAAGGGTCCGGGTACAATAATAGTACATGGTATATATAGAGTTTTGCCCAAACATAGGTGAATGATCAAAATTAAACCTAATTGCTGGAAATTAAGACTTAAATGAATTAAATAAAATAGGAAAATAGGGTGCAAAATGATAGATTTGCCCATTCCTAACAATTCTTGGAATTCCAAAATAGTCCCTACTGCTTGCCTATAACTTGCATGATATTTCATGGATGATCTAGGATTGGTCTGGTACCCGTTTGATCAAAATATGATTTTTTTCTTGTAGGGCTCGGCATGACGATTGATTTGATACCAACTTCGAGCCATGACCATGTGACTTGAATTTTGGATGAATCTTACAAACTTTGGATCAAGAATGTGCTCGTTCCTTGATATTTTTCTACAGTTTCTTCTCTGGATCACACTGAGCATGCCGTCATGATCGCGTGGCAAAAAATGCAGTTCGATTTCGTGCCCGAACGAAGATTTTGCAACTTTTGAGTTTTGGTCGGAATCTGGAATTCTAGTGCAAGAATTTGCAGCCACTTCATTGGCTTTGCATGTAAAATCTGAAAGCTCATCAGGCACCAAGTTCGAATCGATATTAGCCATGGGTCTTACACACATGGTGCAACTAGTTTTACGCCAATCAGATTTGTGAGTGTCTTGATTCGTCCGCTCGAGCGAGGCATGTTGCTGGTGATTGTCTTGCAACTTTCTTCACGGATCAGCAAATCTCTCTAGCTTTTCTCCACTCTCAGGTGTCGTCACGGGGCGTGCCATATATCAAAACGCTCGTCTCAATGAGACTAACATGCTCCCAGAAGTTTGAGCACGATCCAATCTTGTATGATGGAGATATAATACTTGCAAGTCACTATTCGTGACTGTCCCTTTAATGGAGTTTAGTTGCAGGGTGGCCGCATGGGAATAGCATGGGGCTCCTCTTGTTTCGCTCTTTTTCCTATAACTTCTTCATGGAATGTCTACTTAAGTTGAAATTTAACCCGTGGGAATTTTCAACTGTGTTAGATCCAATGGCAGTGGTACCACAGCAATTTGACGCACCGAAAATATAGTTCTAGTTACAGGGTCCATTTCAAGGTGTTAGAGGTTGATTCTACCGAAATTGTTTCTTTGTTTGCACTGCCTTAAACATGTGGAATTGTGACGAAACTTGACAAGACCCCTTTTGAAGTACTTATGAAGATCTAGACCAGTTCTGGGGCCATTCTAAGATTGTCAAAATTTCCATTGCTTGTTAGGCTTTTGTGACCGACTTCTCCCTTTTACTCCGCATAGGGCAAAAATGTCTTCCAACAATCTCATGATAAACAACTATTTGGGTGAAGCCTTGTGCATATTTCCATCCATAGATAGTTACTATCAATGTGACTAACCCACATAATGAGGTGCCCTTATCATCACACGGTTATGTAATATGCAGCTCTACAAAAGGGCTTATGTGCTAACAAATAATATTTTCAAGTGACTCATGCACGCTCTAATAAGAGAGGCCCTATTAGTTTTTAAGATACTAGTAAAATATATTCTGTGGATCATCCATGTGAAAGTGAAGGCTTATGATCACCATGACATGAAGTATGTGAATAGACAAGTGTGGATTCTTCACCTTAAGGTCACACAATTAATCATTGAAAAATCAAAAGTCTATCATAGAGATGCCTAGAAAATTTCACTAGTAGCATTACTCTAAATGGATCAAGACTTCTCAATGTGGCACAAAATGAAAATAATGATATTTATAATGCAGCGGAAGAAAATGGCTCACCGGTTTATAAAAAAATCAATTTCAAATAAAAAGCTAAACACTCCGTTCACTTTTCTACAAGTCATTCTAGTGAAATGCCTTTTCCAAGTTTCTATTAAATGAAATTGATTTGATATATTTTCATAATCAATACCAAATTCTCTCTTTGAGGATGATATTTATTACATCTTACCAAAGATGCTCCCATTGAAATCAACATGGCTACTTTTGAAAATAATCTTGAATTTATGTCTCGGAAAAGAAATTTACTTTTAAGGAAAACATTAAATTTTGCATAAAGAAATTCATTCAAATGTTGGTGATTCTGAGACATTCAAAAATATTATGTCACACGGTTATGTGGTCATACCATAATACTAAAAGAGTCCCTTTTAGGGTGATCCTCCAAACTAGAAGAAGCATGGAGTTTAGCGTAACCATAACTCAACACAAAGTAGTAATACACAAAATGGGGTGGCTTGCCCTTTATGGTTTCTAACATCCTCTTATATTAAAACATTTGAAATATGGAGATCCTCATTTTAAAAGACAAGAGGTTTACTATAAAAGCTTTTTCATCATATTTCCTTAATTATTACAATCCATACTTACGATAAATTTTGGTTCAGTTGTTCTCAATTTCCAAAATAATGAAAATATGTATCTTCTAATGAAAGACTTATCTCGCTTACGAAAAAATCCCTTTTCATGAAGATGGAGCCTTAAGTGCCATGTGACAATCCTCATATGCCTTTCATAATATAATACCACATTCACTTATTCATATATGCCGAGATCATTTATCACTAAGCACTCATAGAATGAGAATACAATACATCACATTATCTCATCATTTACAAAAGCTTAAAATAATGATGCATACATCTTGAGGTAACATAAGGACTTATCAATGACAATTTCATATTCATGATACATCTCATGAGTTCTCAAGTCATAAAGTAGCTCACAAATAATAAATATTCCACACATCTCATAATGTTCATGAAATCATATCCATGATACTTACATTTATTATATATCTTGAATCAACCATATCATACCGGATCTAAACTACTACTCGGGTATCGGGTCCAATGGCTCATACTCATGATTTAGTGGGGTTTATATAACCCTCCCACTGATCTAAAACATCTTATGCACTCACATGAACTTTTAACAAGTTATACTCCATAGTAAGTACGCATACCCTCTTCACACATTGGACATAGCAAATACTACTTTTCTGGTTTTCAAGATGAGTACAATCCACTTCTATAGACATAACCTTAAATTTATGTATAATTTAATCATAAGATCTATTCTCAGATAAAATATACTCACAATGAGATAACTTCAATTTAGAAAATACCACATAATAATAGACCGAAGTGTGTCAAACACCATAATTTTTAGAGGGTCAATTTCTATTGTGTAGAAGAAATTACAATATGACACCATTCTAGTAAAAAGACTATAACTTTGCAAATATGGGGAATTTTCCTCTGAGACCAAAAAAAAATTTATACTAGAATTGATTCCTCAAAATTACAACATAGTTCCAACTCAATCCCATACATTTTGATCACACAAACTCACGTAAGTACTTGTAAAGTTCCTGGAAATTTATTTCACATAACTAGCACACTTTAATAAACAGTTAAAATCTTCTAAAATATACACAGCATGGTAATGGGACCTTTTATACCGGTTGTGTTTTAAGAGGAGTGGAGAGAGAAAGACAAAGTCGGCGTCAAGCATTGCCGGTTGTGTTTTAAGAAGTGGAGAGAGAAAGGCACAGTCGACGCTAAGCATTACTGCTTGTGTTTTAAGAAGTGCGGAGAGAGAAAGACACAGTCAACGCTAGGCATTGCTGACTGTGTTTAAAGAAGAGCTAAGAGGGAGCCACAATAGGCACTAAGCATTACCGACGGTGTTCTAAGAAGAGAAAGAAGACACAGTCAGAGTTGAGCTTAGTCGATTAGGCTAGACAGAGACGAGAGAGGGGATGCAGTCGACACTGAGCTTCACAGACTGTGTCAAGACAAAGGAGAGATAAGGGACGCAGTCGATGCAAAGCTTCATCGATTGTGTTCAGATAGAGGATTGAGGATGGGAAGAAGAGAGAGAAAGAGATAGAGATGAGAAGAAGAGAGAGATAGATAGAGATGAGAAGAAGAAAGAGAAAGTGAAATAGAGATGAAAAGAAGATAGAGAAAGAGAGATAGTGATGAGAAGAAGAGAGAGAAAGAGAGATAGAGATGAGAAGACGAGAGAGAAAGAGAGATAAAGATGAGAAAAAGAAGACATAAAAAGAGATAGAGATGAGAAGAAGAGAGAGAAAGAGAGATAGAGATGAGAAGAAGAGAAAGAAAGCGAGATAGAGATGAGAAGAAGAGAGATAGAGATGAGAAGAAGAGAGGGAAAGAGAGATAGAGATGAGAAGAAGAGAGAGAAAGAGAGATAAGGATGAGAAAAAGAGAGAGAGATAGAGATGAGAAGAAGAGAGATAAAGATGAGAAGAAGAGAGAGAAAGAGGGGAGGAGAGAGAAAGTTACCTTATCAAAAGGTACCAACCCTTTTCTACTCTCTCCTCTCTCACTCACCCACCATCTTAAGTCAAAATGAAGTCTTTAATCAATCTTTAAGAAGGAACCCAAGGGGATTTAACAATTTCGCTTTACATGCTTATATAGAATTGGGCCCAAACATGGGTGGATGCCCAAACATGGGTGGACGCCCAAACGCAACCTAGAATTAAAGAAAATTACAACTTAATTGAATTAACAAAAATCTAAAAATAGGTGCAAAACAATTTTTTGCCCCTGCCTAACAATGTGTGGAATTTCAAAACGATCCCTCTTGCAGCCCAAGAACTTGTGTGATCTTCTAAGAATGATTTGGGGTTGTTCTGATGCCAGTTTGATCGAAAGATGATTATTTTCTTATGGGGCTTGGCATGGCGATCGATTTGATATCAACTTTGAGTCATGAATCATGTTTTTGAGCCATGATCAATGGAGTTGAATTTTGGATGAATCTTAAAAACTTTGGTTCGATTGTGTGCTCGTTTCATCATGTTTTTCTTCCATTTCTTTGCTGAATCACACTAAGCATGTCGTCATGATCACGTTACAATGAACGCGGCTCGATTTCGTGTCCAAATGAAGATTTTGTCGTCTTGAGTTTTTGGCCAGAATTTACAGCAGCTTCGACGCCTCTATGTGTGAAATCCAACCGTTCATCGTACGCCATGTTTGGACCAGAAATAGCCATGGACCTTGCACACATAATGCAATTGGTTTCATACCGATCAGGTATGTGAGCGTCGTGATTTGGCCACCGGAGTGCGACGTGCTACTACTGAATGTTTTGTAATTTTCTTCACTGATCAACAACTTCTCTCTAGTTTTTCTCCTTGATTGGGCATCGTCAGGGGGCATACCACATATCGAAACACTCATCTCGACGAGACGAACATGCTCACCAAATTTGAGTATGATCTGACTCGGACCGAGTGAGATATGGGCCCAAAAAATTACTTTTTGTGACTGTGAAAACAACCACCTTTAATGGTTTTTTGATGCAGGGTGGCCACGTGGGAATAGTGTGCAGCCTACCCCTTTTTGGTATTTGACACATAACTTTGTCTTGGAATGCCCAATCAAGCCGAAACATGACCCATAGGGGTTTTTGACCGTGTCGAAACCAATGGTGGTGGTCCCACAACTATTTGACACACCAAAAATATAATTCTAGTTATGGGGTCCATTTTAGGGTGCTAGAGGTCGATTTTACCTAAATTATTGCTAAGAAGCCTTTTGGAGTGCTAATCAAGATCGTGACCTATTCTCGAGTCATTCTAAGACTGTCAAAATTGTCACTATTTTCTAAGCTTTATTGATCTGCTTCCTCTTTATTTTGCATCGAGGACCAACGTGTTGAAAAATACGTTCAAATAATTTGCCCCATCGACTATTGCTCTTCTAGAGCAGCGAGAAGGATAACATTCAAAAAATTTCCTTCGGCTACTTTTTTCTTCCTAGCCACAGGACCACGTGAACGCTGAGGAGATTCACGAAATGGTGTGACTAGGATGCTCAAATGTAGGGATGCATTGCTCGCAGGTTCGTCCGTGGAGACTTTAGGGGGAGAAGAGACGTTTTTTATGGATCTTATCGAAGTCCTCACCCTCGTGCCGACTATCTGCGATTCTGAAGTTGAGGATTTTTTACCAGCCTCGTTAGTCAGAATAAGGCCCGTCAGGCAATTGAGTGCCATGTCAAAGGGCATTATTCCCATTTTGCCTGGGTTTCTTTGTCTTAGATAGGCAGCAAAAGAGCCTTTAGTCAGTGCTCATTTGTGTAATGCACCAGTTGTTCCTTGGTGGGTAGGGTACCTCAGTTTATTGAGATAACCAACTTTGGGAATAAACACCCTTACCCACTGCTTTGCAGCTACGACAATAATTTGATTGTCGTTCCAAAGTCATGGTTGACTTAGCCTTCTTGGGGAATCTTTGGTTCGTCGGAGTGACTATCTTGTTTGTTTGTTGTGTTGAAGAGCCTTTTGTTCGCCCTTGTCTGTGTCGTACACCATTTGTTCCTTGATTGCTAGGGTACCTCAGTTTATCGAGGTGACCAGCTTTGGGTACAACCACCCTTACCCACTATTGTGTAGTTCGTTACATAGCAAGTCCAAATTCATGGCTGACTTAGCCTTCTCGGGGCATCTTCGGCATCTAGGAGTGTGTTTCATAGCCTCCTGGGAATGATGTTATATTTCATGAGGCTTGTCTTGATGTCTTGGTGTGTATTCTATCCTTTGAGTCATTTTTGCAACTAGACTCAGGCTGTCGGAATTGTTTCCTTAGAGCTCATATTTTTGGACCCTAGTATTGTAACACTAGGGATTGTTTTTTTTTTTTAGTGAGGGCTGAAGTTGCCTGTTGCGGTGAGCGCTGCACCAACCTGTTTATTGGTCCAAGCGTCCTTTGTGGAATTTCACTTGAACTTGGGGAGTGGCGCCGTAGAGACGGTTTTCACGAACTTCTTTTTATTTGGGGCTCTTTTACCCATGACCTTACGCCCATGTTCACCCTTATTCTTTCATTTTTATTCACGATACCCTTTCAGGTTTTCACCGTGCCTGGGTTTTATTAACGAAATTCTTTTACTCATGGTTTCGTGAACATGCCGGTCCGTCACTTTTACTCATGGCGTTCCCTTATTAAGGTATACACCATGCCCTGTTATTTCATTTTTTTTTATGAAGGCGTGTTTAAGGTCATGCCTTCGGGACTTGTGCAAAGCCTTTTAACGTCATGCGGCCAAGACGTGCACTACAGTTTATGGCATAATGGAGATGGATGGCAATTGATAGAGGCCATGAAGTAAGGATGATAGTGGTTTAGCTCACTTTTGGGGAGATGGCACGAAGCTACCTATGAAAGATGGATGAAGTATGAAAGGGGGGTGAAAAATGGTGACCCACTAGCTTATGATGAGTATAGGTGGCGGGATGGTTCACTGTTTTGTGAGCACGGGTGAGACTCACTGGGGAATGATGAAGGATGATGAAGTAAATGGACTCACTGGGGAGGTAGTGAAGATGGTGCTCACACACAAACGGTTAGTTAGGAATGACATACGTGAAGATGCATGTAAAGGCGTGTGTGCGTATGTGTGGGGGCATGTTTAAGGTCATGCCTCCCGGACCTGTGCAAATCAGTTTATCGTCATGCGGCCAGGACGTGCACTATCATTTAGGATCATAAAGCTAGACCGTGGCTATACAGTTTAAAGTCATGTAGCCAAGACCATGCAGTTTAAGGTCATGCAACTAGACGGTCGTATAGTTTGGACCGTGGTGCTGAGCCTTTTAATGTCATGCGTCTAGGACGTGTACTATAGTTTTAGTGGCATACAGTTAGACTATAGCTGTGCAATTTTAAAGTCATGCCGCTAGGACCATGCAATTTAAGGTCGTGCTACTAGACCTCTGCTACAGTTTAAGGTCATATAGTTTGGACCATGCAGTTTAGGGTCGTGCATCTAGACCAATGCTATGCAGTTTTAAAGTCATGCAACTAGGACTATGCAGTTTAAAGTCGTGCAACTAGACCTCTGCTACAGTTTAAGGTCATATAGTTTGGACCGTGAAGTTTAAGGTCATGCATCTAGACCTCAGCTACAGTTTATGGTCGTATAGTTTGGACCGTGGTGTTGAGCCTTTTAACGTCAAGAGGCTAGGACTTGTACTATAGTTTTAGGGCATAGAGCTAGACCATAGCTATGCAGTTTTAAAGTCATCCAACTAGGACTATGAAGTTTAAGGTCCTGCAACTAGACCTCCACTACAGTTTGTGGTCATATAGTTTGGACCGTGTAATTTAAGGTCATGCCTCTAGACCATTGTGTGGATCGCCATGTATGTGGAGCTCCATGGGAAATAGGTCTGTGGAAGGCAATTCGACTCCCTGGGGATAAAATGGTTATGGACATTCACAAGCAAGGGCTAAGATAGAGATGTTGGCTCATCTAGGGACGGCAAACAGAAGAGAACTTCACTGGGGATTAGGAGACAAATGTTGGTCTTTTTATATCCTTGAGGATAGAATAAATAAGTGTGGAGCACCACTGGAGGTTGCAACAGCAAAAATGACCCTAACTCCACTGGGGATAATTGGCTATAGTACGAGTATGGCTCTCCTACTGGGGATGAGAAGTCATGACCTGATTTTGATCGACCTAGGTTCAATGGTCAGAGTCAAGGTGCAACCTCACTAGAGATAGTGATAGGACACACACGGCTTCGGCCTAGGCTGCTTAAAATACAGTCGGCGCCAGGTGCAGCAACCATTATTTCTTGTGAGTGCTCAGCCAGTGATGAGTCTTCAAAAATGCAATCGGCGCTGAAAACGATCAACACTGCTTCTTAACGACTCAGCCAGTGCTGAGGACAGCCCATGCTATCACGTGAACATAGCTGGCACTAAGTTGCCTAGCACACAGTCGGTGTTAGAGTAGTTGAAATGCAGGTGGCGTTGAGTGTCTGAAGACACAATTGGTGCTAGGTTTACTGAGAAAGCAGTCGATGCTGGGGCTTCGAGCACACAGTCGGTGCTGAAGTCACAAACAAAATGGGCAGTGCTAAAGTTTCTGAACACACGGCTGGTGCTAGGCATGGGTTTGTGTTTGGGCTTCAGCCCGAGCTCGACTCAGTCCTGGCCCATTGTCATTTGATCTCCTAGACGTGGCTGGGATTGCCAATTTGCAAGGGGCATTTTGGGGAGAGCATTGACTATATCAAGGGGGTAAAACCCCATTTTCCCCACTTTTCACCAAAGGTAAAAACTTAAACAAAAATTTTCAACAGTGAGCAGAGTTTGCAGTGGAAGCTCCGGCAAGCAATCAAGGATTTCGGTAGGGTTTGTATAAGGAAGGATTCGACAAGAAAAAGTCTTTTAGGGATTGGTGAAGTTTGCAGGATGAGAGTGAGCAAAAGGAGTAAACAGGGAGCTTTTTTGCTCGAAAATCAGTGGAAAAAGGGGAGCTCACAGGGGAATCAGTGAACTCCGACTGTGATTTAGGAAGAGAAAAGAGCTACCCGGGGGTTTTTCAATGGTTTTCAACAATTTCTCAGTGAATGCAAGGGCTTTTGCTCAGGAAACAGTGAATTCTGGCCTTGGTTTTACTGGTCGGAGAGTTGGGAAGTGCAGCAGTGGGCATTTTTACGTGTTTTGGGAGTTTTTTCGAGGGCTTAGATGGTTTCCCGATGCCTTTCGTGACCTTGCAGAGGTTTTATGGTAGGGATTTGGTGACTTTCCGGTCGTTTAGAAGGAATTCCAATGAGAAACCGAAGAGACAGGGAACGAACCATCGCAGGAAGTGGACCGTCACAGGGAAGGCGAACAGTTGTGCTTGGAAATCATGCAATCGTTGGGGAGGCAAAGAGATTTAGGCCTTGAAAACGAGAAGTCTCAGGATGTGAAGAGACGTAAAAACCAAGGAGACATCGAGTGGTGAACAACTGTGGTGGAGCACACATCTGGTGCTGACTTAAGACAAGCAACCGGTGCTAATAGAAGCACACTTAGTGCTGACACAGCTGGCAATGATGGTTAGAAGCATAACCGGTGCCGACACGGTCGGCGCTGAACCTTAAGAAAGGCAGTCGGCACTAGGAGTTGGGAGCACAGTTCACACTAGTCTTTGGAGGAAACAACCATCACTCATCAGCACATGTGGCACTTGATGACGCGCACAGTGCCACTTTCATGGGGCAGTAAGTTACAAGCAGGAATTGCTGCTCTTGGCGATGGCACTAACATGGGTAGGCAAAGGGTGGAGACTAGTGGTAAGGCCCGGCTTGTGATGTCGGTTGAAAGCCAAGTGCTCCAGCACAATAGTGAAGTCCATGTTGTTCTGCGGAAAGGCAACCACTGTGAATAGGGTATGCTCTCCATCATAGGCCATTTCCTTGCTAGAGAAGCCTGCCTTGTATGTTTGATGTACACGTTGAATGAATTCTTCCTTGTCTGTTTGATATGCACATCAGACGAGATCTGGCTTGCATGTTTGATGTACACGTCAGATGAATTGAAGCTGACTCAGAAATGATTGACTTCTTCTTTTGGCCTGTAACCGTTCTCTCTGGTGGTACTCGCCGAATGAATTGAAGCTATAACTTCTCCGAATGGTTTCGCTTCTTCTTAATGAGGAAGGATTTTCTTTTGGCTTGTAACCGTCCTCTTATCCTCAGATGCCATTGCAACACTACAAGTTTTGGTTTGTAACTGTCCTCTTATCCTCAGATGCAAGAGACGTGTAACCTCCCTAATAACAGGGTTTTTGGCTTGTAAATTGTAACTCGTTCTTAAAGCAATAAAGAATTAGACCTTTTTTTTATTGTCTTGCTTGCTTTGCATTGAGTCTCTTCCCTTTAAATATGCATCACGGATAATACTTCTTTAGGTATCGCCCATTGATAGGGGGCATCGCCTCCTCTCCTTCAAGATGTACCAGTATGTAGGCTCCATTTGGTGAGACATTTTTTACTATAAAGGGACCCTCCCATTTGGGTTCAAATTTCCCTTTACACCGGTCATGCATAACAATAGACCTCTTGACGGTGAGAACTACATTGCCAAGGGTGAATGAGCGAACCTTGATAGACGAGTCAAAATCCCTCTTCATTCTCCCTCGGTTAAATTGAAGGTTCTGCTGATCCTCTAGCCTCTTTTCATTGATGGCATTCAATTCTTGATACCGGAGTTTGAATCTCTCATCTTCGATTACTCCTTGCTGAATAACAACTCACAGTGAAGGGATTTGAATTTCAAGTGGTAAAACTGCTTCAGCTCCGCAGACTAGAGAATAAGGATTGGAATCGGTAGCATTTCGTGTCGTAGTACGATAAGCCCATAGTGCTTCAGAAAGCTTCTTATACCAGTTCTTTTTCGTCTTTGATACCGATTTTCATAGAACGTTGCATAGAGTCTTATTGAAAGCCTCAGCTAATCCATTCACCCAAGGGTGGTACATAGTTGAATACTTGCATTCAAAACCAAATTGGTTGACCAAGCGATCAATATGATGACTTCAAAATTGAGGGCCATTGTCTGAGATAATCTGGTCAGGGACCCCAAACTGGTATATGATGTGATGTCAAACGAAGTTGGCCACTGTTGTCCCAGGAACTCGCATAGGGGGGACCGCTGCAGCCCACTTAGAGGAGTAATCTGTTGCAGCTAGAATGATGACATGCCCCATTGCCGATGAAGGGTTTATAGGCCCTACAATGTCCATCCCCATTGTAAGGGTTCTGAAGGCTGGTGAACAAGGCTTGAATGTATTTGGCACACCTGGCACTTTTTAGCATAGTTTAGGGAATCAGTATTCATGGAAAGTCAATAATACCCCAATCTGCATATCCGTTCATAGAGCTTAGGACCGGACTGGTGTAGTCCACAAATGCATGAGTGTACTTCTTTCAACACCTTATTTGCTTCTTTCATGTCCACACATCTAAGAAGAATACCGTCAAATGACTGTCTGAAAAGAGCATCTACTTCAAGGAGGGTATACTTGGTAGACATTCAATGTATGTTGTTGCGTTTGACATGATATTTTGGGAGCTTCCCATGTTTTAGGAAACTAATGATGGGCTCTCTTCAGTCTTCTACTTGCTCTCGAAGAATTCTGGTCCTTGATTTCCATCCTTAGCTCCTTGACTCTTTGCCATTTCTTGTTCAGACTTGATTGCTTCTTTAGTTGATAGAAGTGCTCTGATTGGATAAGCAGGGCACTCAAGGAAGAGATTTCTCTCATCATCCACATCTACCTCAGCTCTTAGTTCAATGTGTCTCCATTCGGTGACCCAGACATGTGTGGGTCTTGATGAGGATAATTTAATTATAGCACTGAGTTTTATAAGCATGTGAGCTTGCGAGTTTAACCTCCTGAGGATGTTACTTAGGGATACATCCTCCAATTGGGTAGTATCGTGATAAGGCTTGAGAATGTCTTTCCTCATATTATGGATCCCTTTGAGCCGTTGGATAACTAACTCAGTAGCCATAGGTCTTGAGTTGTCGGATAACTAACTCAGGGTCACCATAGGTCTTGAGCTGCTCCAAGTCGAGGTCGAAGGCTATGTCCATCCTGATTATAAGGGCCTAGTATTCTGCCTCATTATGAGAACCAACGTGAGCGAGAGAGAAAGAAGCTAACAATACTCCTCCTCTCGGAGTCAGGAACACTACTCTGTTGCCTCCTCGATCTAATTGGAAGGCTCCATCGAAGTACAATTCCTAAGCATGAGCAAGGTCAGCACAGGACACTTCTTCATCAGGGAGGTCCCTCGATAACGGAGATTCTGTTGGTATGGGGTGTGCTGCAAGAAAATCAGCCACAGCCTGGCCTTTGATGGCCTTTTGTGGGACATACGTGATGTCGAATTCCATCAGCAATAATGCCCACTTAGCAAGGCATTCTGATAAGCATATGCATGTCATGAGAAATTATACAGGATGTGCTTTAGATATAAGTGTCACTTCATGACCAAGCAAGTAGGGACAAAATTTTTGTACTAGAAAGATCAGAGCAAGGCACATCTTTTCTATAGGGGGATAATTCATCTCTGCCCCTTGCATCCTGCGGCTGAGATAATATAACACAGTCTCTTTTCCCTCTTCATTGTTTTGTGCCAACAATGCTCCGAGTGACTCATCTAGAGCGGTCATGTATAGGATGTGAGGGTTTCCCAGCACTGGTGTAAAGAGTACTAGAGGGTTGAATAAATATTGTTTAATGTCATCAAGAGCTGCATGACATGCTTCATCCCAAATGAATGGAGTATCTTTCTTTAATAGATGTGTAAAGGGTTTACAGCGACTTGAGAGATTTGAGATGAACCTACAGATGTACGCCAGCTTCCCTTGAAGAGAGTGCAACTCTCGCAGTGTAGTTGGCTACAACATTTCTTGGATCGCCTTGATCTTGACTGGCTTTACCTCAATCCCTCGATGTCTGACAATGAACCCCAAGAATTTTCTCGAACAGACGCCAAAAGCACATTTCAGTGGGTTCATTTTAAGCTAATGAAGGCATAGTCGCTCGAATACCTTTTCAAGGTCTCTCATATGAGCATCCTTCTCTTAGGAGTTTACCACCAAGTCATCTACATAACACTCCACCTCTTTGTGCATCATGTCTTTGAAGATGGTTGTCATTGCTCTTTGGTATGTGGCAGCAGCATTCCTTAATCCAAAAGGCATCATTGTGTAATAGAAGACCCCTTTTGGAGTCAAGAACGCAGTGGTCTCCTCATCTTCGAGTGCCATCTTAATCTGATTATACCCTGAGTATCCATCCATGAAGGAGAAGATCAGGCCGTGGGCCGTAAGTCAATGAGTATCTTAGTGAATGGCAACGAAAAGCCATCATTGAGATAGGCGGTATTGAGGTCGTAGAAGTCAATGCAAACCCTGATTTTTCCATTCTTGTTCTTGATTGGAACAACATTTGCCAACCATTTCGGTTACTTGACTTCACGAATTAAGCATGCTTGTCTGAGTTTGGTAACTTTGACGTCTATCTGCATTTCAAGGTCAGGCCTGAACCTTCTTGATTTCTGCTTGAAAGGCTTGACAGTCGGAGCAATGCTGAGAAGGTGAACAATGACTTGAGGGTCTAAACCAGGCATCTCATTGTAATGCCAAGAAAAGACATCTCGATTTGCTTGCAGGAAAGTAGTGAAATCTTCTTTCTCTTCGGAAGATAGATTCGTTGAAATAAACATGGGTCTAGGGTCAGCTTCGCCTCCAAGATTTATTTCCACGAGCTCGTTTACTGTGGCTCAACCACCTTCTTCCCACTTTGTTGGGGCCTCCTGCAACTCTTCATCATTGTTTTTAGAGGTCTTTTGGTCGACCTCAAGTGCAGAGACTCATGATCCGGACATCTCTACCTCAGATAGAGGTTCAGGGTGGATCATAATTTATGCACCTTCCCCAGATTGAGGAGCAGAAGGATCTTCTTAAACAAAGATTGTTTCTTAGGCTGCAGGAGTTCGACTGGGAGATTACAGGGAATTTGAGATTCAATGATTGTGGTGCAAGAAGTGTCCCTGTATGAATCACACGGTCTTTGAATGGGTGTCGCAGTGTCTACCCTGTGCTGGGTGGTACATCGTAAACTTCTACCAAGTGGCAAGTTTCTTGAGAGTTGAAGCTTTGGCCTCTTGATTCTCATAGTCTCTTCTCAAAGTCTGGCTCAAGGGGCCATTGGGGTTTCTTTGGCTTCAACTTTTTGTTCTTCTTTCAAGAAGGTGGCTCTACCTTGGCTTTGGCTGTTAGGGCATCAGCAACTGTTAGGACTCCTGCTGCCTGTGCCAGGGTCTTTCTCAATCGTTTCCGTTGCGTCCTACTTATGTTGATTCCTTCGAATTCCCTGTCGAGAGCCTCGAAGTGTGGACATTTCAAGGTTGTATCTGCAAGAGACATAGGAGAAGAAAGATGAGAAGTAGAAAAAGAAGAACGAGAAGGCTCAAAAAGTGGAGGACTTTTAAGGTAGCTCCCCTTATCGGACCGATATAGGTGGCTTTTTATGTCATCACCAGGGTTGGACATGTGAAGGGAATCTTTTCGGTCTTTTCGTTGCTTAGACCTTTGGGTAGTGATTTTAACGTCATCACCCTCATTGGACGTGTGCAGGGAATCTTTTAGGTCTTTCCCTTGCTTAGATTGTTTGGGAGTGCTTTTAACGTCATCACCCTCATTGGACGTGTACAGGGAATCTTTTAGCTCTTTCCCTTGCTTAGACCATTGAGGAGTTCTTTTAATGTCGTCACCCTCATTGGACGTATGTAGGGAATCTTTTTGGTTTTTCCCTTGCTTAGATTGTTGGGGAGTGTTTTTAGTGTCGCCACCCTCATTGGACGTGTGCAGGGAATCTTTTGTCTTTCCCTTGCTTAGACTGTTGGGGAGTGCTTTTAATGTTGTCACCCTCATTAGACGTGTGCAAGGAATCTTTTAGGTCTTTTCCTAGCTTAGACTGTTGGAGAGTGCTTTTAACGTTGTCACCCTCATTGAACTTGTGCGGGGGAGTATTTAGGTCTTTCCCTTGCTTAGACCGTTGGGGAGTGCTTTTAACGTCGTCACCCTCATTGGACGTGCCTTGAGTGGAAGATGACGCAAGGACATCCTCTTGATAAGAAGGAAGGAGGATCGTGTAAGGGCCACAATTTTCTCCCAAACTAGTTTCACCACAAGAGAAGAAAGTCGAGCGAGAAAGGCGTGTGGAGTATAGGCATTACCGTGGGTGTTTAGAGGGCAGCGCCGGTTGGAAGAGAACAGAGAGCAGCGCTGGTAGGAAGAGAAGAGAAAGCTGTGTCGGTTGGAAGAGTAGAGAGAGCAGCATCGATTGTAAGAGAAGAGAGAGTAGCATCGGTTGGCAAAGAAGAGAGGGCAGCGCCGGTTGGAAGAGAAGAGAGAGCAACACCGGTTGGAAGAGAAGACAGAGCAACGTCGGTTGGAGCAACTCTAGTTGGAAGGGAAGAGCGAGCAGCGCGGGTTGGAAGAGAAGAGCAGCACCGGTTGGAGCCGTGCCAGTTAGATAAGAAGAGAGCAGCACCAGCTGGAATAGTGCCATTTGAATGTTTGATAGTGCAGCATCGGGAGTGTTTTAGTCAAACGTACAGCCTCTGTACATGTCAGATCTGCCCTGTACTTGTCCGAGCAATGAGTGATTGCATCAGCCACAGTGTTTTCCATCCACCCACTCCTTTTAAGTGTTGGGAAACACAGGTCTCTCCCATTTTTCTCAACTTTTCCCTCTCTCTTGAAGCTCACTGCTGCCCCTTTCAAGACACCCCATTAGTGAAGCCAAGGAAAGCCCGTGAAGGCCATGAGTGAGGATTTGTGATGTCGTGAGAAGTCAAGGTAAGTGGGTTTAGCCTTATGCATCTATGAGTGTTGTAAAAATGTTGAATGGATTAGATGATATAAAGGAAAATGTGAAGAATGAATTGCTTAACATGAAGTTGAAGTTTCAGTTTATGCTTCTCAATGCCATGACTATGTCTACCATAAGTTTGATCTTTTATTTGTGGAAACTCATGAAATCGCCCACTATGGGACTCCTTGTCACGAATAAAGTTCCAAGCTCAAAGTGTAGCTTGGCTAAGAAACATTAAGTGTTCTTTACAAATATATTATCTTGAGAATGTGAATTTCCATCTATATGTTCGATGACCAAATGGTATCCAAAAAGGACCAAGTTGATTCCAAATGAAAGACATGTGTGTATACTCCAACTTTACTTGTTTGGTCGTGATAATATTTTGCATGGATAAAATGATATGGCCCTAAATGTCGAAGCATGGCACTGTTCACAGTCGCTGCTATTTCCAGCCACTGTGGCCCCTTTTTGGGCATTGCTTTTGACCTAGCTAATGGTATCCCAAAACCTTGAAATTATAGCCATTGGAAGTATTTATGAATGTACTTAAAGTTACATAATTTGAGACATTTGAAACTCCCCACTGATTTTGAGCTATGACCCGACCTGAACGAACACGTCATTGCGCACTGTTGTAAGGAAATTTCCAGCAACTATGGCTCCCTTTTACTGAGCTATTGACCCATCAAATGGCACCCAAATTTCTTCAAATCATTGTTTTTGTAAAGAAATGTGTATTATCTCAAGGTTTGTTGGAGGCATCCTAAAACTCCCCCAACATTGGGAGCTACGCCCTCGCTAAGAGGGGCATGTCTTTGCATCATTGTATGACCATGCGACGCTAAGTTATCTTGATATATGATGAATGTGAATGTCATATGATAAATTTCATGAGAATGCCATAAAGATATGTGAATGATGCTGTGTAAACTGCACTTTGTGAGAAAAAGGGGCCATGAGAGCGATAATGATGAAATAAATTAACAATGAATGCCAAATGTTACTCAGAAAGCTTATGTGTAAATGCCATGTGATAGCTTATGAAATGCATGTCTTTTGCTAAATGCTATGACGTTATGATGAAATGTGATCCATCTGTTATGATACAATGAATGGCTGCTGCTTATATTGTTATCGACCACTACGTGGTGGGACACTCAACGGTAGTGGATACTATGTTGTTATATTGATGAGAGTGGTGATCACTATGCATTGGGACCTAAGCCCTTTGATAGTGGATATTGGACTTATTGATGGGAACATTGGTCGCTACGTGGTGGGACTTGAGCCCATCGGTAGCGAGAGCTAGGTTCACCAAGACATTGATGAGAATTTGGCCACTACATGGTGGGACACTCACCAGTAGTGGATGATACTATGATATTGCTTGCTACGTGATGGGACACTCATCGGTAATAAGGAAAGAGATGCCGACATATCCCCTAACCTGCATAATGATAGGAACAAATTAAGGGAGAGGATAAAGGGTCGTACCCTAAATTTATGAAATGATATGTGATTGATGCCTTGCAAGGTTAAGGCCTATCGAAACCCCAATGCGCCCTGGGGACTGTGTGAGTGTGTTGAGGGTATTATGAAGTGGATACCCCGTCTGTCATTACCCTCCCTCCTATGTGATGGTAGAGGTCTTAAGCAATGGGATTGACTTAGCCTGATGGATAGGGCCTTTACTGCGGGAGTAGGTGATTTAGGGAGTGTGTGGGTAATGATTGAATTTCTTTATAAGGAATGTTTAGCACTGTAATGATGCAATGATTTATGATTTCACTAGTTGAAGGTTCTGATCGCACTGATTTAGTGATGAATTCCGTTTAAATGCAATGTCTATATTCGCTGTCTTGACTTGATATGCATTTATGCTAAATTATGACTTTATATTGATAAATTGTACTATTGTCACATATGGATAGCACCACCATAGATGTATACCACTAGACCTGCTTACTGGGTTGAATAGCTCATCCCATTATTTCTCCTCTAGTTGTAGATTCTTAGCGACAGGTACAGGGATGGCAGTTCGTGTTTGGCGGCTAGAAGATAAAGCTAGTGTTGTTAAAGAAGGCATTTGGACCTTGTTTATGTCTGGGCTGTTTGGCCTTGGTTCTATTTTGTTCTTGGTGGATATGTGTATTATTGGGCCTAGATGCCCTGAACTGAATGTAATATTTTGGAAGATTTTTGTGTGCAGAGTTTTTTTCTTACTATTCTGCAAGTTAAGCTTGTTGCTTTCGCTTTCTTCGATGGTTTGCTCGATTTCTGAATATAAAGGTGTTGAGTCCACTCCTACCTGAGTGACAAACCTTTCATTGAATCACGAGTTCGCGGTCGATCGCCCATCGCCATGTAAGGTACGGTGGTCTGGGGTGGGGTCATGACCGATCTGATATCAGAGTAGCCAGGAGAGGATTCTTGGCTTAGGAAGCTTAGGAGACCCCTTAGATTAGTTTTGGGGTAGGCATGTGACTGAGTGTTCTTATGACTAGGTTAAGGGTTTCCGAGAGCTCGTAATCACATCGTGAGTTCCAGTAATGAAAACATCGAGGCACTTGGTGAGTTTTACAAGACTTTGGGGGCGATGACGCAAATGATGAAGGAATCGATGCCAACCCAGTCTACCCCTACATCAGAGTAGAATGACAGTAGCCTCATTGAAAGGTTTAGGAGAACACATCCCCAACCTTTTTAGGGCATGGAGGAGTGGAGAAGGCTGAGAGGTGGAAGAAACATATAGAGAAGATCTTAGAGGTGTTACACTGCTCAGATGACCATACAGTCAGGCATGGGGCCTTTATGCTTGAAGGAGAAGCAGAGTGCTGGTGGGACTCGATAAAGCAGGCTTGGAGGGAGATAGGAACCGAGGTCACCTGGAAAAACTTCTTAACAACATTTGACGCGAAGTACTTCCCCAATTCAGTCAAGGAAAGGAAGGGGGCATGACTATTGAACAATACGTCGTCCGTTTCGCAGAACTCTCTAAGTATGAGCCCCACATCATAAATACTGAGGCGCGAAAGGCGACTATATTTGAAAGGGGCTTGCGACCAGATATCAGGAGTAGGGTGATGTCCGCGAATATAAATTCGTACACCATGATGGTAGACCATGCTCTGAAGATGGAAAAAGACTGAGAGGATCGCAACGTAAGGGAGGAAGGAAAGGGGAAAGCAGTGCCATCCGGAAAGTTTGGGAAGAAACCCTGACAGGTTTCTAGGAGAAACGCCAGAGGGAGACCGTACCCACCTAACCCAAGAATTCTAAGGAGTCTTCCGAGCAATATAGACAATGACCAATGCCTGATTTGTAGTTATTCTGGGAGAAGCAACCACACTGCCATGAAATGCTCCCAAAAAAGGAATGTATGTCTGAAATGCGGCAAGACTGACCACTGGGTGAAGGACTGCCCAATGATGAAGACCGAGGATCACCCGAAGACCCAAGGACGAGTGTACGCACTCACTAAACAAGAGGCTAAGGCATCCACCTCGGTGATCAGAGGTATGTTCTTCAATTTGTGATATTAATGCTAAAGTCCTAATTGACCCTAGATCCTCTCATTCATTTATTGCACCCCATTTTTCTCGTCACACGAATGCTGCATCTTCATGTCTCAATTACACTTTAGTAGTATGTACACTGGTGGGAGGCTCTATGGTTATTGATAAAGTATATAAATAATGTAAGATTATAATTGATGGGTGTGACCTACCAGTAGATCTGATCCACCTGGATATTCAAGACTTTGATGCAATTCTAGGCATGGATTGGTTGTTTACACACCATGCCACCATCGACTATCATGAAAAGACGGTAACCTTTAAATGTCTGGATCAAGCAGAAGTACACCTTGAGGGCATTAGGGACACTTCTCCTCTGCATTTTATCTCTGCCCTCCGGGACTCTCGCCTCTTGGCTAAGAGATGTGTAGGATATTTGACATATGTATTAGAGAATCAGGATATTCAGACCCAGTTAGAAGGGATACCCGTAGTAAAAGAATACCTTGAGGTGTTCTCAGAAGAATTGCCATCCCTACGTCCAAAAAGAGAAATTGAGTTCCAGATTGAGGTAGTACCTGACACGGCTCCCATTTCTAAAGACCCTTATAGAATGGCTGCAGTGGAATTGAAAGAGTTAAAATATCAGTTGTAGGAAATATTTAATAAGGGATTTATCCGACCTAATGTGTCGCCCTGAGGTGCACCTGTCCTATTTGGGAAAAAAAAGGATGGGTCCTTGAGATTATGTATTGACTATAGGGAGTTGAACCAAGTGAGCGAAAACTAAGTACCCTCTTCTTAGGATTGACGACCTTTTTGACCAGCTCCAAGGGGCTCAAGTATTTTCAAAGATTGACTTCAGATCAGGTTATCATAAATTGCGGGTCAAGAAGAAGACATTCCAAATAACGCTTTCAGAAATCGATACGGTCACTATGAGTTTCTTGTGATGCCGTTCGGGTTAACCAACGCCCTTACTATGTTCATGCATTTGATGAATAAGGTGTTTCCCTTCCTAGATGACTTTGTAGTGGTGTTTATCAATGATATCTTGATATATTCAAAGAGTCAGGAACTGCATGAGCAGCATCTAAGGATGGTCTTGTAAACTTTGAAGTCGGAAAGATTGTATGCTAAATTGAGCACAAGCGAGTTTTGGATTCCTAATGTGGCCTTCCTTGGGCTCATTATTTCTAAGGACGGGATCGCAGTTGACCCCTCTAAGATCAAAGTCGTACTTAAGTGGGAAAGGCAAACAAATATGATTGAGGTTCGTAGCTTCCTGGGACTAACAGGGTACTATAGGCGATTTGTAGAAGGATTCTCAAGGATAGTGCTCCCCCTAACTCGGTTGACCCAGATGAATACAAAATTTGGCTGGTCAGAGGAGTGTGAGAGGAGTTTCCAATAACTTTAGAAGAGACTAGTCACAGCGCCAACATTAGTCTTGCCTGAAGGAAATGAAGACTTTGTGTTTTATACCGATGCATCAAATAAAGGGCTCGGATGTGTACTTATGCAGAGAGATAAAGTTATTGCTTATGCCTCAAGACAGCTAAAGCTGCATGAACAGAACTATCCCACTCACGACTTGGAGATCGCGATAGTAGTATTCGCATTAAAAATCTGGAGGCACTACCTCTATGGGGCTTAGTTTAAGGTGTTCACAGACCACAAGAGTCTCAAGTACCTGTTTTCCAAGAAAGAGCTAAACCTGAGGCAAAGAAGATGGATGGACCTATTGAATGATTATAACTATACAATTGATTACCAACCAAGCAAGACTAATGTAGTAGTCGACGCTTTAAGTCAAAAAGTTGTGGTCTCCGTTGCACATTTGATGGTTCGAGAGATAAAGCTATTAGAAGATGTGGTGGAGTGGCACCCATCTCAACCCCATAGCGAGAGGGAAAGAATTCTATCAAGTTTAAGAATGAAACCCCAACTCCTTCAACAAATTCGAGCGGCCCAAAAAGGAGATCCTCAGCTGAAAAAAATCCTTGAAGAAAAAAAGATTGCAGAGGAAGGAGATTTCTTCATGAGCAGTGATGACTTGTTAAGGTTTTGAGGTCGAGTGTGCATTCCTAATGATGAGAAGATAAAAAGGGTTGTTCTAGAGGAAGCACACCACTCCCGCTCCATGGTACACCCAGGGGGTACAATGTTGTACCAAAACTTGAAAAAGACCTTCTGGTGGAACAACATGAAGCGAGATGTGGCACAGTTTATCGCTAAGTGTTTGACATGGCAGCAAGTGAAGGTAGAACATCAGAGACCTGCAGGACTATTACAGCCCTACCCATACTAGAATGGAAATGGGAACACATCACAAAGGACTTTATTTTTGGATTATCAAGATCAAGTGCAGGGCGTAATAGTATCTGGGTCGTAGTGGATCGATTAACTAAGGCTGCTCACTTCTTATCGGTTCGCACAACCTATACTCTGGATAAACTGGCCCAGTTGTACATCAGATAAAATGTGAGATTGCATGGAGTGCCCATCGGCATTGTATCAGATAGGGACACTAGATTCACCATCAAATTCTGAGAAAGACTGCAGTCAGAATTGGGAACCAAACGTACATTTAACACTGCCTTTCACCCCCAAATAGATGGACAGTCAAAGAGAACCATTCAAACCTTGGAGGAAATGTTAAGGGTATGTGTCACTGACTTTAAGGGAAACTGGGAAGACCATCTACCCCTAATAAAATTTTCCTACAGCAACTACTTCCAAGCTAGTATTCAGATGACACCTTAAGAGGCCCTGTATGGAAGAAAGTGTAGGTCACCCGTCTGTTGGGACAAGGCGGGCGAAAGAAGATTATTAGGGCCCAAAATGGTTCAGATGACTTCTAAGAATATTGCCTTAATTAGAGAGCGACTCAAGATAGCCCAAAGTCGACAAAAGAGCTATGCCAATAATCGTCAGAGAGACCCCGAGTTTGAAGTAGGGGATCGAGTCTTCCTAAAGGTATCACCAACCAAGGGTGTTACGAGATTTGGTAAAAAGGGGAACTTGAGCCCAATATTCATTAGACCTTTTGAGCTCCTGGAAAGGGTTGGATACGTGGCTAACCGACATGCCTTGCCACCTAAACTGGCCAGCATCCAAAATGTCTTCCATATATCACTATTAAGGAAATATCAACCTGACCCATCCCATGTATTGGAGTATTAACCAATCCCTCTTGGGGAAGATTTGACTTCTGTTGAGCAACCAATTGGGATTTTAGACAGAAGAGTACAAGTGTTGCGTAATAAAGAAATTCTTCTAGTCCGGGTACAATGGAAATATCATTCAAGGGAAGAATCGACAAGGGAACAGGATGAGGAGATTAGGGAGAGATACCCCCACCATTTTAGCTAATGTTAACATAATTTTGGGGGCAAAATCACTTAAAATGGGGAGAAGATGTAAGGGCCATAATTTTCTCCCAAGTCAGTGTCACCGTGTGAAAAGAAAGATGTAATGTCAAATGAGAAGGCGTAAGGATTTTCCCTGTGCATTAAAGGCATGTGGAGTATTGCCTTTTGAGGCATTGCCACTCACGTTTAAAGGGCAGCTCCGTTGGAGCTGCGCCAGATGGAAGAGAAGAGAGAGCAGCGCCGATTGGAAGAGAAGAGAGAGCAGTGCCGGTTGGAAGAGAAGAGAGAGCAGCACCGGTTCGAAGAGAAGAGAGGGCAATGCCCGTTGAAAGAGAAGAGAGAGCAGCACTAGTTGGAAGAGAAGAGAGAGCAGCGCTGGTTGGAAGAGAAGAGAGAGCAGTGTCGATTGAAAGAGAAGAGAGAGCAGCGCCGGCTAGAGCAATGCCAGTTAGATAAGAAGAGAGCAGCGTTACTTGGATATTTGATAGTGTAGCACCAGGAGTGTTTTAGTCAAACGTACAGCCTCTGTACATGTCAGAGCCACCCCGTACATGTCAGAGCAATGAGTGATTGCGTTAGCCATAGTGTTTTCCAACCACCCTCTCCTTTCAAGCCATGGGCAACACGGGTCTCTCCCATTTTTCTCAACTTTTCCCTCTCTCTTGAAGTTCACTGCTGCCCCTTTCAAGATACCCCACTGGTGAAGCCAAGGAAAGCTTGTGAAGGCCGTGAGTGAGGATTTGTGATACCATGAGAAGTCAAGGTAAGTGATTTTATCTTTATGCATCCATGAGAGTTGCAAAAATGTTGAAATGGATTAGATGATATAAAGGAAAATGTGAAGAATGAATGGGTTAACACGAGGTTGAAGTTTCAGTTTGTGCTTCTCAATGCCATGACTATGCCTACGATATGTTTGATCTTTTATTTGTGGAAACTCATGAAATCGCTCACTATGAGACTCCATGTCATGAATAAGGTTTCAAGCTCAAAGTGTAGCTTGGCTAAGAAACATTAAGTGTTCTTTAAAAATATATTAACTTGAGAATGTGAATTTCTAGAACTGTGAATTTTTTTGAAACTATAGATCACCAAATGGCATCCAAATAGGACAAAATTGGTCCCAAATGAAAGACGTGTTTATAATCCAAGTTTACTTCTTTGGTCATGATAATATTTTGTATGCATAAAAAGATATGGCCCTAGATGTCGAAGTGACACTGTTCACAGTCGCTGTTATTACCAGCCACTGTGGCCCCTTTTTTTGCAATGCTTTTGACCTAGCTAATGGCATCCCAAAACCTTGAAATTACAACCATTGGAAAGATTTATGAATGTATTTAAAGTTGCATGTTTTGAGATGTTTGAAACTCCCCATGGACATTTCCAGGAACTAAGGCTCCATTTTTACTGATCTATTGACCCATAAAATGACACCCAAATTTTTTCAAATAACTGTTTTTGTAAATAAATGTGTATTAGCTCAAGGTTTCATGTTAGAGGCATCCTAAAACTCCCCCTACATTAGGAGCTACACCCTCGCTAAGAGGGGCATGTCTCTGCATCATTGTATGACCATGCGACGCTAAGTTATCTTGATATATGATGAATGTGAATGCCATATGATGAGAATGCCATAAATATAAGCAAATGATGCCATGTAAACTGTACTTTGTGAGACAAAGGGGCCACGTGAGTGATAATGATGAAATAAATTAACAATGAATGCCAAATGTTACTGAGAAAGCTTATGTGTAAATGCCCTGTGATAGCTTAAAAAATGCATGCCTTTTGCTAAATGTTATGACGCTTTGATGAAATATGATCCATCTATTATGAGACAATGAATGGCAACTGCTTATACTGTTATCGACCACTATGCGGTGGGACAATCACCGGTAGTGGATACTATGTTATTATATTGATGAGAGTGTTGACCACTATGCATTGGGACCCGAGCCATTTGGTAGCGGATATTGGACTTATTGATTGGATCATTGGTCACTATACGGTGGGACCCGAGCCCATCAGTAGCAAGAGCAAGGTTCACCAAGACATTGATGAGAATATTGACCAGTACATGGTGGGACACTCACCAGTAGTGGATGTTACTTTGATATTGCCTGCTACACGATGGGACACTCATCGATGGTAAGGAAAGAGATATCGACATATCCCCTAACCTGCAAAATGATAGGAACGGGTTAAGGGAGAGGATAAAGGACCTCACCCTATATTTATGAAATGATATGTGATTGATGCCTTGCAAGATAAGGGCCTTTCGAAACCCCAATGCGTGCTGGGGATTGTGTGAGTGTGTTGAGGGTATTACGAAGTGGATACCCTGATTTTCAATACCCTCCCTCTTGTATGATGGTAGAGGTCTTTAGCAATGGGATTGGCCTAGTCTGAAGGATAGGGCCTCTATTGTGGGAGTAAGTGGTTTAGGGAGTGCGTCGGTAATGATTGAATTTCTTTATAAGGAATGTTTAGAATTATAATGATGGAATGATTTATGATTTGACTAATTAAATGTTCTGATCGCACTGATTTGGTGATGACTGTCGTTTAAATGCAATGTCCATATTCGTTGTCTTGACTTGATATGCATTTCTGCTAAATTATGACTTTGTATTGATAAATTGTACTATTGTCACATATGGATAGCACCACAACAGTTGTATAACACTAGATCTGCTTACTGGGTTGTGTAGCTCATCCCATTATTTCTCCTCTACTTGTAGATTTATAGCGGTAGGTATAGGGATGGAAGTTCGTGTTTGGCGGCTAGAAGAAAAGCTAGTGTTCTTGAAGAAGGTTCTTAGACCTTGTTTATTTCTGAGCTGTTTGGCTCTGGTTTTGTTTTGTTCTTGGTGGACATTTGTAATATTGGTCCTAAATGCCCTGAACTGAATGTAATATTTTGGAAGATTTTTATATTATGAATTTTGGTGTACAGAGTTTTTTCTTAATCTTTTGCTAGTTAAGCTTGTCTCTTTAGCTCTCTTCCTTGGTTTGCTCAATTTCTGAATATAAAGGAGTTGAGTCCACTCCTACCTGAGTGATAAACATTACATTCAATCCCGAGCTTGCGCTCGATCGCCCATCGTTGCGTAAGGTACAGTGGTCGGGGGTGAGGTCATGACAGATCGTGTTATGGATAAAATTCCATTAAGGTTGGCAGTGGGGGAAGGGGCCTGAGAAATTCCTGCTCAACTGGCAATTGAACAGTCTTATTTCTCCTGTGAGCAGCCCTTGGTGGCCGTCTCCTTCTTGTTTTTTGAGGTGGTATTTGATTCATCTTGCCAAGCCTATGAACAGTCATAGGTTCGTGAAATGCTTCTTGTCTTAAAGACTTGAGTTTTCTTCGCCCATGGTGGACTGTCCATGGCTGGGAAGTCGAGGGTTCTGCAGAATCTGACTCATTATTAGGAAGGTCTAGTGTTGGGAGATCCTCTTATATCAGCGGAGCAGTGGCTTGGGGATCCCTTCCTTGGGCGTTATAAAACTCTTGACATTCTCGCATTTTCTTTGTTAATATATCATGGAAACTGATGCATTCCCACAGGTAGTGGCCTAATATCTAGTGATACGTGCACCAACGGTCCTCAGTCCCATGAACACGGCATCGGGTTTGCCTTGCGGGCTTCGATGTGATTATTCCTTAATGAAGCATTATAACAAAGAAGGCATGAAGAATACCAAGGGCTTTGTCTTCTTCCTGGATGGTTACTGCATGGGAGGCTTTTGCTGCCCCATAGGCCTTCTTTAAGTCTTCAAGCTTTATCTGACCCTTCTGAATCAGGGCCTCGATAATATCTTTTAGCATGTAGCAATCATCTGTGGGGTGATTGATCCTTCGATGGTAGGCACAATAATTTGCTTGAGTATCGAGCCCTACTTGTTCAGGGAACTTGGCTTCTGGATACTCGATCATCTTTTGTTTCAACAATAATTGGAATAGTGGAACCCATTCCTTCTCAAAGGGGTAGGCCTTGTTCCAATTCCTGGTGAAATAATCATCTCGATAAAGATTCACCGGCGGGGGTACTTGAATGTATGGCTGTTGTTGCTTACCTTCCTAAGGCATTGTCTTTGTTGTGCTCACCCCTTTGGAGAGGTCCAAAGTTTGGGAGGGAGCCTTCTTTGGATTAGTGACTGTGACGGATGCATTGATTACTCCTTTATGTTGGATGCCCCGTGTGTTGTTCTAAGAGCTACCTTTGCCCCGGTTGTTCCCAGATCTTGCAGGCTGTTGTCGTGACCCACCATGGTGGTGTGATAGACTTTCTATGTAGACTGATTTAGAAATTAGCTCTGCCATGGAAGTTGGATTAGAGGCCTCGATGTGTAGAGAAATTTTAGGTCGCATGTTGCGTACACTAGTTTGGACTGCTTCTTTCTTAGGCAAAGGATTGGGATGGCGAGCGGCCCAATTTCTCCATCTTAACATGAATTGGTCCACGGGCTCATCAGGATCTTGAGTCAGGGTGAGAAGCTTATGAGTTTGGACCTCTCTCTCGACCTCATAGAAGGGCTGATTGAACTGTTTCTCCATCTCTTGCCATGTATATACTGAGTTTGGGGGAAGTCGAGCATACCACTAAAAGGCTGGGTCGTCAAGGGTTTCAACAAACAAATAGAGAAGAAGTATCCCGTCAGCCACTCTTTCTCCACAGGCTGTCTGGAAGTGGATAATATGGTAGTTTGGGGACGTGGTTCCATTGGATAGAGGAAACTTCACTTTCTTATAATACGAGGGAAATGGGACCTTATCGATGTATGAAGGGTACAGCCTTTGATAAGGCGTCGCACCCTGTATCCCCGGGATTTATCTGTTCTTTAGGCTATGGGTCACCATAGCATCAATATCTTCCTGAGAGACGGGGTGAGGGAAAGAATTGTCTTGTGAGGCAGAGGGTGGGGGCTGCCTTGGAGGTGCACCACCTGAGTGATGGGAATTGACCTCACAATTAGTTGATTGGCTTGAGGCATCTATATGATCAATCTTTTCCATCATCGCATGCAACATATCTTAGAATTTGTTCATGCGCTCTTCTTGTGTGTCGCCAGGCTCGCTTACAACCATTATGCTGACTGTTTCTCTATGAAGATCAGCATCAGTTGCAGCTGACGGCTTACGAACTTAAAGGGTCATGCACTGTAGATCGGTCAGTAGGGGGACCAGCATGCCTCGACTGGACCCTACTCTTGTAAGCCGATCGTGTGAGGATCGGTTCTCAAGGATGCTGAGACCGTGGCTGCTGGGTGGCTGGGTCATCTTCTACGACACTAACCACAGTGCAAGGCTCATGGCCTTCTTCTTTAGGCTTCATCATCTGAAGAGGGTAGAAGGGATTCTGGTGGAGAGGGTTATCAAAGCTGGTTGCCTCGACCGCCTTGGTCACTTCCTTGGTTAGAATTTACAGACCTCTATCATACTTAGCTTTGAGGCTTTGATGGACCTCGCGTCAAAATTGTGATCAGGACTGCGGCTGCTCAGCTCTTCTTGCAAAAGAGAGAGTTGTCTTCATCAGGTACGGCAAAGGATGAGGGCCAGGGACTGGGGTCCTCTTAGGTTGGAAAGGATGAAGAACTCGATCTTTCATAACGTCATTGCCCCAAGCTCTCTTGTGGGCTCCAGACACATGACCAAAATGGCGAGGCTAGTTCAGGATGGTACTATTGGGGAAGGTCTTCGAGTACCATGGCTAGAGGT
This sequence comes from Amborella trichopoda, assembly GCF_054954075.1. Classification (NCBI taxonomy): domain Eukaryota; kingdom Viridiplantae; phylum Streptophyta; class Magnoliopsida; order Amborellales; family Amborellaceae; genus Amborella; species Amborella trichopoda. The sequence continues at coordinate 19,909,257 of NC_142345.1, read as the reverse complement.
GCTTTCTCGAAGAACAGGGAGAAAACGAGACCATGGTTGACTCATGAGGACGTCTAAGTCGAGGGTGAGGTGATGTCTGTGCAGGTGACACGTGTGCGTCCCTTGAAGAAGGATCACGGGGGGCTTGAGGGTTAGCCCGGGCTCGAGCAAGCGATCTAGCCTTAGGAGGCTGAGAAGTGCGAGCAGGTGTCTGTAAGAGAACAGGTGGAGACCTGCCCCTTGTAGCATGCTCTTGTGTGTGCTGAGTAGAAGGACGAGGAGGCCGTCTCCTATGTACTCGGGTTGGCACAATGACGACATTGTCCCAAGTGGTGGGATGCATATGAGCAGCGTGTGCAGGACCTAGCCTTAAGAGGTCTAATTCTTGACACGGACTCGAGGTAACATAAGAGTTGCTGCAAGGTGTAGCCCGAGTGGGAGACCCACGATCCTTATTGTGTGTGTGAGAGGTGGAGGCCACAGGGCCTCCGCTTCTATGTGTCTAGCCTCTAGGAATAGGGACTCTTGGTGGTGCAGGAATGTGGGGGGCAGCCTTGCGGTGACCCACAGAAGCAATGAAAAATTTCTTGAGTTCTGTAAAGAGGGACTGGGCAGCCTTCTGACGTAACTCTGTAGTACGACCGAAAAGTGACTTTCCGATGGCTGGGTGTATGCTGTGTGTGGCAACAGACGTGCTGCCAATGTAGAGTGCCTTTGCGGAGGTTCCACCAGAAATTGGAGATGGGTAGTGAAGGACCTTCAAGTCCCTCCTCACATCGATCTAGGTTAAGACCTGGGAGCTAGACAAGGGGTCTTTGCTCAAAAGGATGGTTGGGAATGAAGTTAAAGGAACTTGTTCCCTGGGGACACTCGCAAATGCAGGGATGAGAAAATCCTCGATCTGGATGAATGGGTTATAGAACCCGCAATCCATAAGTGATGTGTGAATACAGAAAATAAAAAGGAGAAACTAGTCAAACAAGTACTTTCCGACTAACGGGTAGTAAGTCCCCAATGGAATCTCCAAGCTGGTTAGGTGCCTCAATCTTGCCCTTCGAATCTGGATGATGGGGCGGCACGCGTCTCAAGTTTCATAGGAGACCCGATCGTTTAGAGATCGCTCTCTCGAGAACCTCTTTCGAGAATAAGGGCTGATATTACCAATCGATGATAGAGGATTTTAAGGTGGGTTCGGGACTTACTCGGGCTGACCCTCGTGGGCGCCCTCTTAGATCACGAAGAAAGCCCCCCCAGTAGTAAAACTAGTTCGGAATCACCTCCCTTGGCTTGTATTCTCCTGTTTTCTACAATCACACACATATAGCAAAGGTTATAAGACAGGTGGGTCAGTAGACCTCACCTTGCCTTCTTGATGGATACATGCAGGCGTACACATTCAAAGAAGAAAAGAATAATGAGAGAAGAAAGGTGGGGCGAAAAGATTTGGCTAAGCGAGGAGATCGACACAGTGACTAAGCTAGTTGGTAATTGGTCTGATGTGACAGTAAAATGAGCTCGATAACTCATACCGGCTCAACAGAGTTACTACTACACATCAATAGTGATACTGACTAGCTAGACACGATGGTTAGTCTGTCGTGGCAATAAAGCGGGCACAATAATTCTGGCATAACAATATTACGGTTAGACGGCCAGGCTACCATAAGAGGCTAATCTCAAACCCACTTAGTCAAACGAAAGGATAACAAAAGGCATGAAAATCATAAAGAGAGAATAAGAAGTAAGAGAATAAAAGGAGAAGAGAAAGAAAGAGAGGAAGGGAACGAAAGAAGGAGAAGAGTGTGAGAGAAGAGAGAAGGAAGGAGAGAGGAGGGGGAAGGACACAGTCAGCATCAGGCATCACCCGCTGTGTTGGAAGAAGAATAGAAAGAATACACAGTCGGTGCTAAGCATCATCGGCTATGTTAAAGAGAGACTGGACACAGTAAGTGTTAGGTATCATCGGCTGTGTTAGAGAAAGGGGATAAGAAGGAGAGATAGATGACACAGTCGGTGCTAGGTATTGTCAGTTGTGTTAGAGAGAGAGGGGGCAACAAGGGCACAGTCGGTGCTAAGCATCGCCGGCTGTGTTTTAAGAAGAATGGAGAGAGAAAGATACAGTTGGTGCTAGACATTACCGGGTGTGTTGTAAGAAGAGTAGAGAGAGAAAGACATAATCGATGGTAGGCATTGTTAGTTCTGTTTTGAAACGAGCAGAGAGAGAAAGACACAGTCGGCACTAGGCATTCCCAACTGTGTTTTAAGAAGAGTGGAGAGGGAGACACAGTCGACGCATGGTATTGTTGGCTGTGTTCTAAGAAGAGAGAAGATGCAATCGATACTGAGCTTATCAACTAGGCTAGACAGAGGAGAGAGAGGGGACACAATCAGTACGAAGCCTCACGGATTGTGTCTAGACAGAGTAAAGAGAGGGGACGCAGTCGACACTAAGCTTTGTCGACTGTGTCTAGATAGATGATAGAGGATGAGAAGAAGAGAGAGAAAGAAAGAGATGAGAAGAAGAGAGAGAAAGAAAGAGATGAGAAGAAGAGAGAGAGATAGATAGAGACGAGAAGAAGAGAGAGAAAGAGAGAGATGAGAAGAAGAGAGAGAGATAGATAGAGACGAGAAGAAGAGAGAGAGAAATGAGAAGAAGATAGAAAGAGATGAGAAGTAGAGAGAGAAAGAGAGATAGAGACAAGAAGAAGACAGAAAGAGAGATAGAGATGAGAAGAAGGGATGAAAGACAGATAGAGATGAGAAGAAGAGAGAAAGAGAGAGAGAGAAGAGAATAAGAGAGAGAAAAAGAAAAAGAAATAGAGATGAGAAGAAGAGAGAGATAGAGATGAGAAGAAGAGAGAAAAAGAGAGATATAACTGAGAAGAAAAGAGAGAAAGAGAGATAGAGATGAGAAGAAGAGAGAGAAAGAGGGGAGGAGAGAGAAAGTTACCTTATCGAAAGATATCAACCCTTTTCTTCTCTTTCCTCTCTCTCTATCTCTTCAAGACTCACCCATGAGCTTAAGCAAAAATGAAATCTTTATTCAGTCTTTAAGAATGAACCTAAGGGGATTTTACAATTTAGCTTTATATGCTTATATAGAATTGGGCCCAAACATGAGTGCACGCCTAAAAACTACCTAGAATTGAAGATAATTACAATTTAATTGAATTAAAAATTTTAAAAAATATGTGCAAAAAGACTGTTTTGCTTCTGCCTAACAATGTGTGGAGTTTCAAAAAAGTCTTTGTTGCTGCTTGAGAACTTACATGATCTTTCATGACTGATCTGGGATTGTTCTAATCCTTGTTTGATAGAAAGATGATTGTTTTCTTATGAGGATCGGCATGACAATTGATTTGATATCAACTTTGAGCCACAAATCATGTTTTTAAGCCATGGTTATGAGACTTGAATTTTAGATGAATATTGAAAATTTTGTATCGATTGTGTGCTCTCTCCTTGATGTTTTTCTTATGTTTCTTCGCTGAATCACACTGAGCATGCTGTCACGATCACGTTGCAAAAAGTATGACTCGATTTCATGTCAGGATGAAGATTTTGTCGTCTTCAGGTTTTTGCCGGAATCTTGAAATTCGACGATCATAATTTATAGCAGCTTCGATGCTTTGTGTGTGAAATCCAACCATTCATCATGCTCAAGCTTCGGATCAGAGATATCCACAGTAGGGAAAAAAACTAGAGAGAAGTCTGTTGAATTTTCTGTAATTTTCTTCATGGATCAGTAACTTCTCTCCAGTTTTTTTCCCTGATCGGGCATCGTTACAGGGCGTACCACATATCTAAACACTCGTCTTAATGAGACGAACACGCTCACCAAAAAGCGTGATCTGATTCAGATCGTGTGAGATATATGCTCTAAAAATCACTGCCCGTGACTGTAAAAACAGCCACCTTTAATGGTGTTTTGGTGTAGGGTGGCCACATGGGAATAGTGTGTAGCCTACGCCTTTTTGGTATTCATAACTTTGTCCTGGAGTGCCTGATTAAGTCGAAACTTGACCCATAGGGGATTTGGACAATCTTCGATCAATGGCGGTGGTCCCACAACTAGTTGACACACAAAAACTATAGTTCTAGTTACGGGGTCTATTTCAGGGTGCTAGAGGCTAATTTTACGAAAATTGTTTCTTTGTGTTCATTGCTTTAAACATGTTTGATCGCAATGAAACTTGGCAGGTGGATTTTTGGAGTGCTGATGAAGATCTTGTCTGATTCTGGGGCCATTATGAGACTGTCAAAATTTCCTCTGTTTTGTAAGCTTTATTGACCTGCTTCCTCTTTTTTTCGTATCGGGGACAAAGGTGTTGAAAAATGCATTCAAAATACTCACTAGAGAGTGATGGATGATGGAAATGAAGAAAGGTGGACTCGCTACGGAATCAGTGAAGATGGTGCGTACACGAACGGGTCGTTTAGGGAAGGCGTGCGTGACAATGCACGTAAAGGGTGTGTGCATGTATGTTGTGGGGCAGATTTAAGGTCATGCCTCCTGAACTAGTGCTAATTAGTTTAACGTGGACGTGCACTATGGTTTTAGGTCATATAGCTTGGACAATGGTTATGCGGTTTAGAGTCCTGCAACTTGAGGTCGTGGAGCTAGACCTCCAATACAGTTTAAGGTCATATAGTTCGGAAAATGATGCTCAGCCTTTTAACGTCATGCGGCTAAGACGTGTACTATAGTTTAGGGTCATATAGTTTGGACCAATGAAGTTTAAAGTCCTGTAGCTAGACCAAGGTTATGTAGTTTAGGTCATCTAGCACAGACCGCAACGCTGAGCCTTTTAATGTCATGCCGCTAGGACGTGTACTATAGTTTAGGGTCATGTAGTTTAGACCTATGCTGTTTAAAGTCGTGCAGCTAGACCATGGCTGTGCAATTTAGGGTCATGCAGCTCGAACCATGATGTTGAGAGTTTTAATGTCATGCTATTAGGACGTGTACTATAGTTTAGGGTCATATAGTTTGGACCATTGCAGTTTAAAGTCATGCTGCTAGACCAAGGCTATGCAGTTTAAGGTCAGGCAGTGCAGATTGTGATGTGGGTCACCATGTGGGTGAAGCTCCATGGGGAATAAGTCTGTAGATGGGAATCTGACTCCCTGGGGATAAAATGGTTACGGCCAACAAGGGGTTTAGATGGGAAGACCGACTTCATTGGGGATAATGGGAACAAGTGTGGGTCCCTTATAAGTGAAAAATGGTACTCGACTCCTTGAGGTCTGGGGGTTGTAGTGGTAAAAATGAACCTAACTCCACTTGGGATAATGAGCTGCAGTACGAGTATGACTCCTACTTGGGATGAGAAGTCAGGGCTTGAGTTGAATGTCCTGGGTACCACTCTGCTGGGGATAATAGGTCACAGTCAAGGTGTAACTTCACTGGGGATAACAGTAGTAAAACACACATGGCTTTAGCATCGAGTGTGCGGCAATGGACTTTTTAGAACACAGTCGACGCTAAGCACAAAGAAAATTATTTCTTGAATACTCAACCGGTGCTGAAGTTATTAAAATAAAATAGTCGACGCTGAGGATAGCCCGTGCTATCTCTTGAACACAACCAGCGTTGAGTCATTGAGAACACAACCGACACTAGGGTTAATGTGAACATGGCCGGCGCTAGGTGTCGGTTACTGTTCAGGTCCCTGACCCGAGCCGGACCCGGTTCTAGAGTTTGTCGCATGAGATTTTATGCGTAGTGGTAAAACTTGCCTCAGGCCTCGGGTCAGAACTCGATTGAGTCCGGCCCATTGACGTTTAGCCTTCTTGGACGTGGCTTGGATTTCGAGTTTAAGAGGGGCATTTGAGGAAAGCATCAGCTATATAACGGGGGGCAAACCCCATTTTCACTCACAAAATGAATAGTTAAGGTATAAATTTTAACAGTGAGAAGGAGGTTTTCGGTGTGAGCTTTCGCAAACACACAGGGGATTCCGGCCAAGTTAGAAGTTTTACCAGTGAACATGGGAGCTTATGGCTAAGTGAAAGAAAAAGCCAGTGAGGAAGGCCATGCTTTTGTGAGGTTGCAAGAATTTGCAGCGAGAAGAAACGGAGTTCACCAAGTAGTAGGGGAACTCCAACCGTGATTTTAAATATTTTGGCGAAGTGAAGAAAAGGTGGGAATTGTAGCAGTGGGCTGTCTAGGGTTTTCTAGTGATTTTTTTTAGCAGTTTCCAAGAGGGTGTAAGTGGTTTCTCAGTGACTTGGAGCAATGTTGTAGAGGGTTTTCGACTGAGGAAGGGAAATTCCCGACGAAACCTGAAGGGAGCAGGGGACGAATCGCTACTGAAGCTGGACGGTTACAAGAAGGCGAATGGTCATGATTCCACATGTGTGAGATGTGTGTCTGGCAAAGACATGGCGATGGTTGTCAAGCGGCGTAATAGGGCTCGAGGTGCCACGTGCATAAGTTATATCATGCGCGAGAGATTTAAACCCGAGCGGCAATTGTCCTTTGAAAACACAGCCGACGCTAGACGTTGGCAAACACAGTCGATGCTAAGCATTGGCAAACATAACCAACGGCAGGCATTTGTAAACATAGTGCTAAGCATTGGCGAACATAGTCGACGCTAAGCTTTGAGTGCACAACCGGCATTGGATCCCTGAAAGCACAGTCGTCGCTAAGCTTCTGAAATCACAGCCGATGCTAAACCTTTGTAATCGCAATCGGCAGTAGGCTTTTGGAAACACATCCAGCGCTAGACCTTTGACAATACAGTAGGCACTTAATCATTGAAGACACAGCTAACTCTTATCTAGTGCCTTTAGGAATTTTCATTCGGGGGTGAATCCTTGAGCCCTTTAAAGTGGCTGTGTCTTCTTACTAAGTTCCTGACACCAAATTCCCGACATAAAGCACCTTCCCAGGGAAGAGGGGATCAACACCAATGAATTTACCAATGAGACTCTAGTAAGGGGCGAGCTCATTTGGCTGACAGGTCCAGTATGTAAGCTAGAGTGGCCTCTCAGTGTTTCTTTTATCACTGACTCGATTTGTTTTGAAGTTCGAGAGGACAATAATAGCATTGTCAATATTGAAGAAGGGGTGGCGCTCCTTCATTTTAGGCATAGCTTCTAGGGAGAATTTGCTCACCCTAGGAAAGCGAATGGTGCAAACAAAGGGACTAATGTGGTCAGGCAAAGGTCTTCAAGTACAAGGGGAGCACCAATGTTTAAAGTGATACTCTTCTTGGACCACTAGAGTGTTGGTGTCACACATAAGCATCCTTGGACGCGCTTCTTTACTAGCAGTGGTTCGGTGCTCGGCCAACTACTATGATTGGTGCTCCAATACTGTCAAGGTACTTCTCAAGACATGGAGCCAAGTTAGCAACATCTGGCTTCTTGGGCATGGGGAAGCAAGATTCTCCTTATTAGATCTTTATTTCATTGGGGGCCTTCCGCTGATCGGGGCCATATATGATAAATTCGTACCTCAGAACGTAGTCATCTATGGTGGTGCTAGATTGGGGAGAGAAGAGCCACCTGCTAGTCTTTGAAAGGTTTTCAGAGTTTACCAATTACTCTATGCCCAGTCTAGCAATGGTCGGGTAACCTTCACCGAATGGGTGAAGTTCTTTTGTGGGGACTACCCTGAAGGTGCTCGAGGTACACCATGAGGAAAATGGAAGGCAGTCGCAGAGGTGACGCCTCCCATGTATCAATCTGAGACTACCGATGATTGTATCTTCTTGGTCGCAATTTGGTCTTATTTTTATGTAAGTTCGTGCTCCCTGGAGGGGCAGATGGCATTCTTCCAGGCACCTTCTATGTGGCCTGCGACATGACAAGAGGGCATGAGTATGCCATGCTCAACCAGTTTTGTGCAATATTTACCATGGCTTGGGGGCCATCTCTCATGGAAAGGCTTACAAAGGTAAGGAGGGAGGGAATGGCATTGTCAGAGGAGAAGAGTTCCCTGGGGACTTTAAGACTCCATTCCCCATCCATTATGTATATGGGTAGTCAAGGGCCTATTTCCCGGCCACCTATATCAAAAGCCAGGGCTCAGAAGTTAAGATATGCCCTTCTTGATGAGGATTGCTGACTAAAAGGCCTTTTTTCATAGCCCAGGGGAGGCTCGAAGCTTGTTCGGGCATTACTCCACAAATATGCCATTAGAAGCTTCACCGATCGTGCTTTCATTGATGAATTGGGGAAGGAGCTAGACGAGGGTCCCACAATTATCAGGGAGCTGATGTTCATTTTGAGCGTTAAAGGGGGAATTTTACCTTATGGGACCCCGCAGAGTGCCAGATTGGAAGGGTATTTCCCTCATCACTTGGCCCATTAGCATGGGCTCAATCAGAGCTGCCCCTTCTCTGTGTTTTTTGAAAAGCGCCACGACAGAATAAACATGGGAATGATAGAAGAGCTTGGGACTCTTTCAGAGTGCTGGTTGCCCAAACACATATGGACCGCTACGTCCATGTGTTTAGACATGATTAGCAAGTATGTGTTACCTCAGCATCTATTTGCACTTCAAGATCAGGTCTGAACCTTCTTCATTTCTGTTTGATGGGTTTGATCGTCGGATTGATGCCCAGACAATGAACGATGACTTGGGGATCTAAACTAGGCATCTCATGGTAATGCTAAGCAAAGACATCTCAATTTGCCGGTAAAAAGGCAGTGACATCCATTTTCTCCTCTCGAGACATATTTACTGAAATGAAGGTAGGCTTGGGATCAGCTTCATCCCCTAAGTTTCTTTCTTCGAGTCCATTAGCTGTGGCTTGGCCGCCTTCTTTCTTTCTTCTGGGGCTTCCTGGAACTTGTCATCATTATGCTCAGAGGATTTCCATTTCCATTAACTTCAAATGCATAGGCCCATGATCTCGACATCTCTACTTCCAATAAGATTCTAGTGTAGGTCATCATTTATGTACCCTCCCTGAATTGAGGAGCAGAGGGGTCGCCTTCAAGCATGTAAGGTTGTAAAAGACTAGTTCGAAGGTTACAAAGAAAAAGAGAAACACCCTTGCAGGGATTATCTGATTCTTGACTGGGTGTTGATGATGCTTGGTCTGGGCTAGCTCATACTTCACCGACTTGTATCATGTGGCAAGCTTCCTGAGAATAGAAGCTCTGCCCTCTAGATTCGCTCAGTCTCTTTCAAAGTCATGTTCAGGGGGCCACTGGGGTTTCTTTGTCTTGTACCAATGGTGCTTTTCAGCAGAGGAATATGGCTTAGACCGAGCTTGACCAACCTGGGCATCAACAACTGTGAAGAATCCAGCTGCCTGGGCTAACGTCTTTCTTAGCCGCCTCTGTTGCATCCTGCTTATGTTGATTCCTTCAAATTCTTGATCAAGGGCTTTGAAGTCTGAACATGGCAAGTCTGTACCTGCAGGAGACACCGAGGAGGAGGAGGGGGAAGAAAAAGTATAAGAAGAGTTAGTAGGTGAGGGTCCCATCGTTGGACCTATATGGGCAGCCTTTTATGTCATCACCAGAATTGGACGTGTGCAGGGAGTCTTTTAGATCTTTCTCCTGCTTAAACCATTGGGGAGTTATTTTAGTGTCATCACCCTCATTGGACGTGTGTTGAGAGAGGGATGACCCCGGGGTGTCCTCCTTACGAGGTGAAGGGGGAAGGATGATTGCGTCAGGGATGAAATCTTGCAAACTCGGCAAGGGAGGAAGAGGCCTGAGGAACTCTTGCTCGAGGCTTGTTCCTTCTGCGAGCCCTTCTTGGGATCCATATCCTCTTGGGTGTGTTTGGAGGTGCTTGATTCATCTCACTAGGTTTGTGAACAGCCCTAGCTTGACGGATAGCCTCTCATTTTAATGAGTTAAGGCCGCTTCGCCCGTGGTAGACTATCCATGATTGGGAAGTTGAAGGTTCAGCAGGATCCGAATCATCATTAACTAGGTCTTGTGTCGGGAGGTCCTCTTATCCCGATGGAGCTATGATTTGGGGGTCCCCTCGTGGAAGGTTACAATATTCTTGGCATTCTTGTATTTTCTTCGCGATTATCTCATGAAAACTGGAGCATTCGCTCAGATCATATCCCCATATATGATGGTACGAGCACCACTGGTTCTCTGTTCCCTTAGCAAGGCACTTGGGTTGCCTTGTTGGCTTTGGTGACATGAGGCCTAGTTGAAGCATCACGACAAAGAAGGCTCAAAGGAGATCAGGCACGTTGTCTTCTTCATCGACAGTCACTATGTGAGAGGCTTTTATTGCGTCGAACGCCTTCTTGAGTTCCTCAGTCTTAATCTGACCCTTTTGGATCAAAGCCTCGATGATGAGGTCTCAAAGTGTATAACAGTCCTCCATGTGGTGATTTATCCTTTGATGATATCCTGTGTGTGTATCAAGACCAACTTGGTCAGGAAACTTGCTCTTAGGTAATTCAACCATGTTTTATTCCAGCAGTAGTCAGAGCAATGCAGACACCCATTCCTTTTCAAAGGGATAAACTTTATTCTGATGGGCGATCTAATATTCACTTCGATTAAGGCTCACGAGTGGAGGAACCTGATTATATGACTACTGCCGTTTGCCTGCCTGAGGTGCTGTCTGTTACTATGCTGACCGCTTTGAAGTGGTCCAAAGTTTGAGCGGTGACCTTCTTTAGATCATTAACTGTGACAGCTGCACTGCTCATGTTGGCTTGAGAATTACCATTGACCCGGTTGTTGTCGTGACCCATTATGATGGTGTAACAAGCTCTTTATGAGAACCGACTTTGAGATTAGGTCTGACATAGAGGTTGGGTTAGAGTCCTCAACATGTAGAGAAATCTCAGGTCGCATATTTCGAATGCAGGTTTGAACTGCCTCCTTCTCAAGCATATGATTGAGATGGCGAGCTACCAGATCTCTCCATCTTGATATGAATTTATCCACCGGTTCATCTTGCTCCTGTGTCAAGGTGAGAAGTTCAATGGTTTGGACCTCCCTCTCGATCTGATACAAATGATGATGGAACAATTTCTCCATCTCCTCCCAAGTACGTACTGAGTTTGAAGGCAACCGAGTGTACCACTGGAAGGTAGGGCTATCAAGGGTTTCAAAGAACTGACGAAGAAGGAGTCTCCCATCAGTTATTGTCTCTCGACATGCTGCTTGGAAATGGGTGATATGTCGATAGGGGGATGTTATTCCATCGAAGTGAGGAAACTTCCCTTTCTTATAGTATTGGGGGAAGGAAGCCCGATCAATGTAAGAAGGGTACGACTTGTGGTAACATGTCTCGCCTTGTATGCCTGGGATCTGCCTATTCTTCAGGCTGTGAGTTTACCATAGCATCAATGTCTGCCTCAGAGAAGGGGTGAGGGACAAAACTTTTTTGTGAGATAGGAGGAGGAGGCTGCATGGGAGGTACATCTTCCGAATGATGGGAATTGATCTCATGGTTAGCTAAGTGCCGAGCGACCTCCATACGGTCTATCTTGTCCATCACTGCTTGGATAATGTATTCAAACCTTTCCATACGGGCCTCCAGAGAGTCGCTAGATTCATTTATCATCATGACGCTGACTGTTTCTCCAGGGAGGTCGGGCTTGGATGTTGTCAAAGGCTTTCGTGCCTGACAGATCACACGTGGCAAGTCAATCAGTAGGGGATCAACATGCTCTACTTGGACTTGACTCTTGTATGCTGAGCCGGTAAGGAGGTTCTTGACGGTCTCGGGACGGTAGCTGCTGGGTGGTTGGGTCATCTTCAACGACATTAACCACGACACAGGATTCTCGTTTCTCTTCTTTAAGGTTTGGCTTCCAAAGAGGGTAGAAGGGATTCTGGTGAAGAAGGTTGCCAGAGCTGGGTGTCCCGATTGTCTGATTGCTTCTCTAGTCAGAATTTGCATACCCCTATCGCACTTGCCTTTGAGACTTTGATGCATCTCATGCCAAAATTGCGAACGCGACTGCGACTAGTCACCTCATCTCGCGTAAGAGACTGCTATATCCATCAGGTGCGACAAAGGATGAGGTTCAGGGACTGGAGTCAGCCTGGATCGAGGAGAAGAAGGATAGGGTCTTTCGTGAGGTCTTTGCCCAGAGCTTTCTTATAGGCTCCAGGGCATGACCGAGATAATACGGCTGGTCCAAGACGGTACTCTTGGGGAAGGTCTTTGAGTACCAAGGTTTGAGGTGCTTGCCTGAAAGAGACGGGGCAGGCGGTGGATTGATCAACTCATGATGATGTCGGAGTCAGGAATAGAGAACAACAGTTTGGGGAGGTGACGCATGTACGCCCCTTGAAGAAAGATCACAGGTGACTTTTGGGTCAGCCCGAGATCGAGAAGATTGACTGACCTTAAGAGGTCGAGGATCGTGAGCTGGTGTCTGTAAGGAAACAGGTGGAAGCATGCCCTTTACGAGGTGCGCCAGTGTGATGAGTAGGAGCCCGAGGAAGTCATCCCTTATGTACGCGGGTTGGTGCAGCGAAGGCTTTGCCGTAAGAGCTAAGGTGCACATGGATAGCGTGTACAGAACCTAGCCCAAGGAGGCCTAGTCTTGGACACTGGCTTGAGGCAATACGAGAGTTGCCCTAAGGTGTAGCTCGAGGGGGATGCCTACGAGCCTTAGGGTGTGTGCAAGAGGTGGAGGTCCCAGGGTCTCCGCCTCGATGTGTCGATCCTCTAGGGATAGGAACTCGTGGCGGTGCATAAGTGTGAGGGAGAACCTTACGGCAACCCACAGAAGCAATGACAACTTGTTTGCCATTTGCAGTAATGAATTGGGCAGCCTTTCAGCATACCTGGGCAATACGATCGACAAGTGACTTCCCGGTGACAGGGTGCATGCTGTGAGTGGTGGCATGTGTGCCACCTATGCAAGTTGCCTTGGTAGAGGTTCTACTAGAGCGAGGAGATAGAGAGTGAGGAACCTTTAAGTCCCACCTCACACCCATTCAGGTTACGACCTGGGAGCTAGACGCGGGGTCTTTGCTCAAAAGGAAGGATGAGAACAAAGTTGGAGGACCTTGTTCCCTAGGGACACTCATGAGATCTGGATATATGGGTTATAGAACCCAGAAGCCATAAGTGCGAAAAACCAAAAATAAAAGGAGAAACTAGCCAAACAAGTACAATCCGACTAAAGTGCAGTAATTCCCCAGTGGAGTCACCAAGCTAGTTAGGTGCCTCAATCTCGCCCTCCAAATATAGAAGATCTGGCAGCACGTGTCTCGAGTCTCAAGGAAACCCAGGACTTGAGATCGCTCTCTTGGGATCCTTACTAAAAAATAAGGGCAGTTCGATGAGAGAGGAATTTAAGGTGGGTGCGGGACTTACTTGAGCTGGCTTGCGTGGGCGCCCTCTTAGATCATGAAGAAAGCCCCCCAGTCGTAAAACTGATTCAAAATCGGCTCCCTTGGCCTGTATTCTCCCGTTTCTCCAATCGCACACATATGGCAAATGTTATAAGACAAGTGGGTCAAGGAACCCCACCTTGCCTTTGGGAGAATGTACATAGGCGTGCACATTCAAAAAAGAAAAGAAGAGTGAGAGAAGAAAGATTAGGTAATTGACCTTGCGTGGCAGTAAAACATGCTCGATGACTCAGACTGGCTCAACAGAATTACTACTAAACGACAGAACCAATACCGACTAGCTTTACACGATGGTTAGTCTATCGTGAAAGTAAAGGGGGCACAGTAACTCTAATCGACACAACGACAGTACTGCTAGATAACTGAACTATCATGGAATGCTAGTCTCCACCTCTCTTAATCAAAAGAAAGGGTAAGAGAAAGAAAGAAGGAGAATAGAAAGAGAGAGAGGGAGAAGAAGAGGAAGAAAAGAAGAGAAAACAGAAGAAGAAGTAAAGTAAGAGGGAAAATAGTAAGAGAGAGAAGGGAAGGAAAGGAGATGGAGGACACAAACGGCAATGAGATGAGGAGAGAGAAGACTCAAACGACGATGGCTTCCACCGGCTATGACGTGAGAAAGAAAAGTGAGGAGTAAACACAGGCAGCAACAGGATTCCGCCGACTATTACATGAGAAAGAGGTAGATGAGACTAGGCAGCAATGGTCCTCCGCAGGTTGTGACATAAAGAGAGAAGAGAGAAAACGAACACAAGCGACTATGTGCTTCCACTATCTGTGATGAACACATGCGGCAATAGGCTTGCACCGGTTTTGTCAAAAGAAAGAGGAGAGGGAAAGAATATAGGAGGCGATAGGTTTCCATCGTCTGTGATAGCAGAACCAAGATGAAAAACACAGGTGGCACTAGGCTTGCATCGGTTGTGGCAAAAGACAAGAAAAAGAGAGAAAACACACGCGATGATAGGCTTGCATCGTCTGTGACAGAAGAGAAGAAAGAGAGAGAAAGCATAGGCGGCGATAGGCTTACGTCGTATGTTCTAGAAGAAAATAAAGAGAGACAAAGCGCAGGCGACAATAAGCTTGCACCGTCTATGACAAAAGAGAGAAGGGAGAGAATTTTGACAGAGGCCCACCCCTTGGGCCAAGGCCCGGCTCACTGTTCATGTCTCATGAGCAGGAAGGCATCACACCAGACGTTAGGTCCATAATGTGTGAATGAAAAAAAGAAAGAGTAGGGAAAGAGAGACATGATAAACTAGAGGAGGAAGAGAGAGAAAGAGATAAAGATGAAAACATGAAAGTGAAAGGGAGAGATGAGAAAGATAAGAAGAGAGAGAAAGAGAGATAAAGATGAGAGAAAATAGGAGGAAGAAAGAGAGGGAGAGAGATGAGAGAGAAAAGAGGAGAGAAAAAGAGAGATAGAGATGAGAGAGAAAAGAGGAGAGAGAAAATTACCTTACCAAGGGGTACCAGCCCTTTTCTTCTCTATCCTATCTCTCCCCAAGACGCACCCAAGGCCTTAAGCAAGAATTGAAATCTTTATTGAATGATTGAAGAATGAACCAAAGGTCACAATTAGGTTTTGCATGTTTATATAGAATGGGCCCAAACATGGGTGGATGTCAAAAAACTACCTAAATTGATGATAATTACAATTTAATTGAATTAAAGAAAATGAAGAAAATAGGTTGCAAAAGGACTGTTTTGATCCTGCCTAACAATAGATGGAATTTAGAATCGTTCTTGTTGTTGCTCTAGAACTTACATGATCTTCTGTGACTGATCAGGGGTTTCTTTGATACCCGTTTTATCGAAAGATGACTATTTTCTTGTAGAGCTCAGAATGGCGATCAATTTGATACCAACTTCGAGCCATGAATCATGTTTTTAGGCCATGATCATGAGGCTTAAAATTTGCACGAATCTTGAAAACATTGGATCGATAGTGTGCTCGTTCCTTGATTTTTTTTGTGATTTATTTGCTGTAGTGCACTAAGCATGCCATCACGATCACGTAGCAACAAACGGGAAGTGATTTGGAGCCCGAACAAAGATTTCGCAACTTTTGGGTTGTGGTCAGAACAAAAAATTCGGCGGTCGAAATTTACAGTCACTTTGTCAGGTTCGTTTGCAAAATCCAACTGTTCATTATATACGGGGTTCATACCAATGGTAGCCCTAGACCTTACGCACATGATGGAATTAATTTCGCATCACTTCGACGCGTGAGTGCCGTGATTTGGCCGCTTGAGCGAGGCGTATCGCTGTTGAATTTTTTGCAAAGTTTTCTTGAATCAACAACTTCTCTCTATCTTTTTTCCCTTCTCGAGTGTCTTCACAGGGTGTACCACATATCGAAACGCTTTTCTTGATGAGACTAACACGCTTCATAAAATTTGAGCGCAATCCGACTCGAGATAAGTGAGATATGGGCCCCGAAAGTCACTGCCCGTGACTGCGAAAATAGTCACCGTCCGTGACTGTGAAAATAGTCACCTTTAATGGTGTTTTGGTGCAGAGTGGCCGCATGGGAATAGTTTGCGGCTCCTTCTGTTTCAATATTTCGCTCATAACTTTGTTCTAGAGTGTCTAATTAAGCTGAAACTTGACTCATAGGGGTTTTCAACGGTACCGAATCCTATGGAAGCTGTCCCATAGCTGTTTGATGCACCAAAAAAGAGTGTAACACACATGGCAGCAGGTTTGTGAAGTAAAAGTGTTGACATGTACACAACGTTCACATTGGCGAAGGCAACACAAGCGACGCTAGCGTGCGCAGTGGCAACACACGTGGCAGTAAACTTGAGAACACAGCTGGTGATGGGTACATTGAGAACACAATCGGTGCTAGGGACATTGTGAACACAGCCGACACTGGGTCCTTTGTGAACACAACTGACACTAGGTACATTGAGAACACAACTTGCACCGTGTACATTAAGAACATAGCCTACTCTGGGTACATTAGAGAACACAGCCAGCACTGGTTCTTTTGAGGACACAACCGATGCTGGGTCGTTGAGAACATAGCTGGCGCTAGGTATATTGAGAACACAGCTGACGCTGGGCACGGGTTAGTGTTTCGACCTTGGGCTTGAGCCCGATCCGGTCCTGGTCACTATTTGTTAGAGTTTTCATGGGTGGCGGCAAACTTTCATTCGGGCCTCAGGTCCGAGCCTGACTACATCCGGCCCACTGTCATTTGGCCTTCTAGGATGTGACTGGCATTCTTGATTTGTGGGCGCCATCTTAGGGGAGCTTTGCCTATATAAGGGGGTAAACCCCATTTTGACCATTTTTACCAATGGTTAAAACGACTAAGGAATTTCAGTAGTGAGAGTGAGAGAGCTCCCGACAAGATTTTCAGTGAGTGCGCAAGGCACTTCGAGTAAGATTTTGCAGAAGTTTCTCGAAAATCAGGAAGGAGCACCGGAAAGAACACTGCATTTTCCTGAAGTTGCAAGAGTTTACCGGTAAGTGTAGCAAGGCAAACAGAGGGTTTTTACCGGGGAGCTTCAGAGACTCCGACTATGGTTTTGATTGTCTTGGAGAAGGGGAAAAGGGGCGGAAGTTGCAGCAGAGGGCTGCTTGGGGACTTCCATCGTGTTTCTAGTAGTTTTTTGGCAATGTGCCAGAAGGGGAAAGGCCTTGTAGTGGTTTTTCGGGAGTTCCAACGGAAGAGGAGAGTTTTCAGCAACGTATAGAGAGCTCAGGTGATATGAATAGCCACCTGGAGATGAATGGTCGCTGTAGGAAAATAAGGGGTCTTAGGATACGAACAGTAACCTGGAGACAAAGGGTCGCTAAGAGATGAAGAGTCACCAGGAGGTGAACAATCGCACTAGTGACGAAGGGTCTTTGGGAATTCGATCCATTGAAGGAAGACGAGGGGTCTTGAGAAGGTGCGTAGTCACCAGGGAGACGAAGACTCTTGGTCAATCGAAGGGTCACGGGAGTCGAGGAAGCGCGGGGAAACGAAGGGTCACCGGGAGGTGAATAGTCGCAATGGCGTGGGGCCTTGAAAACACAGCCGGTGCTAGCTTTAGGATACGCTGTCGGCGCTGGACCTCAGAAACATAGTCAGCGCTAGCTTTACGATACGCAGCTAGCGCTGGGTCATAGAAACACAGTCGGCGCTAGCTTTAGGTTACGCAACTGGTTCTGGCTTTAGGATACGCGGCCGACACCGGGTCTCTTAAACACAACTGACGCTAATCTCGCGCAGCACTAGTACCTTAGTCACACGTGGCTAGGGACATTATGCACGGGAGTTAGTTGAGCATGGCTATTGCTTGTTCAACCATTTGATGAACGGCGGTGGATCGTGTTTTGCTGTGATCGTGCATGGGCATGATTGGGGTTGGGAAAGGGTGGTGACCAATTGGATGGTCAGACTTATGAAGCCTGTTGGAAGCCAAGTCCTCCAGCACAACAATGAGGCCCATGTTATTTTGTGGAAGAGCACTCACTGTGAATAGGGTATGCTCTCCATCATAGGCCAGTTTCTTGCTAGAGAAGTCTGCTTTGTATATTTGATATACTCATTAGATGAATTGAGGCTGACTCATAAATGGTTGGCTTCTTCTTTTGGCTTGTAACCATCCTCTTTGAGAACACTCAGCAGATGAATTGAAGCTGACTTGCAAGTGGTTTTTCTGCTTCTTCATGATGAGGGCATCTCTTTTTGGCCTGAACTATCCTGTTATCTTTAGATGTAAGAGCAATGCTATGGCGTCAACTGTCCTCTTTTCATCAGATGCAAGAGATTTCTAACCTCTCTAATAATTGGTTTTTTTTAGCTTGTAACTCCTTCTAATGAAATATAAGAGTTAAACCTTGTTTGAATTGTCTTTCATGATTGGCTTTTTTCTTTTCTTTTTAACGTCCTTTTAACGCTTTGCTATTGCACATTGAGTCTCTTTGAGTATGCATCATGTGTAGTTTTTCTGTAAGTATCGCCCATTGAAAGGGGGCATTGCCTCCTCTCCATCAGGATTTGCAAGTATGTAAGCTCCATTTGGCAAGACGTTTTTTACTATAAAGGGACCCTCACACTTGGGTTCAAACTTCCCTTTATGTCGCCCATGCATAACAATCGGCCTCTTGATGGCTAGAACCAGATTCCCACGAGCGAATGAGTGGACTTTGACTAACTTGTCAAAGGCTCTCTTCATTCTCCCTTGGTTGAGCTCGAGATTCTGTTGAGCTTCCAGCCTCTTTTCATTAAGCGCATCCAACTCTTGATATCGAAGTTTGACCCTATCATCTTCAGTTAGTCCTTGGTGCATAGCGATACATAATGAAGGGATTTGAATTTCGAGAGGTAAAACTATTTCACCCCCATAGACTAGGGAATAAGGAGTGGAATCAGTGGCATTTCGTGTGGTAATGCGATAGCACAAGGCTTCATGAAGCTTCTCATGCTAGTTCTTCTTTGTCCTCGATACCAATTTCCTTATAACGTTGCACATGGTCTTACTAAAAGCTTCAGCTAATCCGTTGGCTAGAGGGTGATACATAGTCAAGTACTTATACTCGAAACTGAACTAGTTAACTAAGCGATCGATGCGGTGACTTTTGAACTAAGGGCCGCTGTCAGATATAATCCGGGCAAGCACTTCAAACCGGTATATGATATGATGTCAAACGAACTTAGCCACTGTGTTCCCAGAGACTTGCTTAAGGGGGACCACTTCAGCCCACTTCAGCCCACTTCAGCCCACAAGAATACTTGGTAAACATTCGACGTACACTATTGTGCTCAGCATGATCCTCTAGGAGTCTACCATGTCTTAGAAACTTAGTGATGGGCTCTCTCTAATCTTCTACCTTCTCGACTTCTACGCAAATTGGGTCGAAGAACTCCAGTTCTTGGTTTTGACATCTTGTGCTTCTTTGAAGAAGATGGCTTTGCCTTGACTCTAGCTGCCAAGGCATCAGCAACTGTTAAGAATCCAGCTGCCTGGGCCATTGTCTTTTTCAACCGCCTCCGATGCGTCCTACTTATATTGGTTCCTGCAAGTTCACTATCAAGAGCCTCGAAATTTGGACATGTCAAGGTTGTATCTGCAAGAGACAGGAAATAAGAAGGATGAGAAGAAGATGAAGAAGAAGGAGAAGGGTTAGTCGGTGAGGTACTTTTAAGGTCATTCCTCTCGTTAGACCCATCAAGGCAGCTTTTTATGTCATCACCAGAGTTAGACATGTGCAGAGAGTCTGCCGGGGCAAGATCTAAAATACCCTCTGCACACGTCCAACTTCGGCGATGACATAAAAAGCTTCCCAGAACATTCGAACTCTTCTACTTCTCCCTCCTCTTCTATTTTCTCCATGAACGCAACTCGACAGTTCTAAGACTTCGATGCTCTAAACAGAGAGCTCGGAGGCACCAGCCTCAGCCGATAGCAGCAGAAGCACGTCAGAGAGATGCTGGCCCAGGTTGCTGGATTTTCGACGGTCGCTGATGCCTTGGCAGTCCAAGCCAAAACCAAGCCATCATCAAGCTCCGCTTCCAAAGAAGCCTCTCATATGCTGCAGATTTTGGAAGTACCACCCAGCACGGGGCAAATGAACCTGAGATCAGGGAAGAAGCTACAGCCCACACTTCAAACGCTCAAGGTCCTCAAGTTTCCTGATCCGTCACTTTTCCCTTAACCTCAACCTCAAACCTCTACATCCCTAATACAAATCCCCATTACTTCTCCATCAACCCAGACCGCACCGGCTAATACAAATCCCTAATATACCTAATACATCCATAATACATCCCTAATACACTGGCTGATACATCCCTAATATAAATCCCTAATATAGAGCTCAATCGAAGCTTGTTCCTAAACCTACCCTACTCCGTACACCAGTGATTGGATCAGTAACACAGAAGACTAATGAGGATAAAGTGATATGCGACGTAATTTGGCACCTGAGAAAACTTTCAGCCCTTTTAAGTATTTATGATGCTCTTCTGCTGTCTAGAGACTATCATATGGCCTTGGTTCATGCTCTTTCTAACCTAGAGGTGTACAATACCGAAGGGGAGCCTATAGAGGTTGACCCAACCATTCTAAGTGGGTTTCTAACAATCTCCTTTTTCGAAGGTGACATACAGTTGGGAGACAAATTCTGCAATCCCCCCCTCTTCGTGAATGGTGAACTACACGCCTGCCCTATCAATCAAATCATGTTGGATGGAGGGTCAACAGTCAACCTGATCCCAAGAAGGATCCTCACTTGATTGGAATTGGGATCTAAGGACCTCACTCCTACCCACATCACGGTGCAAGGTTTCAACCAATCATGAGAGAAGCCAGTAGGCACGGTGCGACTTCGTCTCAAGATCGGTGACCTCAATGATTATGCTCAGTTCCATGTAATCAACACCGATACCTCCTACAACGTCCTGCTTGGTCATCCTTGGCTTCAGAATCAGGGGTGGTTCCTTCCATGCTCCACCAATGTTTCAAATACAGCCGAGATGGGAGACATCACACAGTCTATGCTGACAAAAGACTGTTCCCTGTACCTTAGACTCACTATGCCGACACCAAGTACTATTTCACAGACCTTCTAGTGCCAGAAATATCAAAGGATGATGATTGGACGCCTGTGAGAGAGACAGGACCCTCATCCCATGATGACATTGAAGATCTGGGGCGAATGATCATAGACATGTTCAAAGAAGAGGACTGACATGGCAAGATCCTCCCTTTGACTCCGATCTACCTGAGTATACCTTGCCACCTCTCCGACGTCATGGTGTCCTCTCCCAAAGACAAAGCTTCCCCCTCTACGTTTAAATTACAAGAACAAAATGACGAGTTAAAAGTAACACATAAGCCTGAGGAAGCCCTAGAGGTAGACCTTCCTGCACCAAGGGTCACCTATACGCCGGACCAGCAAAACGTCCTGCATATCCCCATTGCTATTCTAGAAGCAGACTTGGCCCACCGACCACCAAGAAAAGTACTCCAAATTTCATCCTCCTTAAATGAGGGGGTCACCGGCAGCCAGAAGAAGGTCTTACACTTCTCAGTGGTTATAGAAGAAGTACAGGGGGACGAGACTCAGCCCTCCGGCCCTCAGGAACAAGACCCCATGGCAAAGCTAAGGAGTGAGGTTCGTAGCCTTCAGAATCTGGAGTTTATGCGTGTTGCTTCAAAGCATTTAAAAGAGTTTGTCCCTGAGACTAAGACTTATCATGAGCTCAAAAGTAATGCACCTCGACTGAAGTATTTATAGCAAACAGGCTCACTAAATCAT
This sequence comes from Amborella trichopoda, assembly GCF_054954075.1. Taxonomy (NCBI): domain Eukaryota; kingdom Viridiplantae; phylum Streptophyta; class Magnoliopsida; order Amborellales; family Amborellaceae; genus Amborella; species Amborella trichopoda. The sequence continues at coordinate 19,887,702 of NC_142345.1, read as the reverse complement.
GAGAATCATGATTTACGAGCCCCTATCCAATGAAATGCTAAGGGGTGAGGAAGCAACAGGCTGCCATAAGACGGAGCAAAGAGTGGGCTTTCTTTTCGTCTCAAAAAAAGCCAGCTCAAAAAAAAGTTCATTTCATTCATTGCAATAAAAAGAGTTACAAGCCACAATCAAAAGCCCATTACTAGGGAAGTTACAAAGCTCTTGCATAAGAGGACGATTACAAGCCCACAAAACAAAGCTCTTGCATCTGAGGATAAGAGGACTGTTACAGACCAAAAGGAAACGCTCGTCTCATGAAGAAGAAGCAAAACAACCAAAGAAATGCTCTCCTCGTGAAGAAGAAGCAAAACCACCAAAGAGGACGGTTACAAACCATAAAGAAGAAGCCAACCATTCTTGAGTCAGCTTCAATTCATTTGAGGGGCATGGCTAGCTTTCAAGGAGCCAGCCCATGATGGATTCCCTTCCACTAAACCAACATGGACTACACTGTTGTGCTATAGGACTTTGCTTCCAATGCACCACAGCGGCAGAGCGTCCTCATTTTCCATCACTCTTGGCCCCCACAAGGTATCCCCTTCCATGGTCATCGTTGCGTGCAACTCAACGCCGTGCGAAATCATCGTTGCGCATGACTCAACACCCCAAGTGACCACTACCGCAAGCAGCTGAATGTTGCACGTGACAATCAGCACGAGAAGGCCAATGCCGCGTGAGACCATTGCCGCAAGCGGCATGCTCCCGAGCAGGGCTATCAATGTTCGCAGCCTGGAGATGCGTGAAGATAGAACTGCATGCAACTTAATGACGTGCATGCACTTGTTGTGCCGCGGTTCCTACCATCTCAAATTCCCAGGGGGCATTAACCCTCGTCCTTCTTCGGTTTCCTCAAAATTGGTACCCCTCGGTGACGGTCACCCTCCTCATGGCCCTTGGCCTCCCGACCGTTACAGCCCTGCAACCCTTGGGGTTTTCGTTGGAAACTCCCTCTGCTAGCCGAAAACCCCCCTCTGAACCTGTTCTCTCCCCTTGCCAACGACCGGGAAAATTGAAAAACCACCGAAATCCATAAAATGTCTCCCTGTGGATCTGCGGGTCGCCTTTCTCCCCATTTTCGCATTTCAACAGCTCGTGACGAACTCCCCGAAATTCCACTGAGTTTTCGTTGAGCCCACTGCTACTCCTCCTTCTTCTCTTCCAAAAACCAAAGGACTGTCAACTCCCCTGACTTCTCTACAACCTTCCCTCCAGCCACAAGACTGCTAGAGAAGTTCTTGAACTCCAGCAGAGCACCTCTACAAATCTTGCTAAAGCTCTGAGAAGCCCTCGTTTCGCCCTCAGAAAGCCTTGACACTCTTTCAAAGCATTGGTAAGCATGGTACGAAGATCATGACCAGTTCAAGGTCGCATGAAAAGCTCCTAAGAGCCTGTCTGCTACAAACTTTTGCTAGAAAACTCTCGTTGGAAGTCTCTTACCAAAGGCTCGAGCTCTCTCTATCTCTAGAAACTCTTTAATTGTTTTATCCTTTGGTAAAATAGTAGAATGGGGTTTTCCCCCTTGTATACTTAGCAGTGCCGCAAACTGCCCTTGGCAAAATTCTAAAGGATGCTGCTGTCCTCATCTTTAGACAGCAATAAGACCAGGCCGGGTCGAGTCAAGCCCGAGTCCTGAAAGGGCTATCGTCGTGCACTGCATTACATGCTATCGCCATGTGCCTTCATCAGAAGCTATTGCTACACATCTTCGTCAAGAGCTATACCTACATGCCTTCGTCGAGGGCCATCGCCGCATGCTTTTGTCAAGGTCGATCACCACATGCCTTTGCAAGGGTCATTGCCGCGTGTCTTCGCCCAAAGGCTATCGCCGCACCCTTCATCAAGGATCTATCTTCGTGCACCTCACTAAGGGGCCTAATGCCGTGTGCACAACATCTAGGCCTAATACTGCATGCACCACCGAACACTTAGTGCCACGATCATGCCATGACACTCCATCTATACCATTGTACTGCTCTTAAGGAAGTTCATTCCCTGCACCACAGTCAAACTCCTTAGGGAGTCCAGTTTCTAGTGACAGCTCTGTTTCCCATGGAGTCGTGTTCCTTCACCATGCCATGGTCCATGTTGCATGACTTTAAACTGCATAGGCATGGTCCGCACTGCATGATCATAATTTGTATAGTCGTGGTCTGTGCTGCATGACGTTAAACTGCACAGCCACTGTCTGAGCTACATGACCTTAAACTGTGCAGCCTTGGTCCAAAGTATATGATCCTAAACTGTAGTGGAGGTCTAATTGCATGACCTTAAACTACATAGTCCAAGTTGCATGACTTTAAACTACATAACCACAATTGAAGTTATATGACCTTAAGCCATAATACACGTCCTGACCGCATGACATTAAACTGCTCAGCCTTGGTCCAAACTATATGACCCTAAACTATAGCGGAGGTCTAGTTGCACGATCGTAAACTGCATGGTCCTAGCTACATGAATTTAAAACTGTGTAGCCATGGTCTGAGCTACAAGACCTTAAAATTGTAACGCACGGAGCGACAAATAGTCCATGCACATGACCTTAACTGTGAGAGGGACCACCTCTTCTCCTGATGTATTTCATCAACACCCCCAGTGGAGTTAGGTGTATGACAAGAAAAGAGGGGGTCACACCTACCCCTTTAATCCGTAGTGGGTCTGCTTCGCTCCAATACCCTAGCCTGAGTCACACCCTATTACGATTTACTATTCCCAATGAGTTAGGGCCATGCTTATTTTTTCAACCCCCAGTAGGTTTACACCTGTGCTCCCGTACGTCATCTCTAGTGGAGTTATGTGAAGCTTCATCCTTCACCCCAGGGAGTCACACTTACCCCCATAGAGCTTCACCTACGTGGCGACCCACACAACGGTTTGTGCTGCGTGACTTTAAAATGCACTGCTATGGTCCTAGTTGCATGACTTTAAACTTCATAGCCATGGTCCTAGTTGCATGAATTTAAACTACATAACCATGCTCCAAACTATATCTCCTTATACTATAGTGGACCTTAAACTGCATAGTCCTAGTTTCATGACTCTAAGCTGCGTAACCACGGTCCAAGCTATAGGAACTTAAACCATAGTGCACGTCCTGACTGCATGATGTTAAACTGCTTTGCATAGGTTAAGGAGGAATGACCTTGAAGACACGCCTTTTACTAGCATCTTCACACACGTCTTCCCTAACCGACCCATTCGTGTGCGCACACCATCTCCATTGCCTCCACAGTGAGTCTGCGCATGTGCACACACCCTTTACATGCATCTCCACACACACCTTGCCAAATTGACCCATTCGTGTGTGTGCACCATCTTCATTACCATTATTTGTCATTCCCCAGTGAATTCATTCTCCATTCCCCAGTGAATTCATTAACCATTCCTCAGTGAGTCTTATCCATGAGCACAAAATGGCAAATAACTCCACCTGCATACTCGTCGTCAGCTAGTGGGTCACCATCGTTCACCTACCATTCATGCATCATTCATCTTTCATAGGTAGCCTCGTGCCATCTCCCCAAAGTGAGTCAAAACCATCATCCTACTCACTCCATGACTTCTACAGACCACCATTCATCACCACTACGATCCAGTTGTATGACCCTAAACTATAGTGCACGTCCTGGGCATGTGACGTTAAAAGGCTTTGCACAGGTCCCGAAGGCATGACCCCAAACACAACTTCCTAAAAAAAAATGGGCATGGTGTACACCTAAACAAGGGATCGCCATGAGTAAAAATGACGGACGGACATGGTCACGAAACCTTGAGTGAAAGAGCTCCATAAGAGAAAAAACCCAAGCACAGTGAAAACTCCAAAAGGGCATCGTGAGCAAGAACGGATGGAAAAGGTGGACATGGCCACCAAGTCATGGGTAAAAGAGCCCAGAAAAAAAAGAAGACGGTGAGAACCATCTTTACGGCACCCCTTCTCTTGTCCAAGTGAAAACCCGCAAAAGGGTGCTTGGACCGACAAAACAGATTGACGCAATGCCACAACCTCAACCGACACTCAATTTCCAAACAATCAAAATCCTGGCTAATGAGGTCTACTTAAAATCCTCAAATGCCAGCACCCAATCACAACACCAAATGGCTCGGCAAGGAGTGAGAGCTGCAGAAGATCTCCCACACATCAACAACACAAAATGGCTCATTCGGGAGAGAGAGCCACATAAGATCTCCCACACTTCAGCTCCAAAATGCTAAGGACGATCACAAAGGTAAGAAACTGAAGAAGCCAGGGTTGCTAGAGACTTTAGGGTTACTCCTCGCCATGAGGTCACCTCGCCTAAAACCATCCTTAGCCAATGGGCCTAGAGCTTCGGGACATGCCCCGACTGGACTGGACGTGACATTAAAAGGCTTCACATAGGTTCCAAAGGCATGACCCCAAACACAACTTCTCGAAAAAAAATGGGCATGGTGTACACCTAAATAAGGGAGCGCCATGAGTAAAAATGACTGACGGACATGGTCACGAAACCTTGAGTGAAAGAGTTCTGTAAGGGAAAAAACCTAAGCACCGTGAAAACCCCAAAAGGGGACCGGGAGCAAGAACGAGGGAAAAGGGTAGACATGGCCACCAGGTCATGAGTAAAAGAGCCCAAAAACAAAAGAAGCTGATGAAAACCATCTTTACGGCACCACTTCTCTTGTTCAAGTGAAAACCAGCAAAAGGCTGCTTGGACCAACAAAACAGGTTAACGCACTACCACAACCTCAGACGACACTCAATTTCCAAGCAATCACAATCCTGGCTAATGAGTTCTACCTAAAATCCTCAAATGCCAGCACCCAATCACAACACCAAATGGCTCGGCAAGGAGTGAGATCTGCAGAAGATCTCCCACACATCAACAGCACAATATGGCTCATTCGGGAGTGAGAGCCACATAAGATCTCCCACACTTCAACTCCAAATGCTAAGGACCATCACGAAGGTAAGAAACTGAAGAAGCTAGGGCCTAACTTGGTAGAGACTTCATGGTTACTCCTCGCCATGAGATCACCTCGCCTAAAACAATCCTTAGCCAATGGGCCCAGAGCTTCGGGACATGCCCCCGATTGGGCTGGAAAGGATGGGGCCCACTAGGCTGCCTCATCACAAACCCCCTAGCCAACAGACCCAGACTTTTGAGCAGGTCTGAAGCCCCCAGACTGGACCCCACTAGACGGGACTTGTAAAGATACCCTGATCATTAAAAGCAAACCTAGTGTAGCAACGAACAATGCCGACCAAAGGTTCATAGCATTTGGCCTCCAAATAGGCCTGATTGTGGCCAATGAGGTCGCTTCAAAATCTTCAAGCTATCAGAATCATGAAGAGTCCCTCGAGGGTGAGGACTTCGACACGATCCCTCAAACGTCTCTTCTCCTCCTACAAGTCTCCACGAGTGTACCCGTTCGTTACGTTTAAACGTCCGAGCACCTTAGTTGCAACATATTGTGGATCTCCTCAACATTGACATAGTCTTGTGGCTAGCCGAGATAAATTTCTTGAATGATTATACTTCTCGATTCTCTTGAAGCACAACAGTCGGTAGGGCATGCTGTTGGAAGATATATTTCATCATCATGGGGCCCCCACTCAAAAAAAGCCTAACAAACAGTGGAAATTTCAACAGTTTCATAATTGCCCCAGAACTGGTCAAGATCTTCATGAGGATTCTCAATATTTGCCTGCCAAGTTTTGTCACATTCTGACATGTCTAAGGTAGTGCAGATTGATAAACACTTCCAATAGAATTAGCGTCTAGCACACTGAACTGAACGCCTATAACTAGAGCTAAATTCATGGTGTCTCAATTTGTTGTGGGACCACTACTATTGAATCCGGTATGGTTGAAAACCCATAGGGGTCAAATTTTAGTTTGAACGGATATCTCAGGAAAATTTTTAGGTGAAAAAGAGAAACAGGAGGAGCGACACGCTATTCTCGTGCAGCCACCCTGCTACTCAACACCATTAAAGGGACAATCAAGACCAGTGAATTTTGATGCTCATATCTCACTTGTCAGAGGTCGGATTAAGCCCAAATTTTGTGAGTGCATTCGTCTCATCAAGATGAGTGTTTTGATATGTGGAACGCCTCGTGACGACCCTCGAGCATGAAGAAAAGCTAGAGAGAAGTTATTGATCGATGGAAAAAAGTGCAGAAACATCAAAAGCGTCGTACCTCACTCGAGCAGCCAAATCGTGCTGCTTACAAGCCCGATCGATGTGAGACCAATTCCATTAGGTGCGTAAGGTTCGTAACTATCATTGGTCTAAACCTCGCGCTTGATGAACGGACGAATTACGTACATGAAACTGACGAAGTGACTGCAAATTCCGTAGTCAGAATCCTAGATTTCGGGCAAAATTCCAAAGTTGCAAAATCTTCATTCGAACACGAAATCGAGCTGCGTTTGTTGTTTCATGATTATTATGGCATGCTCAGTGTAATTCAGTAAAGAGATCGTAGAAAGAAATCAAGGAATGAGTAGACAATCAATCAAATTTCAAGATTCATTCAAATTTCAAGTCACATGATAGTGCCCTAAAAATACGATACATGGCTTGAAGTTGGTATCAAATCGATTGCCATGCCGAGACCTACATGAAACAAATGATCTCTCGATCAACCAGGCATCGAAACGACCCCTGATCATCCACAAAAAATCATGCATGTTCTATGGCAACATAGGGACTGTTTGTAAATTCCATAACTTGATAGGTAGAGGCAAATCTATCATTTTGCACACTAGTTTCTAATTTATTTTACTTCATTTTAATCCTAATTTCTAGCAATTAGGGTTACTTTTGATCATCCACCCATGTTTGGGGCAAATTCTATATATATTGTAGCATCGTTGTATGCAAAAAAGGCTTGAACTCTTCACAAAAGAAAGAGATTTTACTAAATAGAGTCTCTCTTTCTTCTCATTGTTGGGTCACAATGGGAGAGAGAGTAAGGAGAAAGAAACTATATGACCGGTACCCCCAGGCTCAAGGTAAATCTTCTCTCTCCTCTTTTGCTTTTCTTCTTCTTTCTCTTCCTCTCCTTCTTCTTCCTCTTCTCCGTCTGAGCTCCCCTCAGAGGCCATGCACAGCAGTGGCAGTGCCGTGCATGCCTCTCCTGTGGTCTCACAGGTTACGCATGGCAATGGCAACACTATGCGTGATCTTCCCTCTCCTTCTATTCAACCATTTCTGTCCCCTAGAGAGGTTTGTAAACAACGCTGCTCATCGCCATCCGTAGACGTATCCTCGACCCCTTAGTAAAGAGCGCAGACGGCGAAACTCACTACTAGCTGCAGGGGTCTCCCCCTGTTGCGCACTTATCTAAGACGATAATGTCTATCGCCATCCGCCAGTGGTCTCGACAATGCCTATCGCCGTCTGCGAGCTTCCTTTGAGTGCTAGATGCCTATCGCTATCCGTGAGCCTCCTTTGTGAGTTCGATGCTCATTGTCATTCCTCCTGCTTCCCACACCTATCACCATGCGCCTCATGAGAACTGTGGCCATACGCTTCTTAAATGGCTATCGCCGCGTACTTCACGAGAGGTTATCACTGCCCGCACAAGGGTGTGCTGCCTTCTTGTGTTGTCAGCGACAATGCCTAGTGTCGTCCGTAGTTCCCTGCTCCCCCTCAAGCCTTGAGCAGTAGTGTCTAACACCTTCCAAGAGTCTGACACTACTGCTCCATGGTCATGGGTGGCAATGCATAGCACCGTCGGGACCCTATCTCTCTGTCGTCTCGTGCCTTCTCCATTCTTTGCTCTTCTCACTTGATTGAGGGTTGACCTAGCCTAACACCGCCATATCGGCGTCGGTTTCAAGTTGTATTGCCGTCATGCTAGTCCTAAGTACCATGCCTGTCTTGCTACCACTCTGAGTCGGTCACTATCTGGCTATCAAGCTAGTCTCATCCCTTCCTCAAGTTTTCTTCTCTCTTTGACCTTTGTTCGAACCTTCCACTTTATCACTCTAACCCCTAACATTCCTAGCTACAAGAATGTGCATTGCTCAAAGACAAGGGTAGGCCCTTCGGGTCACTTATCTTGGAAAATAACCATAGTAGTGTTGTGCAGAAAAACAAGGAGATTGCAGGTCAAGAGAGGTGATTTCCAACCACCTAAAGTCGTTGGGAGACTTTTCATCGTGATCTAAGAGGGCCCCCACGTGAGTTAGCTCAAGTAAGACACGGACCCAAGTGAGGTTTGTCCCCACCTTACATCCAAAATTCCTCTCTCACTAGTTTGTTACCTACCCTTGTTCGTAAACAAGGTTCCAGAGAGAGCGATCGCAAGTCACAGGTTTTCCGAACCTGAGACATTGCCACCTGATCACCTAGATCTGGAGAGGCGAGATCGAGGCACCTAACCAAGGCCCTCAACATATCTTCTAAGACCTAAATGGTCCTTTCTGATGGTCTATCAGTCTGGGAGTGAAAAGCAGTACTAAAAGTGAGTCTTGTCCCCAAAGCTGATTGCAGACTGATTCAAAACCTTGAAATAAATCTAGAGTCCCTGTCGGACATAATACTAACAGGTACTCCATGCAGCCTTACTAATTCCTTGACATGCAGCTGAGCCAGTTTTTTTAGAGTATAGGTAGTGCAGATTTGTAAGAAATGTGTAACTCTAGTTAATCGGTCCACAATAACCTAAACACTGTCATGTCCAGTGCTTGATCTTGGCAAACCGAACACAAAGTCCATAGTGATGTGCTCTCACTTCCATTCAAGCATAGGCAAGGGTTGCAACAGCCCGACAAGTCTCTTGTGCTCAGCCTTTACTTGCTGACAGGTCAGACATTTATAAATAAATTGTGCCACATCCCTCTTCATGTTATTCTACCATGAAGTTTTCCTTAAATTCGGATATATTTTTGTGCTTCCTGGGTGTACAGTGTAATGCGAGTGGTGTGCCTCTTTTAAAATGAATTTCTTTATATTTTCAATATTTGGAACGCATACTTGTTCTTTAAATCTTAATAGATCATCACTGCTGACAGAGAAATTATCCTTTCTTTCCTTCTTCAAGTCTTCTAGAATTTTTATAAGCTGGGGTCTGTCCTTTTGGCTACCCTGATCTGTTGAAGAATCTGAGGTTCCACTCTTATACCCACAGTTATTCCTAATTCAAAACTAGAGGGTAGTGTCAGGCACCACTCCATTGCATCTTTTATCAGTTTCATCTCTCGGGCCATCAGATGTGCTATTGATACTAAGGGTTTTCGGCTTCAAGTGTCGACTGCTATATTTGTCTTTCCCTGTTAGTAATTGATGGTGCAGTCATAATCATTCACTAGGTCCATCCATCTCCTATGCCTCATATTCAACTCCTTCTATGAAAATAAATACTTGAGGCTCTTATGGTTTGTAAGAATCTTAAACGGGGCCCCATAGAGATAGTGTCTCTGAACCTTTAAGGCAAAGACCATGGTCGCGAGCTCTAAATCATGAGTTAGGTAATTTTCCTCATGCGGCATTAATTGCCTAGAGGCATAAATTATAACTTTCTCGTGCTACATTAACACACATCACAGTCCCTTATGGGAAGCATCAATGTAGACCACAAAGAATTCGTTTCCTTCGGGCAAGGTTAGTATTGGGGCCGTAGTCAATCTCTTCTTTAATTCTTGAAAACTCTTCCCACAATCTTTTGAACATATAAATTTTACTTCCTTCTAGGTTAGGCGAGTCAAGGGAAGCACTATTTTTGGGAAGCCTTTTATAAAATGCCTCTAATATCTCGCAAGACTCAGAAAACTATGGACTTCTGTCACATTTGTTGGCCTTTCCCATTTTAGTACGGCTTCAATCTTACAAGGGTCAAACGCGACCCCATCCTTCGAAACAACGTGCCTAAGGAAGGCCATGCTTGAAAGCCAAAACTAACTTTTTCCCAACTTGGCATTTAATGTTTCCCTCTTCAGGGTTTGGAGAACCATCCTCAAATTTCGTTCATGCTCTTCTCGATTCCTTGCGTACGCCAGGATGTCACCTATAAAGAGTATTACAAAGTCATCCAGGAAGGGTCAAAAAGCCCTGTTCATCAGATCCATAAAAACGGTCGGGGCATTAGTTCATCCAAACGGCATCACTAAAAGCTCGTAATGACCATAACAAGTCCTGAATGATATCTTAGGGACATCTTCTTCCTTGACTCGCGGCTAACGATAACCTGATCGAAGGTCAATCTTGGAAAATGGGGAGTTAGTCAAAGAGATCATAAATTCTTGGCAAGGGGTACTTGTTCTTCACAGTGACTTGGTTCAGCTACCTATAGTCTATACATAACCTCAAAGATCCATCTTTCTTTTTACCAAATAGGACGGGTGCACCTCAGGATGACACACTAGGCCAAATGAAACCCTTCTCCAGTAATTCTTGCAAGTGTTCTTTTAATTCCATTAGTTCTGCTGAGGCCATCCTATAAGGGGCATTAGAAATGGGGGCAATGCTACGGACCACATCTATTTCAAATTCTATTTCTCTGACTTGGGGCAAAGGGGTTAACTCTTCAGGAAAGACCTTTGGATATTCTCTCACCACTGCTATTTCTTCTAACTTAGACCAGTCATCGTGATTTTCCACTATGTAAGCTAAATAGCCAGCACATCTTTTAGTCAATAAACGGGAAGCCCGAATAGCCGTTACAAAATGCAGAGGGGAAACATTCTTGACACCAAAAAAGCTCAACATAAGCTGGTTAGGGCGTCTAAGGGTTACAGTCTTATCGCAACAATCTATAGTAGCATGGTGTGTGGATAGCCAGTTCATGCCCAAAATAACATCAAAGTCTTGGATATCTAACAATATTAGACCTATAGGTAGCACACACCCTTCAAGCAAAACCCCATAGTGTTTAAAAATAGTATCAGTTTCTAAAGATTCTCCCATAGGTGTGCACACTACCAATGTCTAGTTAAGCAAGACAGGTCTAGCATTTATGTGGCATGCAAAGTGAGGTGCAACAAAAGAGTGTGTAGATATAGGATCAACTAGGATTTTTGCTTTAATGCCACAAACGGAGAGCGTACCTCGGATAACTGAAGTAGATGCCTTAGCTTCCTGCTCGGTAAGTGCAAACACAGGACTTTGAGTCTTTAGTTGGTTCTCTAGTCCCTTGGCTAAGCAATCTCTAAGCTGGTGGCCTGGCTTGCCACCCTTACAGCACCCCCCAGTCTTCCTTTGACAATCAGCCGCAGAGTGATTATCTTTCCTGCACAAAATCAGGACAGTACTTCTCATTGAAGGCTCCAAGAAATTTTCCCCAATTTGTTTTCGTCCCTACTTCCTCCCAAGACTTCTTTGCTGAGCCCCACCAGTGCTTAGTGTCTCCCTTTAACATAAAGGTCCCCAGTCTAACCTTCTGTTCTTCTGTACATTGTAATACCTCGAAGATCTTCTCTAGTTGCCTTCTCCATCGATCAGCATTCTCTACTCCCCCAAGCCCCAAGAAAGTCGAAGGAGCTAGCCAGCTAAGCATCTCAATCATGTTGCGGTCATTTAGATTAGGAGTGGGGGTTGGCGGGGTCGGCATTGCCTCCTTCATCATCTGTTCCATGGCCCCTAAGGTCCTGACATACTGGAGCATTTTTTAGCATAGCTCCTCATTTACACAGAATTTTGGCAATGTTTCCCCTCTGCAATTTATTTCTGCTATTCGAGCTTCCCATTTATTGACTAAAAGATGTGTTGGGTATCTAGCTTATGACCGATCTAAGTTAAAAGAAAAACCGGTGGTGAGAGAATATCTAGAGGTCTTTCCCGAAGAGTTAACCTCTCTGGCCTCAGTTAGAGAAATAGAACTTGAAATAGATGTGGTCCCTGACACTTCCCCCATTTTTAAAGCCCCTCATAGGATGGCCCCAACCAAACTAAAGGAATTAAAAGATCAATTGCAAGAAATAATAGAGAAGGGTTTCATGCGGCCTAGTGTGTCGCCCTGGGGTGCACCCGTCCTATTTGTTAAAAAGTAAGACGGATCTTTGAGCTTATGTATAGACTATCGGCAACTCAACCAAGTCACTGTGAAGAACAAGTACCCCTTCCCAACAATTGATGATCTCTTTAACCAACTCCAAGGGACCCAAGTATTTTCCAAGATTGACCATCGGTCAGGTTATCATCTATTGCAAGTCAAGGAAGAAGATGTCCCCAAGACTGCATTCAGGACTCGTTATGGTCATTACGAGTTTTTAGTGATGCCGTTTAGACTAACTAATGCCCCAGCCCTTTTTATGGATCTGATGAATAGGGTTTCTAGACCCTTCCTGGATGACTTTGTAGTAGTCTTTATAGATGACATCCTGATGTACTCAAGGAATCAAGAAAAGCATGAATGGTATTTGAGGATGGTTCTCCAGAACCTAAAGATTGAAAAGCTATATGCCAAGTTGGGAAAGAGTGAGTTTTGGCTTTCAAGCATGGCCTTCCTTGGGCATGTTGTTTTGAAGGACAGGGTCAGGGTTGACCCTTGTAATATTGAAGCAGTACTAAAGTGGGACAGGCCAATGAATGTGACGGATGTTCATAGTTTTCTGGGTCAGGCGGGATATTATAGGCATTTTGTACAATGCTTCTTAAAGATAACGCTTCCCCTGCCTCGCCTAACCCAGAAGGAAGTGAAATTTATATGGTCATATGATTATGAGAAGAGTTTCATGAATTAAAGAAGAGATTGACTACGGACCAATATTAACCTTGCCTATAGGAAATGAAGGCTTTGTGGTCTACACTGATGCTTCCCATAAGGGACTGGGGTGTGTGTCAATGCAACACAAGAAAGTTATAGCCTATGCCTCTAAACAATGAAAGCCACATGAGCTAAATTACCCAACTCATGACTTAGAGCTCACAGCTGTGGTCTTTTCCTTGAAGGTTTGGAAACTCTACGGGGCATAATTTAAGATATTTACAAACCATAAGAGCCTCAATTATTTATTTTTGCAGAAGGAGTTGAATATGAGGCAAAGGAGATGGATGGATCTACTGAATGATTATGATTACACCATCAATTACCAACCAGGCAAGATAAATGCAGTAGCCGATGCTTTACGTAGGAAACCCTTGATATTAGTAGCACATCTGATGGCTTGAGAGATGAAACTAATAGACAATACAGTGGAGTTCTGCCCGACACTACCCTCATGTTCTGGATAAGGAATAATTACAGATATAAGAGTGGAACCTCAGTTCTTTCAACAGATCAAGGTAGCCCAAAAGACAGACCCCTAGCTATGAAAATTCTGAAAGACTTGAAGTAGGAAAGAAAGGATAATTTCTCTATAAATAGTGATGATCTATTAAGATTTAAAGAACCAGAATGCATTCCAAATGATGAAAATATAAAGAGAGTCATGTTAGAAGAGGCACACCACTCCTGTTACACTGTACACGCAGGAAGCACAAAAATTGATCAGGATTTAAGGAAAAATTTCAGGTGGAATAACATGAAGAGGAATTTGTTTCTAAATGCTGAGCACCAGATACCTGCAGGGCTATTGCAACCCTTGCCTATGCCTGAATGGCAGTGGGAGCACATCACTACGAACTTTGTGTGTGGTTTGCTAAGATCAGGCACTAGACATGACAATGTTTGGGTTATTGTGGACCGATTAACTAAGGCTGCACATTTCTTACAGGTCCGCACTACCTATACTCTCGACAAACTGACTCAGCTGTATGTCAAGGAAGTAGTAAGGATGCATGGAGTACTTGTTTGTATTGTATCCAACAGGGACTCTAGATTTACTTCAAGGTTTTGGAGCAATCTGCAATCAGCTTTGGGGACCAGACTCACTTTTAGTACTGCTTTTCACCCCTAAACTGATGGATAGTCAGAAAGGACCATTCGGACCTTAGAAGATACGTTGAGGGCCTATGTTACAAAGTTTAATGGAAACTGGGACGATTACTTACGTATAATAGAATTTGCATATAACAACAGTTTCCAGGCTAGTATTCAAATGGCACCATTTGAGACCTTGTATGGGGGAAAATGCAGATCGCTAGTGTGTTGGGAAGAAGTCGGCAAAAGGAGACTATTTGGGCCTGAAATTGTTCAAGTAACATCAGTAAATATCGCCCTAATTCGAGAAAGGCTCTAAATAGCTCAGATTCGGCAGAAGATTTATGCCAATAATCACCGAAGGGACCTTGAAATTGAAGTAGGTGATCAGGTTTTTTTAACAGCGTCATGAACAAAGGGAATTATGAGATTTGACAAGAAAGGGAAGCTAAGTCTATGATTCATCGGACCCTTTGAAATATTAGAGAGAATCAGAGTTGCGGCATATCACTGGCCCTACCACCTGAGTTGGCTAATATTCATGATGTCATCCATATTTCACTATTGAGAAAGTATCAGCATGATCTGTCCCACATCCTGAAGTATGAACCAATACTGATCGAGGAAGACTTAACATATTGTGAGCAACCAATTGAGATTTTGGACAAAATGATTCAAGTTTTACGCAACAAAGAGATTCCCCTAGTCCAGGTTTTATGGTAGTATCATTCGAGGGAAGAATCAACGTGGGAGCGAGAAAATGAAATTCAGGCTATGTACCTCCATTTATTCGATTGACGATTTTGAGGACAAAATATTTCTAAGGGGAGGATGATGTAAGGACCCAAACTTTCTTGCAGCGATAGTGAGCACGCAGCAATAGTGAGCACGTGGCGATAGTGAGCGCGCGGCGATAGTGAGTGCATGGCGATAGTGAGCGCAAAACAATAGTGAGCACACAACAATAGTGAGCACGTGGCGATAGTGATCACACGACGATAGTGAGTGTGTGGCGGAAAAAAAGAGAGAGGCAGTGTGCACACGACAGCAAGAACGTAGCACCGGACATGAAAAAGGGCATCGCCATGTGCGTAATGCCGATTGCGACACTGCCATGCATGATTAAGTGTTCTCCACTTGTCCAGCCACATGGGAGTTGGTTGCCACCCGTCAGCTTGGGCTGCCACCTGCCACTTGAGGGGATACTTAAGCCCTTCCCTCTCCCTCAGGTCCTTCACTTTTCACTCCTCCATATCTCTCTCTCTCTCTTTGATAAGTTTTGAGGAAAGTTCACTTCCTCACTTTTGAGCAGCCATTTTTAGACTTGAAGGACTATAGAAGAAAGATTGGAGGGCACCATTGTTCGCTGTGTAAGTGGATTTCTACCCCCATGCATCAAGTTGTAAGAGCATGAAATTGAACGTATGAGATTTAAGTGTGAATTTCCATGAACTAAGTATGATGTTCAGCATGCATGTTGTGTTCTGTTTTCCAGCAATGATGTCTTCTTTGCGTGGTAAGTTGGGCACTGTTATTACTCTTGTAGATCCTGAAATTTTTTAGAATGATGTTTATGTGAGTCTAGCCTAAGATAGAAAATGTTTCATATTGTTATATGTTATTGGTTTAAAGTTATGAAGTGGTCTTTGGAATGTGCCATAAGTGTACTGTGATTTTCCAAGGAACTTACATGCTTTTGAAATAAGATTTTGACTGAGAAAATGATATTTAATTGGACTCAAATCACCACCATTTGAAAGTTCTATGAGTCTTTGGAGTCTAAAGTTTATGTCCAAATTAGATTCTTGATAGTTTGGAAGATGTGTTTCATTTTGTGCTCATATGCCACTGTTAGCAGACTGTGATAATTTCCAAAAACATTGCTTCTACTATATTAAAACTTTGCCTGACCTATTGAGGTCCAAATGACCCAAAAACATAATCATTTGATAGATGCATGAGTCTTCTATGATTTACATGTTTTAACCTTGCCCAAATTCTGTGTAAATTAGTGCTTGTTGGATGATTTTTTATTTATTTCCACGTGGTTTGCTTTGATTCTGCCCTATTAACACATGTTTATGCCACTCCCACCTGAGTGACATATGCGACCTCCGGTCACGATCCCGTACTCTGTTGCCCTCCGATTTGGGACGGTAGGGGGCATGGAGCAGGGTCGTGACAACTAAATTACCCATAACAATTACATGATGGCTGGGGTTATGCGCATGATTTGAGCGTGCGATAGTATGCACATACGTACTATTGCTAACATGGTATGTGATAGGGGAATACATCGTACATACTATTGCTAACATGGTATGTGGAATGATATTAACGTCTATAATCGTTATTGTCCCATACAATAATTTTTACACATGTACTCAAATATACATCCGGATGAAGTGCGTACATGAAATATGAACTATAAGTTGATTTACCATACTGTAATATTATCCCGAGCAATGATTTCATGCAACCGTTGTACAATAATATGATACAACAACCTTAAAAAACCATCTTATGGCCATTTGTTTGATCCAAAATTTGAAATATACACTCTTTTTATTCTAATGAACAATTATAAAAAATAAAAATTTGAAAACATAACCTAGAAAGTATTTTTTAGCCCAATTAACATAGGCCGCTCATTTTGGTGATATGCTTAAATCTAGGCCTTAGAAACATTTTTTCATTTCCAATTTGTTTGGATGGATTTATTATCATTAGATGAACAATGTTGAGAAAGAAAATATGATTTTGAGTTTATAAAGCCTAGGATCTTGAAATTCACAAAATGAATGGTCTAGATTTGTTTTTGAAGGGGATTCATTTTAATCATATATAGGGTTCAAATTGCATTTTTTTTTTTGGGATTGATTATTGAGATGAAGAGAGTGTCTCTTGACTCCTACCCCAACCCCTAAAACGTACACGACAGAGGATGGCCGGGTGCGGGTCCGTGATCTTGATGTAGCGTATGCCACTCAGGTCGGAGTGACTCAATGCTTTTATAATGCGGTAAACAGAGAAAACATTGGAAAAGTACTAAAACAATAACTCAACTGGCTGATGAACATAAAAAATCCGATACACCAAAAATCCACTACATAAAATTCTTCCAAAATGTTACATTTCAGTTCGGGGCATCTAGGTCCAATATTACACATATCCACAAAGAACAAAAACCCAGGGCCAAACAACCCAGATACAAACAAGACCTAAGCACCTTCTTTGAGAAATCTAGCTTTGACTTTCCTCCTCAAAACATGAACTCCAGGCCTTGAACCTGCCTCTATCAATCTATAAGGAGAGAAGAAATAATGGGAGGAGCTATACAGCTCAGTAAGTAGATCTAATCACTATTCATCGATAATAAGCCTATTTATGTAAAATAAAATTTTCATGCATCAATACAAGGGTACAACGCAATAGTCAAGTACATTGGTAATCAGATCAGTGCATCAATTGTGGACATTTTATCCCGAAAGCATATATTACTTAATCATTGCAATTATAGGCATTCATGTTCACTATTCAATCATTACCCACTCACTCCTTAGCTCGTTTACTCTCGCAGTAGAGTCCCTATCCATTAAGCTAAGCCAATCCCATTGCTTAGGACCTCTACCATCTCACAAGAGGGAGGATAATGGCAAGTGGAGAATTCCACTTCGTAATACCTTCATACTCATGCACACAGCCCCCTAGTGCGCATTGGGGGTTCGATAGACACTTATGTTGCAAGGTATTAGTCACTTGTCTCCTCTCATGAATCTAGGGGCGTGTGACCCTCCCAGTTCACAATTCCCTAACTGCATCCTATCATTCAGCTAGTTAGGCAATAGCTGACATCTCTTTTTCTCAGTATAACAATCCTTACTACTGATGGGTGCCCCATCGCGTAGTGAGCAGTATCAGTACCCATTGGCCAGTACCACAACATTATCACATAACAGTGCCCACTATCAATGGGTGTCCCATTGCGTAGTGGTCATCATTATGGTCTCATGTCATGCTCAAGCACTCCATTCATTCATTCAAGCTCAATCAGTGCATTGTGACTGGTAAGTCAATTCATCATCATGCAAGAATGGAGTCATACAAAAAATCATCTAGCAGTCACGTAACATCATAACATTTGTCGCAAGGCATCTACTACATGACTATTCACATGGCATTTATGCTTAAACATTATTGATAACAACTTGGCACTTATCATGTAACATTCATCATAGAGCTATTGCATTAGTATTACACTTATCACTTTACTTATGTGCAATTACATGGCACCACCCACACAACCCTATGTTATTCGCATGAAAATTATCATATAATACTCATGCCTATCACTTATCAATATAGCTTTATTTCAATGGCTTAATGAAAAATTCAGCAAAAGGAAATAGAAGACGAGCATCACCATGGATCTGTGACATGCAACAGTGACATACCCGACTTCTTGGGGAGGTAACTCTAAATTTACGGGAAGTCTTGAAATTATTAAAACATGCAACTTCAAGCTTATTCACTGGTCTTTCAAATGGTGGCAGTTTGAAGACGTTTGGACGCCGTTTGATAGGCCAAAAGTGCGGCACAAAAAGAGTCACAGTTTTTGGAAAATCCCTCATCATACGTTTTATCATGCTATCCAATTGATACAAACCATTTCACAAGCCAAAAAAATAACATTTATCACAAGCCTTATTCATGTCAAGCAAATTAAGTAAGCTTACAAGGAAACAACTGTATAAATTTATCAAGTTCATTACTCAATGCTAATCACTCATTCAAGCCCTTTTTATTCATTTGTTTTCATACTCCTCATTCTATCATCTTGCTCTTCTTAGAAACTTGATTTTAGGTCCTATGAAGTGAAATGATGCCCGACACTAAGCCCACTTACCCGGTCCCTCATGACATCTTCAATCTGCTCCAGTGGCCTTCTCTGGCTTTCTCCAGCTTCACCCGTTGGCCATCTTCAAGGGGCGACAGTAAGCTCCTTAGGAACAGAGAGAGAGAGTATAAGGTACAATGAGGAAATTGTGTTCCCAAGGGGAGGGGGAGGGCTTAAGTACCCACAGTTGGTGAGATTGATTGTGGCTTACGGGTAGGTGAAAGTCACTGTGGCTGACGTACTCACACGCGGCTCAGACACGTACAGTGATCGTATGTTTGACCAAAAAACTCCCGGGACTGCTCTCAGGTGACGCATGGAGTTACTCTGTTGCTCTCATTTCACAGACGGCACTGGGTCACAGCCAACGATGGTTCACAGATGCTACGCTCGCTACGATGCCACAATTTCAGTAACGACGATTCCTTTTGCATGCAGAGTTACCCTTCCTTTCTCACTTCACAGTCGGCGCTGGGTCTTGAATCCATAGACGCCGATGGGTCTCATTTACACAACTAGAGCTCTGTAATCTTACACAGCCCACGATAGGCCCCACGCACGTAGCGTTAACGCCAACACGTGCGGCGCTGCATAGATGGCGCTGCCGCATTACACGCATGGCGATGCGTCTTATTTCTTTCTCCTGTACTTCTTTACCACAAATGGTGCTAAGTTCTTATACACGGGCGACGATGCCCAAGCGATGCTCCAGACGGTGCTAGGCTTACATCATCCCCCCCTTAAATTATTTCTAAGCGATGTTAATAAGTGTCACTGGGCTAGGAGAAAATTGTTGCCCTTACATCATTCCCCCCTTAAAAAGGATTTTGTTCTCAACATCTTATTAACATTAACCAAAAAGGTGGGGTTATTTCTCTCTAATATCATCCTCTCGCTCTCATGTTGTTTCTTCCCTTAAGTGATACTGCTATTGCACCCGGACCAGGGGAATTTCTTTATTGCGTAACACTTGTACTCTCCATCTAATATTCCAATTGGTCGTTCAACATAGGTCAATTCTTCCCTGAGTGGGAATGGTTCATACTCCAAGACATGGGATAGGTCAGGTTGATATTTCCTCAGCAGTGATATATGGAAGACATTGTGAACACTGGCCTATTCAGGTGGCAGGGCAAGTCAGCAAGCCATGTTTCCAACTCTTTCTAGTACCTCAAAACGCCTAATGAATCGTGGACTCAATTTCCCCTTTTTTCCAAATCTTGCAACACCCTTGGTCGGTGATACCTTCAGAAAGACCTGATCCCCCACATCAAACTTGAAGTCTCTCCGGTGATTATTGGTGTAACTCTTTTGCCGACTTTGGGTTGTCTTCAACCTTTCTCTAATTAAGGCAATCTTCTTAGAAGTCATTTGGACTATCTCGGGCCCTAGTAATTTCCTTTCACCCACTCCAACCTAGCACTTCCTCCCATATAGAGCCTCATATGGTGTCATCTAGATGCTGGCTTGGAAGTTATTATGTAGGTGAATACTATCAGGGGTAAGTGGTCCTCCCAGTTTCCCTTAAAATCAGTAATACACACCCTTAGCATGTCTAATAGAATTTGAATAGTCCTCTCTGATTGTCCATCTGTTTGGGGGTGAAAGGTAGTGTTAAAGGTGTGTCGGGTCCCCAAAGCTGAATGCAGACCTGCTCAAAATCTGGAGGTGAACCTGGTGTCCATGTCTGACACAATGCTGATAAGAACCCAGTGTAATCTCACAATTTCTCTGATGTACAATTGGGCCAGTTGATCCAAGGTATAGGTCATGTGAACCGGTATGAAGTGAGTTGCCTTAGTTAATCGGTCTATCATGACCCAAATATTGTCATGCCTTGCACTTGACCTTGGCAATCTAGAGACGAAATGCATCACGATGTGCTCTCATTTCCATTCCGGTATCGATAATGGTTGTAGTAGTTTGATGGGTCTCTGATGTTCTGCCTTCACTTGCTGACATATCAAGCACTTAGCGACAAATTGGGCCACATCCTATCTCATGTTGCTTTACCAAAATACCCTCTTCAGATCTTGGTACATATTTGTACTTCCCGAGTGTACCGTGTAGCAGAGTGGTGTTCTTCTTCCAGAACTACCCTTTTTATGCTCTCAACATTAGGAACACATACACGGTCCTGAAATCTCAACAACTCATCAGCACCTATAGAGAAGTCCCCTTTTTCCTCCATTTTCATTTCTCCACAGATCTTCACAAGTTGAGAATCTTTTCTTTGCACTACTTGGATATGTTGAAAGAGTTGGGGATCCATTCTAAGACACGAAAGCATTCCTGCCCCATTGCTAAGGGGCCAAGATGGGTGCCACTCCACCACATCTTCTAATAGTTTCATCTCTTGAACCATCAGATGTGCCACTTAGACTACAACTTTCCGACTTAGGTTGTCGGCTACCACATTAGTCTTTCCTGGATGGTAATCGATTGTAAAATTGTAATCATTCAACAAATTCATCCATCTTGTTTGCCTCATATTCAATTCCTTCTAGGAAAATAGATACTTGAGGCTCTTATGATCCATAAACACCTCAAGTTGAGCCCCATAGAGGTAGTGTCTCCAAATTTTCAATGCAAACACTACGGACCCATGCACCAATTTATGAGTTGGATAATTTTTCTCATACGGCTTCAACTGTCTCGAGGCATAAGCAAGGACCTTTCCCATCTGCATGAGTACACACCCAAGGCCTTTATGAGAAGCATCGGTGTATATCACCAAATCGTAAATCACAAAATCTTCATTTCCATCAGGCAAGGTCAAAATCGGGACCGTGGTTAGTTTTTTCTTAAGTTCCTGGACGATTTTCTCACAGTTCCTTGACCACCCAAATCTTACATTCTTCTTGGTCATCCGAGTAAGGGGAAATGCTATCTTTCAGAATCCCTCTACAAAGCGTCTGTAGTACCCTGCTAACCCGAGAAAACTACAAACTTCGGTCACATTTGTTGGTCTTTCCCAATTGAGTACAACTTTGAACATAGAGCGGTCGACCAGGATCCGATCCTTAGAAATAATGTGCCCAGGGAAGACCTCACTGGGGAGCCAAAACTTGCTCTTGCTCAACTTAGCATACAATCTCTCCGACTTCAAAGTTTGCAAGATAATTCTTAGATGTCGTTCATGCAATTCCTGACTCTCTGAATATACTAAGATATCATCGATAAAGACCACTACAAAGTCATCTAGGAAGGGTCTAAACACCCTATTCATCAAATCCATGAACACTGCGGGGGCATTGGTTAACCCGAATGGCATCACAAGGAATTCATAATGACCGTAACAAGTTCAAAAAGCGGTCTTTGGGATGTCTCCCTCCTTGATCTGCTGTAGGTGATAACCAAATCAAAGGTCAATCTTTGAAAACACTTGGGCCCCTTGGAGCTAGTAGAAAAGGTCATCGATCTTAGGCAGGGGATACTTATTTTTCACTGTTATTTGGTTCAACTGCCTATAATCAATAAACAGTCTCAGGGACCCATCCTTCTTTTTCACAAATGGGATTGGTCACCCCAGGGTGACACATTAGGTCAGATGAACCCGTTATCCAATAATTGTTATAACTGCTCTTTCAGCTCCTTCAACTCTACCGGAGCCATTCTATACGAGGCTTTAGAGATGGAAACAGTGTCAAGGACCACATCTATCTCAAATTCAATTTTCCTCACTGAAGGCAGGGATGACAGTGATTCTCCACCAGTATTTCCCTCCTTCACCACTAGTATTCCTTCTAGCTGGGACTAAACACCCTGATTCTCTACTACATAAGCCAGATACCCTACACATCTCTTAGCAACGAGGCGAGAGGCTCAGAGGGAAGAGCTAAAGTGTAGAGGGGAAGTATCCCTAATGCCCTAAAAGTGTAATTCTGCTTGATCAAGACGTTTAAAGGTTACCGTCTTTTCATGGCAATTGACGGTGGCATAATATGTATACAACCAATCCATGCCCAGAATGACATCAAAGCCTTGAATATCTATGTGGATTAGGTCTAATGGCAGGTCACTGCTTAAACAGAGTTTTCAGCACATTGGTCCCTGATAGGAAGCAGGTCAATAAAGCCTACAAAATAGTGGAAATTCCTGACCATCTCAGAATGGCCTCAGAATTGGTCAAGTTCTTCATCAGCACTTCAAAAGACCACCTTCCAAGTTTCATCGCGAAGAGATATGTCTAAGGCAATGAACACAAAGAAACAATTTTAACGAAATCGGTCTCTAACACGAGCAATCACTTTCAAGGCCTATAACTCACTCGTTCCAAGCTGGATCTCTCCCAAATTTAGTGAGCATGTTCATCTCATCAAGAAGCAATTCGATATGTGGTACGCTTCAAGACAACGCCCGAGCAGAGAGAAAAAATAAATGAAAGTCGCTGATCTATGAAGGAAGTTGCAAAAAATTTAACAGCAGTACACCTCGTTCAAGTAGCCAGATCACAACGTTCGCATACCCGATTAGCACGAAACCAATTGCATTATATGTGTGAGGTCTGAGGCTATCTCTGGTCCGAACCTCGTGTACAATGAACGGTTGGATTTCACAAATGAAGTCATCAAAGCTGCTGTAAATTTCGGGCACCGGATTTCACGATTCTGGTCAAAAACACTAGACGACAAAATCTTCATTCGGACACGAAATCAAGCTACGTTTGTTGCAACATGATCGTGAAAACCTGATTAGTGCACTACAATGAAGTAATCATAAGAAAATATTAAGGAACGAGCGCACTACCAATCCTAAGTTTCCAAGATTCAAGCAAATTTCAAGTCTCGTAATCGTAGCTCAAAAACGCAATCCATGTCTCGAAGTTAGTATCAAAATGATCGTCATGCCAAGCCCTATATGAAAATAATCATATTTCGATCAAATGGGCATCAGAGCAACCTCGGATCAGTCATAGAAGATCACACAAGTTCTAGGGCAAGAGCAGGGATCGTTTTGGAATTTCATGAATTGTTAGGCAGGGGTAAAACAGTCATTTTGCACCCTATTTTCTAAATTGTATTTAATTTAGAATAATTGTAATTATCCTCAATTGCGGTACTTTTTGGGTATACACGCATGTTTTTTCCCAAATTCTTTACAAACACGCAAAGCTAAATTGTAAAGCACCTTCAGTTCATTTTTCATTGATTCACTAAAATTTCCATTCTTGCTTAAGTTCTTGAGTAAGTCTTGGAGAGAGCGAGAGGAGAGAGAACAAGGTCGGTGCCCTTGGATAAGGTAATTTTCTCTCGCCTCCTCTTTCTCTCTCCTCTTTTCTATTTTCTCTCTTCCTTTCTCTCTCTTCTCATCTCTATCTCTATCTCTCTTTTCTCTCTTCTCATATCTATCTCTCTCTTCTTTTCTCTCTCTTCTCATCTCCATCTCTCTCTTCTTTTCTCCCTCTTCTCATCTCTCTCTTTTTCTGTCTCTTCTTTTCTCTCTTCTCCTCTCTATCTCCCTTTGTCTCTCTTCTTTTCTATCTTTACTCATCTCTTTCTCTTCTCTCCTCTTCTTACATTCCTAACACCTGGTGGGGTCTTTCTCTCCTCTTCTTTCATTCCCAACAGCGGGTGAAGTTTTCTCTCTCCTCTCCTCTTTCTCATTTCTATCTCTTCCTTTCTCCTCCCCTCCTTCACGTCTCTATCTCTTTCTTACTCTCCTTCTCATCTCTATCTCTTTCTCTCTCTTCTTCTCATTCTCTCTCTTCTTCTCATCTCTATCTCTTTCCCTCTCTTCTCATCTTTATCTCTTTCTCTCACTACGTCTCATCTCTATCTCCCTTCGTTCTTTGTCTAATGCAGTCAGCGAAGCCTGGCTCCGAATGGAAGAAGAAGGGGATTTTTTCTTTTGGTAATGATGATTTGTTAAGATTTAGAGAACGCGTGTGTGTCCCAAGTGATGAGAATATAAAAATAGCTATTCTAGAGAAAGCACACCACTCTTGTTATACTGTGCACCTAGGAAACACAAAAATGTACCAAGATTTAAAGAAGAACTTTTGGTGGAAGAGCATGAAGAAAGATGTGACACAATTTTTTCTAAATGTCTGACCTGTCAGCAAGTGAAGGCTGAGCACCAAAGACCGGCTGGACTGTTGACACCCCTACCTTTGCCTGAGTAGAAGTGGGGCCACATCATGATGGACGTTGTGTTCGGTCTGCCAAGATCAGGATTGGGTCATGGCAGTGTTTAGGTTGTTGTGGACTGATTGACTAAGGCTACACATTTATTACCAGTCTGCACTACTTATACCCTTGATAAACTGGCTCAGTTGTACGTCAAGGAAACAGTAACGCTGCATGGAGTACCAATCAACATTATGTTTGACAGGGACTCTAGATTTGCTTCAAGATTTTGGAGCAGTCTATAATCAGCTTTGGGGATAAGACTTACTTTCAGTACTGCTTTTCACCCCCACACCGATGGACAGTTAGCGAGGACCATTCAGATCTTAGAAGATATGTTGAGAACCTGTGTTACTGACTTCAAAAGAAAATTGGGACGATCACCTTCCCTTAGTAGAATTTTCATACAACAACAGTTTCCAGGTCAGTATTTAGATGGCATTTTTTAAAGCTTTATATGAAAGAAAGTGCAGATCACCGGTGTGTTGGAATGAAGTTGGCGAAAGAAGTCTCTTACGGCCAGAGATTGTTCAAGTAACATCAGAGAAAATAGCCTTAATTCGAGAAAGGATTAAAACTGCTCAGAGTCGGCAGAAGGGTTATGCGGATAATCGCCAAAGGAACCTTGAATTTGTAGTAGGGGATCAGATATTCTTGAAAGTGTCACCAACAAAGGGAATTATGAGATTTGGTAAGAAAGGGAAGCTAAGGCTGCGATTCATTGGACCTTTTGAAATATTATAAAGATTCAGAGTCATGGCATACCAACTAGCCTTACCACCCTAGTTGGCCAATATTCATGATGTTTTTCATGTTTCATTATTAAAGAAGTATCAGCCTGATTCGTCCCACGTCTTGAAGTATGAGCCAATCCCTATCAAGGAGGATTTAACTTATGTGGAGCAGCCAATAGAGATTCTGGACATAAGGATTCAAGTTTTGCTCAACAATGAGATTCCCCTAGTCCGGGTTTTATGGCAGTATCATTCACGAGAAGAATCAACATGGGAGGGAGAAGATGAAATTCGGACACTGTACCCTTATTTATTTGATTAACAATTTTGAGGAAAAAATCTTTTTAAGAGGGGATGATGTGATGACCCAAACTTTTCTCGGCTAGTTGGAATGCATGACAGGTCAAGGAGGGAAGAACGTGAGTTGCCCAGTGGCGGTTGGGTTGTCCAGCGCCGACTGTGAAGGAGGAGAGGCTAGCGCCGGTTGGGTTGTCCAGCGCCGACTATGGAGAAGAGAGCCAGCGCCAGTTGCCCAGCGTCGGTTGGGAAGTGTAGCACCGGCTGGGGTTGTGAGCCCAGTTCTGGCTGTGTAGAGCGTCCGCGCCGGCTGTGTTTCTGACATGCATGAGTTGGAGGTGACACTTGTATAATGCATGCTGATGTGAGTGTCACTTGTCCAGATTTTTGAGCCCCTTTGTGACACTTGGCCAGCCACCCCAACACATGAGAGTACTTAAGCCCCTTCTTTTACCCACGCCCCTCATTCTTACTCTTTCTCTCTCAAAGGCACAAAGTGGAAGAGTGACTTTGTTAGCAGCCACTGTTGGGTGGGTGAGAGCTGTGGGCAAGGTTTGAGGAGGCCCGCTTGTTAGTTAGGTAAGTGGATCCATTACCCTTGTATTGTAGTCATGGAAATACAGGGAAACTTCGGCATATGGAGTTGTGATTCTTAGATTATGTAAGAAATGCATGTTAGGTGTGTTCACATTGTGAGGGAATGGATGTTATCATGTTCTTCAATATGAAATGATGGTTATGGAAAGCATTCTTGACACTTGTTAAATGAAACCATGAAGTTCCAGGAATATGAGTGTTTTGAATGAGGCATTTGAATAGCCAAATGGAGTCCGATTGACCTAAAACTACCACCGTTAGAAAGATACACGAGCCTAGTAAAATATTTGTTTTTTCCCAATATTGAAATTCTTTACAAAAATGAAGTTATATTTCGAAATGAGAGGGTATGTCATTGTGGATTGTTTTCCGGGATTTGGCATTAATACCACTCTTTTCATCGATTTTAGCTAACCAAACGATGTCCATTTTTTTCCTAACCATAGCCATTTGAAAGATCTTTGAATGGGTTAAAATGTGAATGAAGAAAATATTTCTAAATTCTCTCTAGATTGAAAGTTACGCTTCGTTTTATGAAGGTATGTTGCTGTAGACAGTTTTAGCAAAAGCACAGATTTAATCCCTCTGATGTCATTGAATTTGATTGACTAAAATGTATCCATTTTAG
The DNA here is from genome assembly GCF_054954075.1 of Amborella trichopoda. Taxonomy (NCBI): domain Eukaryota; kingdom Viridiplantae; phylum Streptophyta; class Magnoliopsida; order Amborellales; family Amborellaceae; genus Amborella; species Amborella trichopoda. Next base: position 19,860,593 of record NC_142345.1, on the reverse strand, counting down.
CCCAAACCCTGGCCAATGGAACCGGTTATGAGTCATATTTAATTCACATGTTGAGCAGTTTTCAAGGTTCCTTCTTGATTTTGAAACATGGGCAAAATTTCAAAGACATGTCACAGTCTTTACTGCAAAACAGATTTCATACTAAGTGCCTCTATTCTTAGGTACTTTTGAGGGGTAAATAAGGTCCAATTTTGCTCAAACCACCCCTAATTGAAAGATAGATGTGTCTAATATAAAATTTATTCTGAAACTATCTTCAAATTCGAAATGAACTGAAAGCTATAGCCTTGTTTTAGCTTGGATGTCATTGCTACTAATTTTTAGGAAGCGTGACATCGATACGCTGACTACTGTTATATGAACTCTAATTATGTTATATGAACTCTGATTCTATTATAAGAGTTTTGACTACTATTATATGAACTCTGATTCTATTACATGAACTCTGATTTTGTTATAAGAGCTCCGACTACTGTTATATGAACTCTGATTTTGTTATATGAACTCTGATTCTGTTATAAGAGCTCTAACTACTGTTATATGAACTCTGATTCTGTTATATGAACTCTGATTCTGTTATAAGAGCTCTGACTACTGTTATATGAACTATGATTTTGTTATATGAACTCTGATTCGGTTATAAGAACTCTGACTATTGTTATATGTACTCTGATTCTGTTGTAAGAGCTCAGACTATTGTTATATGAACTCTGATTTTGTTATAAGAGCTCTGACTACTGTTACATGAACTTTGATTATGTTATATGAGCTCTGACTCTATTATATGGACTCTTATTCTGACTACTACACAATGGATCCTCCATTAGTAGTGAGCTCTCTAACTTTGTATTTGTGAGCATGAACTTGCCGCATATATGATATTCTGTCAGACTTTGTAAATGTGAGCATGGACATGCCATGTGATCCTTCCCTGACTACTAATGATGGGAAGGGAGCTAGGCTCTGATTATACTTAGGAGGGTCACACCATCCAAGATTTCTGGGCACTATCCATCGGGACCCTTTTGATAGTGTAATGTCCTCTAGTGGTGAGAGAGTAAGAGAGTAGTGTCTTGCAAGGCCTTAGCCTATCAAAAACCCCAAGGCGAGCTAGGGATCTGTGCGTGAGTGAGGACATTACAAAGTAGGGCCTCTACTTGTCATTGTCCTCCCTCTTGAATGAGGGAAGAAGTCCCAAGCTCAGGATTGACTTAGCTTGGTCACTATGGCTTCTACTTCGGGAGTTAATTACTTTGTTCTGCTTGTCTGAATTATGTATTCTGTAAGATTTTTTGACTGTAACTGTGATATGCAAGTAATGCTCTGTTTACCGATTTCGATTTTTTTTATGGCCTTCATGTGCACTTTGATATGTGACCTTACTCTGTAAGACAAAATACAAATTTTGATGAACTATGAGCATGTTAAGGTGTATATATTGATAGTCAGGAATGCAAGGGTGGTGATCTGCTTGCTAGGCTTTTAGATCATCCCATCTTAATTTCATAAATGTAGAGTGAAGGGTGGGGGCAGCCATGCTTAAGGTGGGTGACAGTTTTTAGGTTTGAAGCTTGAAATCAAGAAGTTTGAGAAGCTGTCTTCCGAAGACTTCCACAATATGTTTTGGTGATCTCTGTGATATGATGTATTCCTCATTTTGTGTATTTTTTGGCCAGTAGTGGCTTAACGAACTTGTAAAGACTTTGATTTGAAAAGAAATAAATTGGTTGTACTTTTAGATTAATGATTGTTGGATTTATTTTAGTTTTCATTCATAGTTTGCCCTCGATTCCGTGTTTTCATGCGTTGGGCCACTCCCACCTGAGTGACATTCGCGACCTCCGGTCTCGATCTCACGGTCTGTCGCCCTCTAGCAGCGGTCAAGGGGTGGGGTCGTGACAGTTCTTAATTTCTCTATCCTTTTCTTCTGTTGCAGTCGATGAAGCATAGCACCAACTGGATTTCTCTCTCCTTCACTTCTATTGAAGTCGGCGAAGCAAAGTGCCGGCTGGATTTCTCTCTCTCCATTTCTTCTGTAACAACCGACGAAGCCTAGCGTTGGTTGGGTTTCTCTCTTTCTTCTCTTCTATCACAGTCGGCGAAGCCTAACGCCGGCTCGATCTCTCTCTCTTGCTTCTCTTCCATCAAAACTGGTGCAAGCCTAGCATCGGCTGGGTCTCTCCCTTTCTTCTCTTCTAGCACAGTCTGTGAGCCTAGCGTCGACAACATCTTCTTTCTTTTCTTCTGACACCGTCAGTGAAGCCTAACTCCAACTGCGTTTTCTCTCTCTTCTTCTTCCATAGTCGGTGAAGCCTAGCACCTACTGCATCTTCTCTTTTATCTCCTCTGTATAACTCAGTTGGTGAAGCCTAGAGTCGACTGCATTTTCCCTCTCTTCCTTTTAACACAGTCGATAATACCTAGTGTCGACTGCATCTTCCATTCCTCTCTTCCATTCCTCTCTCTCTTCTATTCTCTCGTCTTTCATATTCTTCTCTACCATTCTTCTCCCTCCTTTTTGTTCCCTTCTTCTCTTCTTTCATTTCTTATTGTTTCCTCGTCACCATCATTTTGTTATTCTTTCATCTGACTAAAAGGGATTGAGGTTAGCCTCTCATGGTAGTCCTATCGTCTAGCCGTATTGTTGTTGTATCAGGATTGCTTGCCCCACTATATTACCACGATAGACTAACCATTTTGCCTATCTAGTTGATACTGGTAATGATGTCTAGTAGTAATCATGTGAGCCGGACTTAGTTATCGAGCCTGTTTTGCTATCACGTCAGGCCAATTATTCACTGGCTTAGTCACCGCTTTGATACTCTTGCTCAGTCGAATTCTTCTCGCCTCTGTCTTTCGTCTCTTATTTTTCTCTTATTTTTAAATGTGCACACTTGTGCACGTTCATCAAAGAGGAAAAGGGGGAGGTCAGACCGACTTGTCTTATAGCCTTTGCCATATGTGTGTGATTACAGAAACCAGAAGAATACAAGCCAAAGGAGGCGATTCCGAACCAATTTTATTAATGGGGGGCTTTCTTCATGATATAAGAGGGCACCCACATGAGCCAGCCCGAGTTTTTCCCGAACCGACCTTAAATTTCTCTCTCACCGGTTGGTAATACTTGCCCTCGTTCTCAAATGACGTTCCCAATAGAGCGATTTCAAAAACATCCTAGGTCTTCCCACGACGTGTGCCGCCTGATCCCCAAAGGATCCGGTGGGCGCAATCGAGGCACCTTACTAGGTTGGTGACTCCACTGGGGACTTACTACCCCTTACTCAGATAGTTCTTGTTTGGCTAGTTTCTTCTGTTATTATCTACTTTCATTATCTTTTCACATTTTATTTATGACTTGTGGGTTCTGTAACCCATTTATCTGGATCAGGGATTTTCTTATGCCAGCATTAGAGAGTGCCCCTAGAGAACAAGTTCCTTAGACTTCGTTCCCAACCATCCTCCTGAGCAAATCCCCTTGTCTAGCTCCTAGGTCTTAACCTGGACCGGTGTGAGGCAAGACTTAAAGGTCCCTCACTCCCCATCTCCTCACTCTGGTGCGAACTCCATCAAGGCGCTCTACAGCGGCAGAACTTCTGTTGCCCCACACAGTATGCACCCAGCCACCGGCAAGTCACTTGCCGATCGTGTTCCTGAGGTACGTTAGAAGGCTACCCAGTCTTTTCTGCAAAAGGCAAACAAGTTGCCATTGCTTTTGTGGGTCACCATAACGCTACCTGCCACATTTCTGCACCATTGGTCTCTATCCTTAGAGGCTCAACACATCGAAACGGAAACCCCACAGTCTCCACCACTCACACACACAACAAGGCTAGTGGGTCATGCACTCGATCCACATGCATCTCATTGCTCGGGGCAACGTTGTCATTACAGCAACCCGAGTACACAGGAGACAACCTCTCCTACTCTATACACACAAGTGCACCGCGTAAAGGGCAGACCTACACCTGCTTGTAGTTCTTGGCCTCCAAGGACCTGATCACTTGCACGAGCTTGAGCTGACCCCCAAGTCTCCCGTAATCCTTCTTCAAGGGGCGCACACGCGTCACCATCACAGACGTCTCGTGATGACTCAATCCTGCTCCGACCCACACCTCCTTCATCGAGAAAGCACCTTCAGCCTTGGTACTCGAAGGTTTTCCCTAAGAGTATCAACCAGAATCAGCCCCGTCACGTTGGTCGTGTCTCTGGAGCTCATAAGAGAGCTCAGGGCATTGACCTGGTAGAAGATCGAGTCCTTCATCCTCCCCAACCCAAGATGACTCAGTTCCTGGCCCTCATCCATTATCGCACCTGATGGAGATAGCTCTCTCATGTGTAAGAAGAGCTGACCAGCCGCGACCTAGATCACAATTTTGACGCGAGGTCCATCAAAACCTCAAGGCTAAATGTGATAGAAGTCTGCAAATTTTGACTAGGAAGGTGCCCAAGGCAGTCTAAACAACCAATTCTGAAGACCCTCTTCACCTGAATCCATTCTACCCCCTTCAGATTATGAAGCCTGAAGAAGAGTTCCATGAGCCTTGTGTTGTGGTGACTGTCGTAGAAGAAGACCCAACCACTCAGTAGCCATGGTCCCAAGATCGTCGAGAACCGGTCCAAATGCGATCAGCATACAGGAGTCGAGTTCAGTTAGGGCATGCTGGCCCCGTGCTGATTGATCTACCATGTACGACCCGTCAAGTTCGCATGCCATCAATTGCCACTAATGTTGACCTCCATAGAGAAACGGTTAGCATAACGATTGTAAGGTAGCCCGGTGATGCGCATGAACAATTTTGAGGGTATGGTGCCCGTAATGATGGAAAAGATCAATCGTATCAATTCCACACGCAATTCGGTTAACCATGAGGTCAATTCCCATCACTCTGATGTTGCACCTCCATGGTAGCCCCCTCCTTCTACCTCACAGGACAATTCTGTCCCTATAGACATTGATGTTATGGTTACCCATAGCCTAAAGAAAAGACAAATCTAAGGGATACAGGGTGCGATGCCTTATCAGAGACCATACCCCTCGTATAATGATCAGGTATTGTTTCCCTCAGATTATAAGAAAGGAAAATTTCCTTTATGCAATGGAACCATGTCCCTAAACCAGCATATTGCCCACTTCCAAGCAGCATGTCGAGAAACAACGGCTGACAGAAGACTTCTTCTTCGACAGTTCGTTGAGACCCTCGATGGCCCAGCATTTCATTGGTATGCCTGACTTCCTCCAAACTCAGTGCATACATGGAAGGACATGAAAAAATTGTTCTATCAACGCTTCTATGAGTTCGAGAGAGAGGTTCACACCATCGAACTTCTCACCTTGCCGAAACTTCAATCGGCGCCCTTTCCTCACTGTAAAAGAAAAATTTTGTTTAAGTTTTTTACCCTTGGTGAAAAGTGAAGAAATGGGATTTTACCCCCATATATAGAAAACACTACCCTCAAATGCCCCTCACAAACTAGGAATTCCATTCGAGTCCAAGGGAAGCCAAGCGACGATGAGCCGGGTCGGGCTTTGACTGGAGGCCCGAGGTAACTCTCATCGATCCATGCCCAGCGTCGGGTGAATTTCAAATAACGCTGGCGTCGGTGAACTTGGCGTCGGGTGAATTCCAAACAACCCTAGCGCTGGTAGACTAGGCACCGGGTGAATTTCAAACGACCTTAGTGCTGGTTTACTTAGCACGGGTTGTGTTCAAACAATGTCACGGCTCGTTCACAGCATCATCTAAGTCTTAACAACCCAATGCCGGTTGTGTTTTTGAGAACTTTGCACCAGTTGAACACTCGTAAGAAACTATTATTGCCACACCTGGCGCCAACGGTATTTCAAGCCGTTTATTGTCACCTATTTCCAGCTGAAGCCTTATGTGTCCTATCATCCCCAGTAGAGTTGTACCCAGGCCGTTGTACCCAAGACGTTACCTATCATCCCCAATAGAGTCAGGAGCAGGCCACTATCCCTCATCCCCATAGAAGTCACACCCATACTGTAGCCCATTATCCCCAGTGGAGTTAGGGTCATTCTTACCTCTTCAATTCTCGGTGGGTATGTTTCACACCAAGCTATCTTATCCCCAGAGAGTGGGGTTACCTGTCATAAGCCAATTCTCCATAGAGTCTCATCTTTCACCCCAGGGAGCCACGCTTGCCCCCCTAAGCCCTAGTGAAGTCTGCTTCTGTTGGTCATCCTTCATCAGGCCACAATTTCCATCTAAGCCCTCAGTTTGTGAATGGTCTTAAACATGTTATCCCCAGGGAGTATGATTTCCATCCACATACCTATTCCCCACGGAGCTCCACCAACATGGTGACCCAGCCTCAGTCCGTGTTGCACGACCCTAAACTGCACAGCCTCCATCCATGTTGCACGACCCTAAACTTCATAGCCTCAGTCTGTGTTGCACGACCCTAAACTACACATCCTTGGTCTAGTTGTATGACCCTAAAACTGCATGGTCCAAACTATATGACCTTAAATTGTAGCGGAGGTCTAGTTGCACGACCTTAAACTACACGATCTTAGGTATATGACTTTAAAACTGCATAACCACGATCCAACTGTATGACCTTAAACCATAGTGCATGTCCTAGCCGCATGACGTTAAACGGCTCTGCACCGTGGTCCAAACTATATGGCCTTAAACTGTGGCAAAGGTCTAGTCGCATGACCTTAAAACTGCATGGTCTTAGTTGCACGACTTTAAAACTGCGTGATCCAAACTATATGACCTTAAACTGTAGCGGAGGTATAGTTGCACGACCTTCAACTGCACGGTCCTAGTTTTATGACTTTAAAATACATAACCATGGTCCAGCTGTATGACCTTAAACTATAGTACATGTCCTAGTCGTATGACGTTAAAAGGCTCAGCACCAATGTCCAAATTATATGACCTTAAACTGTAGTGGAGTTCTAGTTGCACGACCTTAAACTGCATGGTCCTAGTTGAATGACTTTAAACTGCATAACCATGGTCCGATGTATGACCTTAAACCATAGTGCACGTCCTAGCTGTATGACAATAAACTGCTTGACACAGGCCCCAGAGGTATGACCTTTAAAACTTGCCCCCACATATGTGCACACGCCTTTACGTGCACTTTCATGCATGCTTTCCCTAACGTACCTGTTAGTGTGCGCATTCCACCTTCATTACCTCCCAAATGCATCCATTCACTTCATCACCATACCTCATTCCCTAGTGAGTCTCACCCGCGCTCACAAAACAACGAACTATCCCTCCATCCATACTTGTTGTAAGTTAGTGGGTCACCATCATCCACTCACATTTAATATATCGTCCATCTATCATAGGTAGCCTCATGCCATTTCCCCAAGTGAGTCAAACCACCACCATACTCACTCCATGGCCTCTACAGACTGCCATTCATCACCTCCACGATACATCTGTATGACCTTAAACCATTGTGCATGTCCTGGTCGCATGATGTTAAACTGTTTCGCATAGGTCCCAGAGGCATGACCTTAAAAATGCCTTCACAAAAAAAAAAAGGCAAAAAAGAAAGAGGAAATAACAGGCATGGTGTATACATTAACAAGGGAACGCCATGAGTAAAAATGACAGATGGGCATGGTCACGAAACCATGAGTAAAAGAGTTTCGTGAATAAAAAAATGAGTACGGTGAAAACCCGAAAGGGCATCGTAAGTAAAAATGGATGAAAGGGGTGGACATGGTCGAAAGGTCATGGGTAAAAGAGCCTCAAAATAAAAAAGAAATTGTTGAAAACCATCTCTACAGTGCCGCTTCCTAAGTCCAAGTGAAAATCCTCAAAGGACGCTCTGACCAATAAACAGGTTGATGCAGCACTCGCCTCAACAGGAGGCTTCAAGGTAACAAAATGCCAAGAATCCAAAATTATGAGCTTCAACGAAAAGATTCTGACAGTCTGAGTCCTGTTGCAAAAGGACTCAAAAGACAGAAGACTCGTCAAGGCGGTAAGACAAGTCTCATGAGGAAGAACAATATTCCCATGAGGTCACAAACACACTCCAGAAACAAACACTACAAAGGAAAGAAAATGACAAAGCCAAGAAGAAACTTGCCGAAGACTTTAGCTCACCTAGCCTGCAGGCTCAGACCTTCGGGATCGGCTAATAAATATGCCCCCGACTGAACCCAGTAGATGATACCTAAAGTGGTACTCTGATCATCAAAAATGAACCTGGCGTAGCAGCAAACAGCGCTGACCAAAAGAAAACAAACGAACCCAGACCAAATGGGAACAATGCCCTTCGACATGACACTCAATTGCCAAACTAGCCTGATTCTGACTGGAGAGGTCCGTACAAAATCCTCAGCTTCAGAATCACCAACAGTCTACATGAGGGTGAGGACATCGTCAAGATCCCTCAAAAAACAAAGTCTCTTCTCCCCCTAAAGTCTCCATGGACGGACCCACAAACAATGCATCCCTACGTTTGAGCATCCTTGTTACACCGTTATGTTAATCTCCTCGGCGTTCACGTGGTCCTATGGCTTGGAAGAAAAAAAATAAAAGCCGAAGGAAATTTTCCAAATTATTGCCCTTCTCGCTTCTCTTGAAGGACAACATTTGGTGCGGCAAGCTGTTTGAATCTATTTTTCAACACCTTGGTCCCTAATAAGAAGCAGGTCAATAAAGCCTACAAAACAGTGGAAATTCTTGATAGTCTCAGAATGGCCCCAAAACTGGTCCAGATTTTCATCAACACTTCAAAAGACCACCTGCCAAGTTTCATCGCGATCAGACATGTTTAAGGCAGTCTACACAAAGAAACAATTTCAGTGAAATCGGTATCTACCACCCTAAAATGGACCCTATAACTAGATCCATACTTTTGGTACATCAAACAGCTATGAGACCACCGACATTAGATTTGGCATGGCCAAAAATTCCTATGGGTCAAGTTTCAGCTTAATCGGGGACTCCAAGACAAAGTTATGGGTAAAATACTGAAAAGGGCTAGGCTGCATACTATTCTCATATAGCCATTCTGCATCAAAACACCATTTAAAGGTGGCTATTTTTACAGTCATAGGCAGTCACTTTTGGCAACTCACTCGTTTTAAGTTGGATCGCTCCCGAATTTGGGGATCGTGTTCGTCTCATCAAGACAACGAATTCGATATGTGGTATACCCGTGACGACACCCGAGCAGAGAGAAAAACTAGATAAAAGTCACTGATCCGTAAAGGAAGCTGTAAAAAATTCAACCGCAACATGCGTTGTTCGAGCAGCCAAATCATGACGCTCGCATACTCGATCGGCACGAAACCAATTGCAATATGTGCATGAGGTCCGAAGCTATCTTAGGGCTGAACCTCGCTTACGATGAACAAATGGATTTCACACACAAAGGCCTCAAAGCTGCTGTAAATTCCAGTCACAAAATTTTAAATTTCCAGTCAAAAACTCAAGACGACAAAATCTTCATCGAGACACGAAATTAAGCTACGTTTGTTGCTACATGATCATGACAGCGTGCTCAGTGTGATTCAACGAAGAAATCATGAATAAACATCATGGAACGAGCACAAAATCGATCCGAAGTTTTCAAGATTCATCCAAAATTCAAGTCTTTTGATCATGGCTCAAAGTTCATATCAAAATGATCGTCATGTCGATCCCTACAAGAAAACAATAATATTTCAATCAAACAGGCATCAGAACAACCCTGGGTCAGCCACGAAAAATCACATAAGTTCTCGAGCAGCAACAGGGACTGTTTTGGAATTCCACCAATTATTAGGCAGGAGCGAAACATGTGCGTACATCCACGTTTTAGCCCAATTCTATATAAACAGGCAATGCCTCATTGTACAAGGAAGGGATTCATTCCTCTTGAATCAATCAATAAAATTTTGAATTTTGCTTAAGCTTGTGTGTACATCTTGGAGAGAGAGAGAGAGAGGAGAGAGAAGAAAAGGGCTGGTACCCTTCAAGTAGATAACTTTCTCTCTCCTCCCTTCTTTTTCTCTCCTCCCCTCTTTATCTCTCCTCCCCTCTTTCTCTCTCCTCCCCTCTTTCTCATCTCTATCTCTTTCTCTCTTCCTCCCCTCCTCATCTTTATCTATTTCTCTCCCCTCTTTCTCATCTCTATCTCTTTCTCTCTTCTTCCCATCTCTATCTCTATCTCTCTTCTTCTCATCTCTATCCCTGTCTCTTTCTTCTTCTCATCTCTATCTCCCTCCGTACTTCGTCTAATGCAGTCGATGAAGCCTAGCGCGTGCAGGATTTTTCTCTCCTTGTCTTCTAATGCAGTAGGTGAAGCCTAGCACCAATTGAATTTCTCTCTCTCCTTCTCTTCTGTTGCAATCTGTGAAGCCTAGCGCCGATTGTATTTCTCTCTCTCCTTCTCTTTTGTTTCAATTGGTGAAGCCTAGCGTCGGTTATATTTCTCTCTCTTTCTCTTCTATTGCAGTCGGTTAAGCCTAGCATCGGCTGGATTTCTCTCTCCTTCTCTTCTATTGCAGTCGGTGAAGCCTAACGCCGATTGGATTTCTCTCTCTTCTTTTCTATCACAGTCAAAGAAGCATAGCGCCCGCTTGATTTTTCTCTCGTGCTTCTCCATCACAATAGGCGTAAGCCTAGCCCCGGCTGGATTTCTCTCTTTCTTCTCTTCTGTCACAATCGGTGAAGCTTAGCTCAACTCGATCTCTCTCTCTTGCTTTTTCATCACATTCGACGCAAGCCTAGTGCCAGCTAGGTCTCTCCCTTTCTTCTCTTTTGGCACAGTCGGTGAAGACTAGCGTCGACTGCATCTTCTCTCTCTTTTTTTGAGACAGTTGGTGAAGCTTAGTGCTGACTGTGTTTTCTCTCTCGTCTTCTGACACAGTCGATGAAGCCTAGTGTTGACTACATCTTCTCTCTTTTCTCCTCTATATAACACAGTAGGTGAAGCCTAACATCGACTGTATTTTCTCTCTCTTCCTTCTAACACAGTTGGCAAATACCTAACGCCAACAACGTCTTCCTTCCCCCTCTCTCTTTTATTCTCTCGCATTTCATATTCTTCTCTTCCTTTCTTCTCCCTCCTTTCTTCTGTTCCCTTCCTCTCTTGTTTCATTTCTTATTCTTTCCTCATAACCATCATTATGCTATTCTTTCATTCGACTAAGAGGGATTAAGGTTAGCCTCTCATGATAGTCTTGTCGTCTAGCTGTAATGTTGTTGTGCCAGGATTACTTGGCCTGCTTTATTGCCACGACAAACTAACCATCGTGCCTAGCTAGTCGGTACTGGCATTGATGTCTAGTAGTAATCCTGTGAACTGGTCTTAGTTATTGAGCTCGTTTTGCTACTACGTCAGGCCAATTATTCACCAGCTTAGTCACCGGTTTGATCCTCCCACTAAATTGAATTCTTCTTCCCCCCATCTTTCTTCTCTTATTTTTCTCTTCTTCTTTTTGAATGTGCATGCTTGTGTACGTTCATCAAAGAGGAAATGGGTGAGGTCTGCACCTGTCTTATAACCTTTGTCATATGTGTGTGTGTGATTGTAAAAAACAGAAGAATACAAGCCAAGGGAGGCGATTTTGAACCAGTTTTATTACTGGAGGGCTTTCTTCGTGATCTAAGAGGGTGCTCACACGAGCCAACCCGAGTAAGCCCCGAACCCACCTTAAATTCCTCTCTCACGGTTGGTAACACCTGCCCCCATTCTCGAATGATGTTCTCAAGAGAGCAATCTCAAAAACATCTTGGGTCTTCCCTCGAAACCTAAGACGCGCTGCCTGATCCCCAAAGGAACTGAAGGGAGAGATCCAGGCACCTAACTAGGGGTTACTTATTCTTTATTGTTACTTGGTTCAACTGCCTATAGTCAATCCACAGTCTCACGGATCCATCCTTCTTTTTCACAAATAGGACTGGTGCACCCAAGGGTGACACGCTAGGTCGGACAAATCCCTTGTCTAACAATCCCTGCAATTGTTCTTTCAACTCCTTCAACTCTACTGAAGCCATTCTATATGGGGCTTTAGAAATGAGAACAGTGTCAGGGACTACATCTATCTTAAACTCAACCTCGCTTATTGGAGGCAAGGATAACAAATCTTCTGGAAAGAACTCGAGGTACTCTCTCACTACTGGTATCCCTTATACCTGTGTCTAGATGTCCCGATTTTCAACCACATTGGCAAGATACCCTTGACATCTCTTAGTTAAGTGGCGAGAGGCCCGAAGAGCAGAGATGAAGTGGAGAGAGAGAGTATTCCAGGTACCCTCAAAATGTAGCTCAGCGTGATAAGGGCATTTAAAAGTTACCGTGTTCTCATGGAAATTGACGGTGGCATGGTGTGTGTACAACCAATCCATGCCCAGAATAACATCAAAATATTGAATCTCTAGGAAGATCAAATCTATGGGCAGGTCACACCTATCAATTTTAATTCCACACTATCTATACACTCTATCAGTTTCCATAGAATCCCCTATAGGCGTGCACACTACTAAAGTATAATCAAGACATGCAAGTTCAACATTTAGATAGCAAGCAAAATGTGGTGCAACGAAAGAGTAAGAGGAACCATAATCAACCAGAGCTCTAAGCTTAATACCACAGATAGAGAGTGTACCTCTGATCACCGAGGTAGACTCCTTAACTTCTTGTACAGCGAGGGTAAAGCTTGCCCCTGTGTCTTTGGTTGATCCTATGCCTTTTCCATAGGGCAATCCTTAGCCCAGTGACCGGGCCTGCCACACCAGAGGCATACATTCCACTTCCGGTATCACTCGGCAGTAGTATGGTTATCCTTCCCACAATGAGGGCAGACCATTCTCTCTGTTGCCCAGGAAATTTTTTTGGGCCCTCGGGCTATACTGATAGGGCCCCCCTCTAACATCCCTTCTTGCGAATTGTCGGGGCTTCTTCCCAAACTTTCCCAATGGTACAACCTTCGTCTTTCCTTCCTTGATCTGTGGTCTTCATAGTCCCTTTCAATCTTTAGGGTGAGGTCTACAAAGGGGGAGTACGACTTCAAACTGGCCGACAGTACTCTCCCTCTGATGTCCGGCTGAAGGCCCCTCTCAAATTTGGTCGCCTTTTGCACCTTGGTGTTGATAATGTGGGGTGCATATCTAGACAGCTCCCCAAACTTAGCGGCCTACTGCTCCACTTTCATGCCCCGTTGCTGAAGCTCAACAAATTTTGCTTCCTTTCTCCCCCTGATGGACTCTAGGAAGTATTTCTTGTCAAATGTTGTCTGGAAGTTGTCCCAAGTGGTCTCAGTCCCCGACTCTCTCTAAGATTGCTTCATCGAGTTTCACGAATATTCAGCCTCTCCTTCCAACATAAAGTCTCCCAATTTGACGTTCTGCTCCTTTGTGCAGTGTAGCACCTCTAAAATCTTTTCTTTCTGTCCTTTCCACCTCTCAGCCTTCTGTACTCCTCCTTGCCCCAAAAAGGTTGGGGGAGCCAGCCTTCTAAATCTTTCTATCAGGCCACTGATGTTTCTCTCTGGGGGCAGGTGCAGACTGAGCTGGCATCGACTCCTTCATCATTTTGATCCTCGCCCCCCGAGTCCTATACAACTCATCAAGCATTTCAGTGTTCTCATTGCTGGAACTTGTATTGTTGGTACGAGCCCTCGACATCTTCAACCAAATACAGGAGCACCCAGTCATTGGTCTATCCTAAACTACCCTAAGGACTCTTCTAAAATCGTCCCTAGGCCAAAGATCCTATCTTGGCCGCTCTGATACCATAACTGTCACAACCCTACTCCAGACCCCAATTCTGTACTTGACAGAGGACGACCGAGAGTGAGTTCGTGATCCAAAGGTAGCGCATGACACTCAAGTCGAAGTTGACTCAACGCTGTTATATCGGTAATCAAAGAAAACCATAGAAAAAAACTGAATCAATGATTCTAAATGCAAATAAACATTTAAAATTTCAAGAAATCCATCCATCATTAACACTGCAATGCAAAAAATTTCTTTTGAAAATATTACACGTAAATCTGGAGCAATCGGACCCAATAATACATCTTTTCAAAATAAACAAACTTCAGGACTAACTGCTAGACTACATACAATATCAGAATTTCTTCTTAGCAGATTGTCGGCTCAACTTTGAATCGTGAACTTCGCACCTCAGATCTGTTTGCTATCAATCTACAAGATGGGAGATTTAGTGGGATGAGCTATAAAGCCTAGTAAGTTGATCTAAGTTCCATGCATCATTCGTGAGTCTATTCATGCATTATAAGCAGTTCTTCCAATTATGAAAAGTTGTAATACAACGGCCATAATTGTCAGAAATCAGATCAGAACATCAATATCAAGCATCGAATTCAATGTCATTTATCATTCCATCATTATGATTGTCAACAATCATGGTTATAATTCAATCATTACCCACACATTCTTTAGTTCACCTACTTCCGAAGTAGAGGCTCTATCCATCAGGCTAAGACAATCCCATTACTTAGGACTTCTACTGTCTCTTAGGAGGGAGGGCAATGACAAGTGGGTAAATCCACTTCGTAATGCCCTCATACCCACGCACACGGTCCCCAACGTGCGTTGGGGTTTTCGATAAGCACTTACCTTGCAAGGCGTCAGTCATTAATCTCATCTCATGAATCTTTGGGGAGTGTGACCCTCCCATTTCACTTCCCCTAACTCCATCCTATCATTCAGCAAGTTAGGGGACATAGCCGGCATCATTTTTCTCAATGTAGTAGTATCCACTACCGATGGGTATCCCATCACGTAATGACCAGTATCAATAAAACAGTATTCACTACCAATGGGTGTCCCATCGTGTAGTGGTCAGTATCATAGTCACAATATGACAGTAGCAGTATCACAATGTCATAATAGAACAATACCCATACTACCAATGGGTATCGCATTGAGTAGTGGTCCGGATCACCGACATCATATTACGCTCAAGCATTCAATTCATTCATGCCGAATCGGTACCTTATGACAGATAATTAAATTCTCATTATGCAAAGTGTGAGTCTTACTCAGAACTATCCATCAGTCACATAACATTATCACTTCTATCATGAAATACTCATTATATGAGAGCTATCATATTGCATTTATGCCTAGAATTTTGCATTAGTATTATGACACTTGTCATGTAACATACGTCATGGGACTATCACAGTAGCTGGTCATTCATCAATTTTCATGTAATTCATAGCTACATAGTATCATTCATGTAACATGATGGCAATTAATATTCATCACATGAAATTTATCATTCTAGTCGTGAACATCGCTCATGTGGCAGTGACTCATCCGATGCTACACGCTCGACTTTACGCGCTCGACGTTACGCACACGGCTTTGCACAAACGGCATTACATGTGGCATTGCAAAAGAGGCAGTACACGCACGGTGTTGCACAAGCGGCGTTACATGCACGGCGTTGCATAAGTGACAATACATGCACGACGTTTCCAAGCGGCAATACATGCACGATGTTGCACAAGCCGCAATACATGCACAACGTTTCAACACAAAGTGAGTGACAATGGCTAGAACTTCCATCTACTGTAAACAGTTGCATACTCCCACACTTTGAGCATAACTCTAGATCTATGCAAGGTCTTACCATGGTACAAAGCGCAATATTATAGTAGACAAACATATTTTTCATTTAAGACCAGTTTGAGCCCATTTGGACATCGTTTGGTCATCGAAGGATTCGGTGTTAAAATCCTCATGATTCCTAGAAACTTACGTTTAAAGTTTAGCATGCTTCAATTAAAATGCATCATTTCATAAGCCAAAATAAGCATTGATGCAAGACATTAAGCATGTTGAACAAAACCTACAAGTAGACTACTTCAAAAACCTAACAAGTTAATTGATGCATGAACCCTAAACCTACTTACTTGATGCTCAGATTGTCTTCAACCTCCCACTCGCAGGCTACCTCGAGCTCCAAGAAAGGATTTTTTCTAAAGGCAGTTAGTCTGGTTCTAGAGAGAGAGATTAAGTGAGGAAAAGAAAGAAACATGACGGTGGAGAGCAATAGAAAAGGGTTTAAGTATTCAAGGTAGGTGAAGGTCATTGTAGATGATGTGTGCAGTACTAACATGGGCAGCGCTAACACGTGCGGCGCTGTCAATGTTCACATCTTCCTTTTCATTCATGACCCGGCCTCCCTTCTCACACAACATTAGTCCATTACATGCGCGGTGTTACTCTCATTCACGGGCGGCGATACCCCACTTCACGAACGGCATTACTCGCATTCATGTGCGGCGATACACCACTTCATGCGTGGCGTTACTCTCATCACGCGAGGCGCTACCCCACTTAACGTGTGACGTTCTTCTCTCTCCTCAAACAGCGTTAGGCCCTTTCTATACACACGGTGCTAGGCCTCTCCTACACAAGCGCTACCCTTTATGCGCACGGCGATGCTTCTGTCTCTCTTTATTCTTCCATGTGTTTTTCCATACACGTCTCACACCCACGAAAATTGTGGTCCTTACAGAGACATCCCAAAGACCGCTTTCAAAACTCAATACGGTCACTATGAGTTTCTTGTAATGCCATTTGGGTTAACCAATGCCCCTATAGTGTTCATGGATTTGATGAATAGAGTCTTCATACCCTTCCTGGATCATTTTGTAGTGGTCTTTCGTTATGACGAAAGAGCGTGCGATCGCGATCGGAGGTTGTGAACGTCACTCAGGTTGGAGTGGCTCAACGCATGAAAACACGGAATCAAGAGAAAACCACAAAAGAAAACTAGAAAAGATCCATTCAACAGACAAATATTAATTCAAAAGTACAACCATCTCATTCATTCAATATAAAAAAGTCTTTACAATTCCTTAAAGCACTACTAGCCCAAAATATACAAAATGAAATGTTCACCATATTGCTGAGACCACCAAAACATACTATGAAAGTCTTTGAAGGATGGCTTTCCAACTTCTAAACTTCCAGCTTCAATTTCCAAACGGCCACCCACCTTTAGAACGGATGCAACCACTCTTCACTCTAAAGTTATGTAAATAAGATGGAATGAGATTAAATCCCAGTAAGCGGATCTACACCAATGCATTCCAACTAGCATAACAGTTATAACAATATGCAATGCACATAACATCACAAGGTATCACGTGAATTGTCCAGTATGCTTCTTATCATTCTAACAATAATATAATGAAAGCAGTTTAATATACAATGCATAGTTCACAATCATCTTACTTATACTAGAACAGTAAGGACAACAAATCATAGTCACAAAACTAGTAAGGCCCTAATCCCGAAGTAGAAGCCTCATCGCGCAGGCTAAGCCAATCCTATTGCTTGAAACCTCTACCCTCATTCAGGAGGGAGAACAATAACAAGTGGATGTCCCACTTCGTAATGCCCTCACACACACACACACATCCCCAGTCCGCTTTGTGGTTTTCGATAGGCAGTGGCCTTGCAAGACATGACTGTCTCCTTATACCCTTTTGGTGAGAGAGCATTACACTACCATTAGGTGATCTAATGCGTAGTACCCATATAAGCAGGGGGGTACGACCCTCTCAATTACTCACATCTTAGCCCTCGTCCTATCATGGAGAGTCAAAGGAAGATTGTAGCTACCGGCACATCATTCACACAGTAGGTGTCCTTTCCAATAGGCAGCTATCAGCACCATCATTCACACAGTAGGTGCCATTCCATATCACATAAGCATCATGATACCATCATTCACATAGTAGGTATCCATTAACATATCACATAAGCAGTATGATACTATCATTCACACAGTAGGTATCCATTCACATATCACATAAGAAGCATGATACCATCATTCACACAGTCAATATCCATTCACATAGCACATAAGCAGTATGATACCATCATTCACCCAGTACGTATCCATTCACATATCACATTTGATAGTGACACATCACATTTAACAATATCACAGTGACAATATCAAAGTAACAGTAACATTATTTTAATCAAGCCTTACCACTTAATTTTCTGCCATCAAGGGCAATGACATGCATTTACTATTATGGTTGTAACTTTTGGACCATTCAGAGTTTGAAGGTTATTCCAAAACCAATGTTGTATTAAACGCACCTATCCTTCAAATGACATTGGTTTGAAGACAATTGGACCTACTTTGGCCACTTAAAGGTTCAAAGAGGTGAGGATGCTGCTTCCTGCGTTGCACATGGGACAACGACATACCCTGCTTCATATCACTATAACTCCCAAACCGTAAAGCAAATTGTGATGATTTCAAAATAAAAGTTTGATCCTAGACATACATATTTCTAAAAAAGATAATTTTAAAGAATTTGGATTCGATTTGATGGTTGAAAGATTCGTGCCAAGCAAGGTGATAGTTCTTGATTTTATCAAAACTGCCCATAGTGACATACCTTCATAAAACAAAGTATAACTTTCAATCTAGGAAGATTTTCGAAACAGTTTCTGCATGAAAATTTTAATCCATTAAAAAATATTTCAAATGGATGTGGTTTGGCCAAAAATGAACTTCATTTAGTTAGTTAAAATCAATGACCACAGTAGTATTTGTGAAAATCCAGGAAAATAGTCAACAGTGTTGTACCTTCTCATTTTGTAGCATAACTTCATTTTTGTAAATAATTTCAACAGTGGGAAAAAATAAAAATTTTACTAGATTCATCCATCTTTCCAATGGCATAGTTTGAAGTCAATCGGACGTCACTTGGCTGATGAAAAGTCTCTTTCAAGAACACACATATTTCTGGAATTTCATAGTAGCATATGACATGTTTTGAACACATTCCATAACCTTCATTCCATGGCAAAGGGCATGATAACAACCATCCTTTCACAATATCCACACATAATATGCATTTCTTACATATTCTAAGAATCATACATTCATTTTCAGCATCCACTTCCATTTTAGAAAAAAATCTCACAAGCATAAGGCTCATGCATCCTTATGACTATCATGCAATGGTGATGGATCCACTTACCTGCACTGTAATGGTGCCTTCTCACAAACTCTTGCACAACTCACACCCTCCCAACAATGGCTGCTCACCAAACTTTCCCAACCGTGCCTTAGAGAGAGAGAGAGAGAGAGAGAGAGAGAAAGATGAAGGGAGAATGAGTGGCATGGGTGATACTCAAGAGATGGGGCAATAACAAAGTGGCGCTAATGGTTGGGCAAGTGGCACCCCACGCACGAAAAGTGGCAAACACTCTTCATGCACGCCAGAGCCCTGTGTTATGCCTTGTCCCTTCTTCAGCCGGCGATGCCCACGCGGCATTGCCCATCCTTCAGCTCACGCGTGTACACAGAATTACCCCCTCTATCGCCATGTGCCTTCTCTCCTTCTCATCTATCGCCGTGCGCCTTCACTGTGCCTACCACCATGCGCTTCGCTTGCTCTGTCGCGGGCTCCCACTATCATGTGCTCCATCGCCACGTGCCTCTCCTGCTGTGGCACCATAAATTTCCAGCAACTTTCATATTGTACTAAGCATTTAATAGACAAATGAGGTCTAAATGTCCTCAAATCATTTCCATTGGAAAGATATGTGAGTCTACTAAAATTTTCATGTCTAATATTAATGTTCTAACTCCCTATAAATGAGATGTTATGTCTCAAAATGTGTTGGTATGTCACTATTAACAAGTTTCACCAAGTTTTATCACTGTCACTACAGTTTCCATGGATTTTTACAAATCAAATGAAGTCCAATTACCCTCAAACCACTGCCATTTGAAAGATCTCTGAGTAAGCTTAAAGATTCATGCTGAAAGTATTTTGAAATTTCTTTGAGATTAAAATTATGCTCGAAATCGTGAGCATATGTCACTGTTGACAGATTTCACTAAATTCCATAACTATCACTTTTATTGTCATGAGCTTTTGACTGACCTACATCCTCGAATTCCTCATGAATTGGGAGTTAGGTCTTTGTTAAGAGGGACATGTCACTGTTAGTAAATGCAAAAAACCCCAGAATTGTTGTTTGTGTTGTACTCCAGTGTTGACTGATTAACGGTGGTTAATTGACCTTGAAACACTTCTGAATGAGAGAAAAATGTGTCTAATTCAATTGTCATTTTGTGACTAAGTTGAGATTCTTTATAAACTAAAAGCTATGTCTATTTTATGTGGGACTATCACACATGAATTAGTGGATGTTATGAAATAGTGAATGTTCATGATCTAAGGCACAACACAGACATGAAATGAAGTACTACGCAAGGGGTCATCCATTAATAGGGTGATGTGAGTACTAGGTGATAAGGTATGTGTGGTCAGTTATGTGACATATGAGATAAAATTTGTGAGATGTGATTAACTGACATGCTTTGAGCATATTGCATTGCATGAGATGTGTGACTTCTCAGCTTGCCTGGAGCGTATCACATTGCTCGAGATGTGTGACTGATTGGCATGCTTTGAGCGTATGGTATTGCCCCGAGATGTGTGATTACTTAGCTTGCTTTGGGAGTATCGCATTGCCCAAGAAGTGTTAATGATTGGCATGCTTTGAGCTTATTGCATTGCCTGAGATGTGTGACTTCCTGGCCTGCTTTGTGCGTGATGTATTGTACGAGTTATGTAACTAGCTTGAGATAAATGGTTGACTTGAGATATGTAATCAGCCTAAGATATGTGACTGGCCTGGTTGATAGAGCTAGAGGGTGTGTTAGTATATGTTGATTTTTGTTAGGTTCTATTGATGATTTTGATCTATTGGATTATGTTGACCTGTTGAGTGTTGGATAGATTGCTAGTGCATATGATATTTGATGTTTGAATTTTGCTTGCTCCACCATGAAAAGAATCATTATATAATTATGGTATGATTGCGATCCATGGCTCTTGTTTTATGAGAATGGCATTGAACCTTGAACATTGTTGTGAGATATTATTCATATGCAGGGAAGCATGATACTGTGATCTACTTGCTAGTTTTTTAGCTCATTCGTTTGCTTCCTTCCTCGCAGTTTGACTGATGCAGGTCAGAGACAGATCAACGGTGATCGTGAGTGGCAGATTGAAGGCCTGCACCCGACGAGAAGACCTATTTGTTTTGTAAGTGTTAGATGGTCGTCGGTCGTCCTGTTGTTGTTTGTCAAGCTTTGTATTTTTGTTTCTAGGCCTGTAGTTCCTTGGTTGAATTGTATTATTCTAGATATTGTAGATGACATTTGGATAATGCATATGGATATGAATGGTTTTAATTTATCCATCTTTTGTTGTGTTTCTTTTGGGAGTTTTTACCCTATTTCATGGTTTGCTCTGATTTCCTTCTTTTCAAATGCATTGAGCTCACTCCCACCTGAGTGGCGTTTACGACCTCTGTGATCGCCGTCCCGCACCCTGTCGCCCTTCTGTGAGTCTTGAAGGTCTCAGGGGGTGGGGTTGTGACATTTATGGTATCAGAGCATCCATGATAGGATTCTTGACCTAGAAAGTCTTAGAAGTGTCCTTTGAATAACACTTGTTTGGGTTTGTAATTGGATGTTCTTGTCACAAGTTAAGATGACAAGAACTCGTGCCAATGATGCGAGTCCTAGTAATGGGAACACCGACGAAGTCGGGGAATTCATCAAGACCTTAGGAGCCATGACTCAGATAATGAAGGACCATATGCCGACCCAGGTTACCTCTGGCCTAGAACATCATGATAGTTTCATTATAGAGAAGTTTAAGAAGTTAAGGCTAGCAACCTTTATGGGACATGGAGGAGTGGAGAAAGCCAAGAGGTGGATGATGCAAGTTGAGAAAATCTTCTGCAATGCACAGATGAGCAGAAGATGAGGTTGGGTACCTTCATGCTAGAAGGGGATGCCGAGCATTGGTGGCGTTTAGTCTAGTAGGCTTGGGAAGAAATGGGGACAGTATCAACTTGGGAAGAGTTTATAAGGGCCTTTAACGAAAAGTACTTTCCTGACTTGGTAAAGGAGAGAAAGGAAGTAGAGTTCGTAGAATTACAGTAAGGGAAATTGACTGTCGAACGTTACACAATTAAGTTATCAGAGTTGTCTCGATATGCACCACACATTATCAATACGGAGGCTTGTAAATTAAGTAAGTTTGAGAGGGGCCTTAGACCAGATATTCGAGGAAAGGTAATGGTGGTCAATCTTAAGACTTTCTCCCCACTGGTAGATTTGGCAAGAAAGATAGAGAGAGATTGCGATGATTACCAGCTAAGGAGGGAGAAGCAGAAGGAAAGGCCCCCACCTCCGAGAGACTTTCAAGAAAGAGGAGATCGGAGAAATGGTAAAGCTCAAAAGACCTCCTAGGGCGATGTCAAGCAAAACCAGCCAGGGCATTATGCCTCCTATGGGAAGTAGGGTCACGTGGATTCCAAGTGCTTGCTGAAGATAAAAAGCATGCTTCAAGTGTGGCAAGTCAGGCCACCTATTTAGAGACTGCTCGACATTGAGGAATGATTGCAAATCAAAGACTTAGGGTCGGGTCTTTGCACATAATGGGGAAGAAGCTAATGCCTCAACTTTGGAGACTAGAGGTATGTTTTTGATTTGTGGTGTAGAATCTAGAATTTTGTTTGACCTTGTTTCTTCTCACTCTGTTATTACACCACATTTTGGCATGTCTTATAAATTTAAAACCTTCATTTCTTGGTTGTGCTTTAGTTGTGTGCAAACCGATGGGGGATTCTATGGAGACTGTTTAAGTATGTTAACGGTGTGAGGCTTGGCAAGAGGGGTATGTCCTACCCCATTTGTTTATAAACTAATAAGTGCCATGTGATTGAAGTGATAAGAACTACTCGATATAACCTTTGTAGTCAACCTTGTGATAAGTCAAATGTGATATGAATGTAACAAGTGCTACATGATTTCTTTGGCCTACTTTGAGAGTATTGTAGGGCCTAACTTTGTGATTGATACCAGTGAAGTGCATGCTTTGAGCGTATTGCAGGGCCTGACTTGATAATTGATATCAGTGAGGTGCCTGCTTTGAGCGTATTGCAGGACCTAACTTTGTGATTGATACTAGTGAGGTCCCTACTTTGACCATATTGCAGGGCCTGACTTGGTAATTGATATCAATGAGGTGCCTTCTTTAAGCATATTGCAGAGCCTGACTTTGTTATTGATACCAATGAGGTGCCTGCTTTAAGCGTATTGCAGGGCCTGACTTGGTAATCGATATCAGTGAGGTTTCTGCTTTGAGTATATTGTAGGGCCTGACATTGTAAAGCCATATGTGTAAAGCCATCTATGTAAATCCGTCTATGTAAAGCCATATGTGTAAATCCGTCTGTGTAAATCCATCTATGTAAAGCCATCTGTGTAAAGCCATCTGTGTAAAGTCGTCTGTGTGAAGTCATATGTGTAAAGCCATCTATGTAAAGCCGTCTGTGTATTGCCATTTGAGACATGTAAGCCACTTGTGGGCCGGTGACAGCCACTTGGAAACCACATACACAACACTTGTAACCCTTGTTGCCACTTGGCTTGTGCATGCTACGCCTCTCCCTTTTCTTGCTTATAAATGTAGGGCCTGACTTGATAATTGATATCAGTGAGGTGCCTGCTTTGAGGGTATTGCAGGGCCTAACTTTGTGATTGATACTAGTGAGGTGATTGCTTTGAGCATATTGCAGGGCCTGACTTGGTAATTAATATTGATGAGGTGCCTTCTTTGAGCATATTGCAGAGCCTGACTTTGTGATTGATACCAGTGAGGGGCCTGCTTTGAGCATATTGCTGGACCTGACTTGGTAATTGATATCAGTGAGGTGTCTGCTTTGAGCGTATTGCAGGGCTTGACTGTGTAATGCCATAATTATAGAGCCATCTATGTAAATCCGTCTGTGTAAAGCCATCTGTGTAAATCCGTATGTGTAAATCCATCTGTGTAAATCAATTTGTGTAAAGCCGTCTATATAAAGCCATCTGTGTAAAGTCATCTGTGTAAAGTCATCTGTGTAAAGTCGACTATGTAAAGTCATCTGTGTATTGCCATTTGACACATGTAAGCCACTTGTGGGCCTGTGACAGCCACTTGGACACCACATACACAACACTTGTAACCCTTGTTGCCACTTAGCTTGTGCATGATGTGCCTCTCCCTTTTCTTGCTTATAAATACCCCTTCATACACTTCTCTCAGGAGTTTTTCACACACTCTCTGTCTCTCTCTAAGAGCCATTGTGAGCTCATTATTACTCCATTGATGAAGCCTTGTTAAGAGCTGAAAGAAGACT
This sequence comes from Amborella trichopoda, assembly GCF_054954075.1. NCBI lineage: Eukaryota > Viridiplantae > Streptophyta > Magnoliopsida > Amborellales > Amborellaceae > Amborella > Amborella trichopoda. Next base: position 19,836,384 of record NC_142345.1, on the reverse strand, counting down.
ATAAAAGAGGATTTTGAAAGCATCTTTGCATAATAGGTAAGTGTTTGAAGACATTTATCAGCACCTTGGTCTCTGATGCGGAATAAAGAGGAAGCTGGTCAGTAAAGCCTACTATACAATGGAATTCTTGACAGTCTCGGAATTGCCCCAGAATAGGTAAAAATCTTCTTAAGCACTTCAAAAGGTCACCTGTCAAGTTTCGTCACAATTAAACATGTCTAAGGTAGTGTAGACCAATAAACTATTTAGGAAATATCAACCTCTAGCACCCTAAAACGGACCTCGTAACTAGAGCTTTATTTTAGTGCGTCAAATTGAGGTGGAACCACCGCCATTGGATCCGGCACGGTCACCCTATGGGTCAAGTTTCGGCTTAATCAGACACTCTAGGAAAAAGTTATGGGTAAAATACCAATGCTATTTTCGTGTGGCCTCTTTGCACCCAATCACCATTAAAGGTGGTTGTTTTCACAATTTCAAGCAGTGACTTCAGAGGCCCATATCTTACTCGTCTCAAGTCAAATCACACTCAAATTTTGTGAGCGTGTTCATCTCGTTAAGTCGAGCATTTTGATATGTGGCATGTCCCTTGATGATGTCCGAGCAGGGAGAAAAGCTAAAGAGAATTTGTTGATCTATGAAGAAAGTTGCAGGAAAATCAGTAGAGACATGCCTTGCTCGAGCGGTCAAATCATGGAACTCGCACATCGGATTAACACGAAACTAGTTTCATCATGTGTGTAAGGTTCGGGGCTATCTCTGATCCAAACCCCGTACATAATGAATAGTCATATTTTGCACCAAACCCAATTAAGCGACTGTAAATTTCGGCATCAGAATTGCAGATTCCGGCCAAAACTCTAGAGTTGCAAAATCTTTGGCCGGGCACGAAATCGCGCTACATTTGTTGCCACCTATTCGTGACGGCATGCTTAGTGTGATCCAGCAAAGAAATCATGGAAAAACATCAAGGAATGAGTACAATATCGATTCAAATTTTCAAGATTCATCCAAAGTCCAAGTCGCATGATAGTAGCTGAAAAACACGATCCGTGGCTCGAAGTTGATATCAAATATATCGCCATGACAAGTCCAACAAGAAAAAAATCTTCTTTCGGTCAAATTGGCATCAAGCAACCACAGATCATTCATGGAAGATCACACAAGTTCTAAAGAAGCAGCAAGGACTGTTATGGAATTCCATCTATTGTTGGTCAGGGGCAAAACAGTCCTTTTGCACTCAATTTTAGAATTTCTTTTAATTCAATTAAATTGAAATTATCATCAATTTAAGTAGTTTTTGAGAATCCACCCATGTTTGGGCCCAATTCTATAAGTGCATGTTAAACACAATTATCATGGGACCCTTGCTTTTTCAATACTCATCAATAAAATTTGATAGTCTTCACGTTCAAATTGTGGGCATGTCTTGGAGAGAGAGAGAAGAGAGAAGAAAAGATTTGGTACCTTTTGACAAAGGTAATTTTCTCTATCCTCTCATCTCTCTCTTTCTCTCTCCTCTCGTCTATCTCTTTCTTTCCTATTCCATCTTTGATCTTCTTTATCTAGTTTTCTTCTTTTTATTTTATCTTTCCTTTTTCTTTCTTCTCTTTCCTTCTCTCTCTCTGTTCTCTATCCTTCCTCTCTATTCATGCATGGTGGATTCTATTACATAACATGACGTCTTCTTGTTTTAAGGACACGAACAGTGAGTCGGGCCTTAACCTGAGTGGCGGGCCGGGTCTCTGTCAACGTTTCTTTGTCTTCCCTTCTGTCATGGGCGGCGGATGCTCATCGTCGTCCATGTTTTCTCTCTTTTTTTAATCCTCTGTCATGGGTAGCGGAAGCTTATCACCGCCCATGTTTCCTCTCCTCTCTTACTCCCCTGTCATGTATGGCAGATGCTCATCAATGTCCATGTTTTATCTCTCTTCTTAACCATCTGTCATAGACAGCAGAAGCACATCGCCATCCATTTCTTCTCTCTCTTCTCTCTTTTCTCTATCATGGATGGTGGAAGCTCACTGCCATCCATGTTTTCTCTCTCTTCTTAATTATGTGTCATAGATGGAGGAAGCACATCGTTGTTCATGTCTTCTCTCTTTTCTCTCTTTCCTATTGGTTAGGTACCTCGATCTCGCCCTCCGGATCTGGATGATCGGGCTGCACTTGTCTTGGCTTTCAGGGGAACTTGAGACTTTGAGATCTTTCTCTCGAGAACCTCACTCTGGAGTGAGGGCAGGTATACCAACCGATGAGAAAGGAATTTATGGTGGGTTTGGGACTTACTCGGGCTGGCTCGCATGGGTGCCTTCTTAAATCACGACTAAAGCTCCCCAATCGTAGAACTGATTTGGAATCGCCTCTCTTGCCCTGTATTCTCCTGTTTTTACAATCACACACACATGGTTAATTTTACGAGACAAGTTGGCCGAAAGAGACCCCACGTTGTCTTTGAGCAAATGTATACAGGTGTGCACATCTAAGAGAGGAAAGGGGAAAAGAATAAATGAAAGAAGAAGAATGGGGTAGAGCAGTGGAATGGGGAAGATAAGAATTTAACTATGTGACTAGACTTAACACAACAGCCAGACTAGCAAGTGATTGACCCGACGTGCTAGTAAAGCGGGCACGGTAACTAGACCGGCACAACAACAATGATACTATACACCAGAATGATCATCGACTAGTCTGATACCATGATCAGCCTATCGTGGCAGTAAGGCGGGCACAATTTCTATGACAGGCTCAACTACAATACTGCTAGACAACGAGACTACCATGGTAATGTTTGTCTTAGCCTCTCTTGGTCAAATGAGAGAAAGAGCCGAAAGAAGACAGAGAAAGAAAGACATGCACATTACTGTCGATGTCATGCATGGGAGAAGAAGATGAGATGAGTAATGAGGGGGATAGGAACAAGGGAAAGAGTAAAGAGAAACATAAAAGAATGAAGAAGAAAGAGAGAGAAGAGAGTAAGGGAACATGGACGGGATGAGAGAGAAGATATTAAAGATCATGGATGGAGATGAGCTTCCACCATCCATGATAGAAGGGTAAGAAGAGAGAGAAAACATGGACCGCGATATGCTTCTACCATCCGTGTGAGAAGAAGAAGAGAGAGAAGACATGGGTGACGATGTGTTTCCACTCTCCGTGTTAGATGAAGAAGAAGAAAGAGAAGACATGGGTGGCGATGTGCCTCCACCGTCCGTGTCAAATGAAGAAGAAGAGAGAGAAGATATGGGTGGTGATGTGATTCTGCTATCTGTGTCAGATGAAGAAGAGAGAGAAGATATGGGCGACGATGTGATTCCGCTGTCTGTGTCAGATGAAGAAGATGAGAGAGAAGACATGGGTGGCGATGTGCTTCCTCCATTCGTGTTAGATGAAGAAGAAGCGAGAGAAGACATGGGCGGTGATGTGCTTCCACCATTCGTGTCCGATGAAGAAGAAGAGAGAGAGGACATGGGCAGCAATGTGCTTCCGCCATCCATGTCAGATAAAGAAGAAGAGAGAGAAGACAAGGGTAGCGATGTGCTTCCACCATCTGTGTCAGATGAAAAAGAAGAGAGAGAAGACATGGGCGGCGATGTGCATCCCTGTCGGATGAAGAAGAAGAGAGAGAAAAGATGAGTGACGATGTGCTTCGACCATCCGTGTTAGATGAAGAAGAAGAGATAGAAGACATGGGTGACAATGTGCTTCTGCTGTCCGTGTCAGATGAAGAAGAAGAGAGAGAAGACATGGGCGGTGATGTGCTTCCGTCATTCATGTCAGATGAAGAAGAAGAGAGTGAAAACATGGAGGGCGATGAGCATCCACAGTCCATGATAAAGAATTAAACAAGGAGACTTTGACAGCGGCCCAGCCCACCACTTGGGTTAAGGCCCTGCTAACTGTTCGCGTCCCTGAAGCAAGAGGACATCATGTTAGGAAATAGATTATGCCATGCATGAATTGAAAGGAAGAATAAAGTGAAAGAGAACAGAGAGGAAATGAAAGAGAGGAAAAATAAAGAGAGAGAAGGAAAGTGGATGAAGAAGATCAAAGAAGAAAAAAATAAGAGAGATAAAGGTGATAACAGAGAGAAAGCAAGAGAGAGAGAGAAAAGAGGGGGAGAGAGAAAGAGAGATAGAGATGAGAGAGAAAAGTGGAGAGAGAAAATTATCTTATCGAAGGGCACAACCCTTTTCTTCTCTCTCCATGATGCACCCACGAACTCAAGGCAAAAATTGAAGTTTTATTAATCAATGTGTAGAATCAACGCGTGGGTATGTTACGATTAGGTTTTGCATGTTTTTATAGAATAGGGCCCAAACATGGGTGTACGCCCAAAAACTACCTAAATTGATGATAATTGCAATTTAATTGAATTAAAAAAATTCTAAAAGTTGGTGCAAAAGGGTTGTTTTGCCACTGCCCAACAATAGATGGAATTCCAACAGTCCCTACTGCTGCCCTAGAACTTAGGTGATCTTGTATGATTGATCTAAGGTTGCTCTGATGCCCGTTTGATCAAAAGCTGATTGTTTTCTTGTAGGGTTAGACATGGTGATCGATTTGATACCAACTTCGAGCCACAAATCATGTTTTTAAGCCACAATCATGCGACTTGAAATTTAGATGAATCTTAAAAAATTCGAATCGATAGTGTGATCGTTCCTTGATATTTCTCCAAGATTTTTTCGTTGGATCACATTAACCATGCTGTCACAATCATGTGGAAACAAACGCAGCTCGATTTCATGCCTGGACGAAGATTTTACAACTTTGGAGTTTTGGCCGGAATCTGAAATTTCGACGTCAGAATTTGTAGCCACTTATTAGCTTTGTGTGTGAAATCCATTTGTTCATCATGTACTAGGTTCGGACCAAAGATATCCCTAGACCTTATGCACACGATGGAACTAGTCTCATTTCAATTTGATGCGCGAACTCCATGATTCGGCCTCTCGAGCGAGGTGTGATGCTGCTGATTTTTTACATCTTTCTTCACGGAATAGCAATTTCTCTCTAGCTTTTCTCCTTATTCAAGTGTCTTCAAGGGGCGTGCAACATATCAAAACGCTCGTCTTAATGAGACGAACACGCTCACAAAATTTTAGCGTGATCCGAATTAGGACGACTGAAATAAGGAGCCCGAAAGTCACTTCTCAAGACTGCGTTTTAATGGAGTTTGGTTGTAGGGTGACCACATGGGAATAGTGTGCGGCTCCTCCTGTTTTGATCTTTTGCCGATAACTTCCTCTTGGAGTGTCTGTTTAAGCTGAAATTTGACCCTTGGGTTTCAACTGTACTGAATCTAATGGCGGTGGTCCCAAAGAAATTTGACTCAACTAAAATAGAGTTGTAGTTAACGGGTCCGTTTCAGGGTGATATGGCCTTTTGAAATGCTTAGGAGGATTCTGACTCATTATGGGGCAATTCTGAGACTGTCGAGAATTCCACTGTATGTCAGGCTTTATTGACCGACTTCCTCTTTATTCCGCATTGGGGACCCAAGGTGCTGAAAAGTGTCTTCAAACAACTTACCCTGTCAAATATTGTGCTTCGAGAGAAGCGAGAAGGACAACATTCAGAAAATTTCCTTCAGCTTTATTACTATTTTCTTCCTAGCCACATGACCACGTGAACGCCGAGGAGATGCACGTAATGCTGCAACTAGGATGCTTAGACGTTTGGATGCAATGTACAGGTCCATCTGTGGAGACTTTAGGGGGAGAAGAGACTATTTTGAGGGATTCTATGAAATTCCTCACTCTTGCGTGGACTGTTTGTGATTCTGGCAGCTAAAGATTTTGTAAGGACCTCGTTGGTCAAAATCATGCCCGTCTGGTAGTCGAGTGCAATGTCAAAGGGAATTTTTCCCATTTGGTCTGGGTTTGATTGTATCCTCTAGTGTTGGTCCACATTTTGAGGATTTTGTTTGTTTGTTCTTGATGGTTTACTGAAGGCCCTTCTGTCGGTGTCATCTGCATTGTGCACCATATAACCCCTGCCCACTGCTTTGCAGTTTCAACAATCAAGATACCTCTCTTCTTTGTCTGAGGTGACCACTGAGGATTTAATCTTAATTGTTGCATCATAGGTCCAAAGTCATGGTTGATTTATCATTCTTGAAGAACCTTTGACATTTTGAAGTGTGTTAGCGATCTTGTGGGAATGGTGCTCTTCTTCATAAGGCTTGTCATTCCTTTTTGGCGAGTTTTATGTTCTGCGAGTCCTTTTTGCAAATGAACTCAAGCTGTCAGAATCTTTTCCTTAAAGATCATATTTTTTTATTCTGGTATTGTGACACCAGGGATTTTTCACTTTGAGTGTGGGCGGAAGCCGCCTGTTGAGGCGAGTGTTGCATCAACCTATTTATTGATCTAAGTGTCATTTGCGGATTTTCACTTGGACTTGTAAAGCGGCACCGTAGAGACAGTTTTCAGCAACTTTCTTTTTATTTAAGGCTCCCCATGTCCTTTCGACCATGTCAACCCTTATTCTTCCATTTTTAATCACGATACCCTTTCGGGTTTTCACCGTGCCCGGGTTTTTATTCTTATGGAACTTTCTTACTCATGGTTTCGTGACCATGATCGTCTATCATTTTTACTCATGGCGTTCCCATGTCTAGGTGTACACCATGCCCATTATTTTTCTCTATTTTTTTTGGTGAAGGCATGTTTAAGGTCATGCTTTCGGGACCTGTGTAAAGCCTTTTAACATCATGCAGCCAGGATGCGCACTACAGTTTAAGGTCATATAGCTAGACCATAGTGGAGATGGATGGCAGTCTGTGGAGGCCATGGAGTGAGTATGGTGGTGATTTTGACTAACTTTGGGGAGACGGCACGAGTCTACCTATGAAATATGGATGATTTATTGATGAAAGGTGAAAAAAGTGGTGACCCACTAGCTGATGGTGAGTATAGATGGTGGGATGACTCGCCATTTTGTGAGCATGGGTCAGACTCACTGGGGAATGGTAAAGGATGATGAAGTAAATGGACTCACTGGGGAGGTAATGAAAGTAGTGCATGCGCACGAACGGGTCAATTTGGGAAGATATGTGTGAAAATGTATGTAACCGGCCTGTGCGCATGTGTGCGGGCATTTTTAAGGTCAAGTCTCCGGGACCTGTGTAAAGCAGTTTAACGTCATGCGATCAGGACGTGCAATATGGTTTAAGGTCATATATCTTGGACCATGGTTATGCAGTTTAGAGTCGTGCAATTAATACCATGCAGTTTTAGATCATACAACTAGACCTCCGCTACAGTTTAAGGTCATATAGTTTGGACCATGGTGCTAAGCCTTTTAAAATCATATAGTGCATGGTCATATAGGACGTGCACTATAGTTTAGATTCATATAGTTTGGATCAGGGCTGGGCAGTTTAAAGTCATGCTGCTTGGACCATGCAGTTTAAGGTCGCACAACTAAACCTCCACTACAGTTTAAGGTCTTATAGTTTGGACCATACGATTTAGGGTAACGCACTTAGACCAAGGCCATGCAATTTCAGGTCATGCAACACAGACCATGTCTCTGCATTTTATGGTCATGCATCTCAGACCATGGCTGTGCAGTTTAAGATCATGCAACTCAGACCATGGATGTGCAATTTACGGTTAGGCAGCACAGACTATGGCTGTGCAATTTTAAGGTCATGCAACTCAGACCATGGCTGTGCAGTTTAAGGTCATGCAGCTCAGACCATGGCTGTGCAGTTTAAGGTCATGCAGCTCATACCATGGCTATGCAGTTTAAGGTCATGCAGCACGAATCATGGCTGTGGAGTTTAAGGTCATGCAACTCTGACCATGGCTGTGCAGTTTAGGGTCATGCAGCTCTGACCATGGCTGTGCAGTTTAGGGTCATGCATCTCAGACCATGGCTTTACAGTTTAAGGTCATGCAGCTCTGACCATGATTATGCAATTTAAGGTCATGCAGCTCAGACCATGGTTGTGCGTGTTGGAAGGTATTTTTCATCAACAAGGGGCCCTCATTCAATAAAGCCTAGCAAACAGTGGAAATGCTAGTAGTCTCAGAATAGCCCTAGAATCGGCCAAGATCTTCATGAGGTCTCTAAAAAGTCTTCTGCAACTTTCATCGTAACAGTTTTGGCAGAATCAGCCTCTTGCACCCTGAAACAGCCCTTATAACTAGAGCTACATTTTCGGCGTCTCAAACAGTTGGGGGATTACCACCATTATATCAGGCACGATCAAAATTCCCCAAGGGTCAAATTTTAGCCCGAACGAACACTCCAAGAAGAAGTTAGGCAAAATAGGAGGGGCCATAAGCTATTCCCTTGCGGCCACCCTGCAACTCCACGCCATGGAAAGGACAATCACAACAAGTGAATTTCGACTCTCATATCTCACCCGTCCCAAGTCGGATCACGCTCTAATTTGGTGACCATGTTCATCTAGTCAAGACGAGCGATTCGATATGTGGCACACCCCATGACAACACCTGAGCATGAAGTAAAGCTTGAGAGAGTTGCTGAACCGTGAAGAAAGTACATGAAATTCAACAGTGTCGTGCCTCGCTCGAGCAGCCAGATCACTCTGTTCGCGAGGCCGATCGTCACAAGACCAATTCTATCGTGTGCGTAAGGTCTCGGGTTATCACTGACCCGACCCCATATATGATGAACGGTCGGATTCTGCACACAAAGCTGACGAAGCGACTGTAAATTCTGTCACCAAAATTCTAAATTCTGGTCTAAATTCCAAGGTTGTAAAATATTTGTTCAGGCACGGAATCGAGTTGTGTTTCTTGCCCCGTGATCGTAACGGCATGCTTAGTGTAATTGAGCGAAGAAATCACCGAAAAACATCAAGAAAAGAGTACACTATCGATCTGAAGTATCAAGATCCATTCAAATTTCAAGTTTCATGATCGTCCACTAAAAACACAATCTATTGCTCGAAGTTGGTATCAAATCGATCACCATGTGGAGCCCTACAAGAAAACAATTATCTTACAATCAACCGAGCATCAGAATGACCCGGATCATCCATGCAAGATCATTCAAGTTCAAGGATAACATAGGGACTGTTCTGAAATTCTATGAATTGTTAGAAAGGGCCAAATCTGTCATTTTTCACCCTATTTCCTAATTTCTTTTAATTCAATTTAATCTTGATTTCCAGCAATTAAGATTACTTTTGATCATCCACTCATGTTTGCGGCAAATTCTATATATACGTACCAGCATTGTACACACTAGAGGACTCAACCTTTCACAAAAGAGAGAGTTTTAACTTAATACAAGTTTCTCTTTCTTCTCATTGTTGGGTCATATTTAAGAGAGAGGATGAGGTGAGAGAAAATTTTGACTAGTACCCTTAGGTTCGAGGTAAATCTTTTCTCTTCTTTTCTTTTTCTTTTTCTCTCTCTCTTCTTTCCTCTCTTCTCCGTCTTCCCCGCCTTAGGTCCTCGCAGGGGTCATGCACGACAGTGGCAGTGTCGTGCATGCCTCCCTTGAGGTCACTCAGGTCACGCATGGGGATGACAGCGCCATGTGCGGGTCTCCTTCTCTTTCTTTTCTTCTCTCTCTTTCATCCAGTGGGGCTTGTAGACGGCACTGCCCATCGCCGCCCACATTTGTAGCTGTGACATCTTAGTGAAGAGCCTAGACCGTGAAACCCATTGCCGCTAGTAGGGGTCCTTCCCTGTTTCATGTCTATAGTAGACGACGATACCCATCACCATCCGCTATAGGCCTCGGCAACGTCTACTGGCGTCTGTGTGCTTCCTGCGCGTGTTCGGCATTCATCGCCGTCCTTCCTGTATCCCACGCCTATCGCAGTGCACCTCGTGAGGATTACCACCACGTGCTTCATGCGTGACCATCGTCGTGCGCTTCAGCAGAAACTATCGCCACCTGCACGGGGGTGTGTTTTTTTCTTATGTTACCAAGGTGATGCATAGCACCGTCCGTAGTTCATTCCTCACTCTCTAGCTAAGAGCAGTAGTGTCGAGCGCCGCCCAAGGGCCACAACACTGCTACTCCGCGGTCGTAAGTGGCAATGCCTAGCATCGTCGGGACCTCAACTCTCTGTCGTCTCATCTCTTCTTTTCATTTTCTTGTCTCTTCTCGCTTGATAGAGCGTAGACTTATCCTAGCACTGCCATATCGGTCTCGGTTTCGAGTAGCATTGCCGCTATGCAGGTTCTAAGAAGCATGCCTGTCTTGCTACCACTCCGAGTCGATGACTTCCCGGCTGCAATGCTAGTCTCACCTCTTCGTCAAGTTTTCTTCCCTTTTCTATCTTTATTTGAACCTTACGCTTCATTGTCCTCTCGTGTGAACGTACTGTGCCCTAAGACAAGGGTGGGACATTCTGACCCACTTGTCTCACAATTTAACCATAGAAGTGTTCTGCAGAAAGCAAGATGATTATAGGTCAAGGGAGGTGATTCTGAACCAGCTAAAGGAGCTGGGAGGCTGTCTTCGTGATCTGAGAGGGTGCTCATGTGAGCCAGCCTGAGTAAGTCCCGAACCCAGCTTCAATTCCTCTCTCGTAAGTTGGTGGATGTACCCTTGCTCTCGAGTAAGGTCCTGAGAGAGCAATCTTAAATCCTAAGTTCGTCCGAAACCCAAGATGCGTGTCGCCAAATCATCCGGAGCCGGAGGGCAAGATCGAGGCACCTAACGAGCTTGACGACTCCACTGGGGACTTACTGCCCTTTAGTCAACTCGCTCTTGTTTGACTAGTATCCTCTTTTACTTTCTGTATTAATTTCTATGGCACCTGAGTTGTTTAACCCATTCATCCGAGTCGGGGACTTCCTTATCCCCACACTCGTGACCGTCCCAGGGAAGCGAACTGCTCAAGCTTCTTTCCCAACTCTCCTCCGGAGTGAGTAGTCATGGTCTGGCTCCCGGGTTCTCACTTGGATCGGTGCGAGAGGGGACTTAAAATTTCCCGCTACCACGTCCTGGTGGACCCTCCACCTAGGCCTCTTGCATCGATAGTACATCTGCCACCACACATAGCACACACCCTGCTACCGAAAAGTCTCTTGCTGGTCATATTGTTGAGGCAAGTCAGAAGGCTGCGCCCATCACTCCCATGAAAGGCAAGTGAGTTGTCGTCGCTCCTGAGGTTCACCGAAAGGCAACCCCTTATGCTCCTTCACCATCCCGAACCTCCACACCTGGAGGGTCGGCACATAGAGGCGGAGGTCCTGATATCGTCACCCCTTGCACACATCCAAGGACTCGTGGTCCATCCACACGAGCCGCACCTCTAGGAAACCCTCACGTTGCCTTGAGCTCACATCCAGGGCTAGGCCTTCTCGGGCCGAACCCTATATATACCATGCATTTGCTTTCCATAGTCCAAGGCAGCGTTAGCTCTACGCCACCTAGAGGACATGAGGGTCGATCACTTCGTCCACTCCGTCTTCCCTCTGAACACACAACTTCACCCTGTGAGAGATGGGCTTCTGCCTCACCCCTCACCGGCACAATCTCGTGGGTCTCGACCTCCTCAAGTTGAACCCAATGACCGGGCCCAGGTCGACCCCCAACTCACCCAGACGGCTAACTCTAAGGGCGTGTTTGATAATAGGAAGCAAGAACATGAAGTGGAAATTGGAAGTTATTGAAGAACTGTAAATTAGAAGTTACTTAAGAAGTTCATGGTTTCTGTGTTTGATAACCTCCTTGGGAAGTTAAGAAGTTCATAGTTTATGTGTTTGATAACTCCGGAGATATATGGTAAATATCTTATATTTATATTTACATAGATAATAATTTAAATAGAAATATATAATATTTATAACATACTATAGTATACGATGTACTGTATTTTAAATTTATTTTTAATATATATATATATATATATGAATCTATCTTATATTACATAAATATACAATATATAAATATATATTTTATATATATAATATAACATAGTATAATATATAATATAGTGTATTTTTTTTATTATATAATTGATAACATTATATTACATAAATGTATAATATAAGTCTATATAACACAATAATGCATTTTTTATTTATTTTATTATATAAAATAATTTAGAATACAGTACATTATATTCGACATTTGTTCTATTAATATATATTTTTATTACATAATATTATAAATATCTATTATATTTTATAATATTTATAACATACTATAACTTTTAATATATTGTATTTTATATTTACTTTTAATATGTATATATGAAAGTATCATATATTAAAAAAATATAAAATATAAAAATATATGTTATATAATATATATAACATAGTATATAATATAATATAGTGTATTTTTTTTATATAATATATAATATATATTATATAATAAAATATATTACATTAAATAAATGTGTAATATATATATATAACATAGTAATGTATTTTTTATTTATTTCATTATATAATATATATTTATATAAAATAATTTAGTATATTGTACATTGTATTCTATATTTATTCTATCAATATATATTTTTAATATATAATATTATAAATATCTATTATATAAATAATATAATATAAAATATATATATTATATATTATACAATAAAATATATACTTATGTCATATATAATGTAATGTAAAATATAATATAGTGTATTTTGTATTTATTTTATTGATATATATTTGTATTATATAAGATATATTATATAGTGAATTATTTTATTAATCTTTATTTTTTATCATATAATATACATAAAATAATATTACAATATATATAAACACATATATATATTTAAATAAAATAAAATAATATATTACACATTGTATATATTTTTAATATATTATATTATAAATATCTATTATATAAATAAAATTATATATATATATATATGTACATATATATGTATACATATATATGTATACATATATATCTATAGATACATATATATATATATATATATATAATTGACAAAATAAAAAGTTCCCTTTTCAAGTTCCATGGTTTACCATAGAACTTTACTGAAGCCTAAATAGTGCGAACTTCAACAGTAAAGGGGAGTTCTCAAATTATCTTCCACTTTTTATCAAACACATAACATGAACAGTAATAGGTAACGTTCCTTCTTCCTCTTCTAACTTCCTGTTATCAAACACACCTTAAAGGTGCACACGCACCGTCTTGGCAAGTTCCTTTTTGACCTCAACTCAGACAGAGTCCTGAACCAGCTCCTTCCTTTGTCACTCTCCAGACACTAGGCAAACACCTTGAGCCCTGGTACTCAAAGGTCTTCGCTAAGAGTACCATCTTGAGCCAGCCTCAGGTCGACCTTTGCGCATAGGCCCCACAACGGAACTCGGGGCAACGGCTTGATGTTAGACAGAGGCTACGAGCCTCCAAGGTAGAAACCCTGGCTGCCTTCTGTCCTTGGATCCCACTCCCTACTCCAGCTCATAGACACGGCCCTTACATGTTCGAAGAAGGCGGGGCGTCCAGGTCTTAGGCTCGGTTCTGGAGTGAAGTCCAGAGCTGTCTCAAAGTTAAGCAGAAGAGTGGTCTTCAGATCCTGACCAAAGAAGCCTCTTAGGCACTCGAGGCCACCACCATTGATGACCTCCTTCCCCGTAACCCATTTTTCCCTCTCCAAACTCCAGAGTCTGACTGAGTCCAAGAGTATTGCTGAGTCGTCACTACTCAGAAACCACGGCCCCAAGACCGTCAAGAATCGACAATCACAAGATCGGCATACAAGGCTCGAGTCTAGTCGGGGCAGGCCAAACCCCTTCAAACTGACTTGTCACGCACCACTCGCGGACCTCGGCAATCCACTGTCCTGCTAGGCTCTGAACCCTTAGAAGAGATGGTCAATGTCATGGTGATCAATGACCCGAATGACGCTCAGAAGGAGCAAATGAACAAATTCTAGGAAATGATGTAAACCATCCTTGGAAAGATAGAACGCCTATAGGCCTCTAGGTATCCTTCTTCGATCGATTCCCCAACTGGTGAGGACACAGTTCCTATGAAAACTCGTCCATCAGCCTTCCAAGATAGTTCTACCTCCCTTGGGGTCTCCCAAACCGACATAGATCCTATGGTGGCCCATAGCCTCAGGAACAAGGTCTCAGGCATGCAGGAGATGCCTACCCTTCGTACATATACCAAGTACCCTTCCCTCCGAACTATCAAAAGGGGAATCTCCCCCTGTTCAACAGTACTATGTCTCCGCACCAGCATACTTCTCACTTCCAGGCGGCCTGTCTGAAGACGGCAACTAACAGACGATTCCTCCTCTGCCAGTTCATTGAAACTCTTGAATGGCCAGCCTTCTAGTGGTATGCTAGGCTGCCTCCCAACTGGGTACACACATGGAAAGAGATGGAGCAACTGTTTTATCAACGCTTCTACGAAGTCCAAAAGAATGTGGAGATTATTAAAATCCTCACCCTGATGTAAGACCCTGGTGAGCCAGTTGAAAAGTTCATCACCCGCTTGAGAGATTTGGCAACCTTCCATGCCACTCCCATGACTGAGAAGCAAGGGGTCCAGACTTGCATACGGAACATGCTTCCCGAGATCGCTCTACATGTCGAGGCATCCAATCCACCCTCCATGTCAGAGCTCATCTCCAAGGCAGTTCATATTGAGGGATTATTCAAGCATCATGGCAACCCTCGTAAGCAACCTGCCCACTCAAACTTTCACTCCAACCGCCGGGGCAGCCAAAAGGTAGTAATCAGCACTGCCGTCACCACGGCTGACACTAAAGGCACGGTTCCTCCAACCTTGGACCTTTCCAAGTCACAAGCGTCTCCGACTGGGGCAAGCAGCAGCCTTACAATAGTGTCCAACCTCCTAAAAATTCTAGGCAAAATGATTATTGAGCCCAGCATCAGAATAAGGTTTACCCCTTCGACACATAGTGGATGCCTGCACTTCTTCGACTATTGCTAGAACAGAACATGATAATGTTGCCGGAGGCCATTGTTGTGGAGTTGGTTGGGCAAGAGGCAATTGAGAAGTACAACGCCTATCACAGGAAAGTATGTCACCCGACTTACGACTGCTATAAGCTCAACGACATGATTGAACCTCTTATTAACAAGGGTCAGATAAAGCTCGAAGAGTTGAAGAAAACGTTCGGGGCAATTGAGGTTTCCCACATAGTCATGATCCAAGAGGACGATGGGGCACCCCCTATCCTTTGTGCATTTTTCTTCATAATGCTCAAAGAAGGGCTCGTCACTCCCAAGACAGCAAGGCAGCCCATGTTTTTGCCACCACCAACTAAGAACCTTAGGTGCACGTATCACCACATACAAGGCCATGATGTCAACGAATATACTGGCTTCCACAAGCTCTTGGCAGAGAAGATGCAGAAGTGCTAGGAAGTTCAAGGCGACCCAGAAGGACACCCTCGAGCCCTCTTCCGCATGAGCAAGTAGACCTCTAATGTAAGCCCAAGAAAGCGTTGAGCTAGACCCTTAGCAGGGCCTCTTTAAGGTAATGCTTCAACAAGGCCTTATCACTCCTAAGCCCGCCAGCCAACCGAGGCATCTTGCCCAGGGTAGGAAAAAGATTTGGTGCCCATATCACCAAGTATGGGGCTACGAACTCAACGAATGCTCTGGGTTCGAAGCTATAGTCATGGAGAAAGTCCAGCAAGGCTGCATTATTTGTGTGGTTCTCTAAGAACGCGTCCAAGCTGTCGCTCCCGTTCCAAAGGAAGCCACACTACTAGCCCCTCATAAGTATACACTGGACCTTTCAGAGCCTTCGACCTCTTAGCCCTGGAAAGTCTACCATGGTCGGACTAGGCTCAAATCCTTGAAACATGAGGCAGTCTACCAAGCTAGGGCTACTCACCAATCTAATAGAGTGGCTCGCCGAAGGAATCGTCCTCCTCAGCCACCAGCCGAGGAAGAATTCCTCAAGCCCCTTCCTCCACTACCGACCTTGCAAGACTTTATCCTAGGCATAGCTCGCCTCGTCCTCTCGTCCAATCAGGCAGACATCCCCGAGTCACCAACAGCTCGGGATTCCCCCAATATGGGTGACGAAAGCACCCCACGACTGTCAAACCTGGGGCAAGACCTAAAATATCCCTTGGGCACGTCCAACTCTGACGATGCTTGATGGTCAGGCATAGCTCGACGGTGCCTAGACTTCGACACTCTAAACAGATAGTTCGGAGGCACCAGCCACAACAAGAGCAACTCAGAGAGATGCTAGCCCAGGCGGCTAGATTCTTGACAGTCGTTGATGCCCTGTTAACCAGAGCAAAAACTGAGTCATCTTCAGGTTCCTATTCCCATAGGGCCTACCACATGATCCAAGTGCATGAAGCATCACCTAGCCCGGAGAAAGCACCAAGTGATCACAGTCACGAGGTCATGGACTCCCTATTCGAAGTTGACCTTCCATCGCCTGGACTAGCCAGAGGCTGATACTCTCCCACGCTGTGCCCCTCCTCGAACCTAAGATGTCCAGATCATGGGCTTCTACGTTCGAGGTCAATGAAAATCCTGGTGAGTCTCCTGACGAGGAACTCCAGGAGGCTCCCGAAGAGTGGAAGAAGGCTGTCAAGCCACAGCTGGTGAGCTCAAAGAGATCAACCTAGGGGATGAGGCCGACCTAAGGCTGACTTTTATCATAGCAAAATGTCCTCAGAGGAGAAAGAAAGTTATATCTCCCTCCTCCAAGCAAATCGGGATGTCTTCACCTGACTGAGTCCAAGAGTATTATTGTCCATTGCCTTAGTATTGATCCAACCATCAAACCCATGAAACAGAAATCAAGAAGGTTTAGACCCAACCTCGAGATGCAGATCGATGCTGAGGTGAAGAAGCTCAGTCAAGCAGGAATCATACGAGAAGTCAAATACCCAAAATGAATTGCAAATCTTGTCCCAGTCAAGAAGAAGAATGGCCAAATTAGGGTATGTATTGACTTCTACAATTTGAGCACTGCCTGCCACAAGGATGACTTCCCCCTCCCATTCACCGAGATGCTGGTCGAGTCCACAGTTCATTGCCAAATCTTCTCCTTTATGGATGGGTAATATGGTTATAATCAAATCAAGATGGCACCAGAAGATGAGGACGCCACTATGTTCTTGACCCCAAGAGGCGTCTTTTGCTACACTATGGTGCCTTCGAGTAAAAGAATGCCGGTGCCACATACCAGCAGGCCATGACGACCATCTTCAAGGACTGATCCACAAGGAGGTCGAGTGCTATGTGGATGACCTAGTGGTGAAATCTGAAACAAAGAACGCTCACATACAAGAGCTCAAAAAGATATTCAAACGATTGCGGTGTCACCAACTCAAGATGAACCCCTTGAAATGCGCCTTCAGCGTATGCTCAAGAAAGTTCTTAGGGTTCATCATGAGGTATCGAAGACTGGAGCCAGTCAAAATCAAGGAAATTCAGGACAGGCCACCGCCTACAACCGTACATGAACTGCAGTCTCTTCAAGGACAACTCGCCTACATTTGAAGGTTCATCTCAAACATTTCAAGGTGATGTAGCCCCTTTTCACATCTCCTAAAGAAGGGCACTCCCTTCATATGGGATGATGCGTACCAAGCTACACTCGATGACATCAAGCATTACTTATTGAATCCTTTAGTTCTCTCTACACCAACATTGAAGGCCTCTCCTCATGTACGTGACCACTCTTGATGAGTCACTCGAGCACTCCTAGCGCAAAACAATGATTGAGGGAAACAGACAGTGCTCTACTATCTCAGCTGCAGAATGAAAGGGGCCGAGAAAAATTACCCTCCCATCGAGAAGATGTGCCTAGCCTTGATCTTTGCAATACAAAACCTCTGCCATTACTTGTTCGGTCATGAGGTCAAGTTAATCTCCAAGGCAGACCCGGTCAAGTTCCTTATGACCTGGCCATGCTTATCAAGACGTTTGGCTAAGTGGGCATTATTTCAAAGGAGTTCAACATCACGTATGTACCACAGAAGGAAGTCAAAGGTCAAGCCCTAGGAGACTTCCTTGCAGCTCACCCAATTCCTTCAGAACCCCCGCTATCGAGCGACCAACCAGATGAAGAAGTTTTTTGTATGGCGCAAACTCAGTAGTGGGAAATGTACTTTGACGGAGCATTCCAGTCTAATAGAGGGGGCGCTAGAGTTGTGTTCTTAACTCCTGATGGCAGAATGATCCCTCTATCCTTCTCACTTGTAGAGGTGTTTTCTCATAACGAAGCCGAGTATCAAGCCCTCATAATCAAATTGGAAATCTGCCAAGTGTTAGACTTGAAACACCTAAACATCTTTGGAGACTCTGAGTTGGTCATCCGGCAGCTTAAGGGGATTTATGACTTAAGAAAAGACACCCTCAAGCCTTATCATGGCACGGCCAAATCCTACATGGCCCAGTTCGATGATTTCTCCCTGAGTCATATCTGAAGAAGGCTTCCCTGAGACCCTACAGATCTCTCTTCTCCCTGCTCTTCCCACATCAGCGAGTTCACCACAAACTCACCAAATTCCGCTGAGTTCTCGGTGAGCCCATTGTTGTTCTCCCTTCTTCTCCTCTGATAACCAGAGGACCTAAAGAGCCCTCTGAACTTGCTGCAATCTCTTGTTCAGTAGAAAAATAATCGGAGAAGCGTTCAAACCTAGGCGGGGCACCTCTGTAAATCCTGCTAAGTCCCCATGAAGCTTTGTTCATTGCATAGAAAGCCTCGACACTTCCAAAAAAGGTTCGCAATCACGGCACCAATCTTCGCGACCTCCTAAAGCTCGCCAAAAAAGCTCCTAAACACCTGTCTTTACAAATTTTGGCCGGGAAGTTCTCGCCAGAAAACCTTCATCAAAAGCTTTGGCCCTCCCTCGCTAAAAACCCTTCTATTGTTTTACCCTTCAGTAAAACAGTAAAGTGGGGTTTCTCCCCCTTTTATACCCAGTAGTGTCGTAAACTGCCCTCAAAAAAAATGAAATGACGCTCCAATCCCCAATTCTTAGCAGCAATAAGACAAGGACAGAGCGCGTCTAGCTCGAGACCCGGGAGGCCTATCGCCTTTCCCTACACTCAGAGGGCCATCATTGCGCTCCTTGGTCTAGGGCCATCGTCGCGCGCCCTCTTCAAAGGGTCATCACCGCGTGCCTTCGTCAAGGGCCATCGCCGCACTTTTGGCCAAGGGCCACTGTCTGACACTTCACCAAGGGGCCTAATGCCGTGTGCGCCATCCGACACTTGGTGCCACATGCATGCCATGACACTCTTAGCTGGACCATCATCCTATACTCTCAGGAAGTTCATCCCCTGCACCACAGCCTCACTCCTTGGGGAGTCCAGCCTCTGGTGATGGCTCTGTTACCCCCACACCACACCACGGTCCAGATGCATGACCCTAAACTGCACGGTCTGAACTATATGACCTTAAACTATAGCGGATGTCTAGTTGCACCACCTTAAATTGCATAGTCCTGGTCTCATGACTCAAAATTGTATGACCACGGTCCATGTTGCATGACCTTAAACTTCACAGCCATGGTCAAAACTATACGACCTTAAACTATAGCGAAGGTCTAGTTGCATGACCTTAAACTGCACGATCCTAGCCACATGACATTAAACTGCATAGCCATGGTCCAAGCTACAAGATCCTAAAGCTATAACGCATGACACAATAAAGGGTCCATACGCACCACTTCAATTGAGAGATAAACAACCACTTCGCTGAAAGGGTATTTCATCAACATCCCCAGTGGAGTTAGAAGTGTGCAAGAGTCATACGTACCCCTTTAACCCCTAATGGGTTTGTTTCACACCAACATCCCAGTGAGAGTCACGTCTTACTACGACCCACAATGCCCAGGGAGTTTAGGGCCCTTCTTATTCTCTAGACCCTCATGAGGTCCATCTATGCTCTGGCCTGTCATCTTCAGCAGAGTCACATGCATGCCATTGTTCATTATCCTTAAGAGGTCACACTGGACGTCCTAATTCCTAGCGACATCACGTCCGTTGCCACTCCTCGAGTGCCGCCATCTCTATCTAAACCTCTCACTTGTGTATAACCTTAACTATCTCTTTCCCCAGGGAGTCAGATTGCTATCCACAACCCATCCCTCATGTAGCTTTACCTACATGACGACCCACTCACTGGTCCGTACTGCATGATCATAAACTGCACAGTCTTGATCCAGAAGCACAACCCTAAACTGCACGGTCTAAACTATATGACCTTAAACTATAGCAGAGGTCTAGTTGCAGGACCTTAAACTGCATAGTCCTGGTTTCATGACTCAAAACTATATGACCATGGTCCATGCTGCATGACCTTAAACTGTACAGCTATGGTCCAAACTGTATGACCTTAAAAAGGTTTAGTTGCACAACCTTAAACTACATGGTTCTAGTTGCATGAATTTAAACTGCATAACCATAGTCCAGTTGTATGACCCTAAACTGTAGTACACGTTCTAGCCACATAACGTTAAAAGGCTCCGCACAGGTCTCGAAGAAAGGACTCTAAATACGCCTTCACATAAAAAAACGGGCATAGTGTACACTTGACAAGGGAACACCATGAGAAAAAATGACGGACGGGCAAGGTCACGAAACCATGAGTAAGAGAGTTGCATGGAAAAAAAAATCCAGGCATGATGAAAACCCTAAAAGGGCATCGTGAGTTAGAACGGATGAAAAGGGGTGGACATGACCTCAGGTCATGGGTAAAAAAGCCCAAAACTAGTAGAAGTTGGTGAAAACTGTTTTCATGGCACCACTTCCCCTGTTCAATTGAAAACCCACAAAAGGGCCCTTGGACCGACAAGACAAGCTGATGCACGACCACAACCTCAGCAAACATTCAAACTCGAAACAGTCACAATCCTGATTAATGAGGTCTGCCTAAAATCCTCAAAAGCCAGCATCCAATCACAACACCACATGGCTCATTAGGGAGTGAGAGTCTCATAAGATATCCCAACCATCATGGCCATCAGAGGGTGAGAGCCGCATAATATCCGTCACGTTTCAACATGGCTCATCAGGCAATGAGAGCCACATAAGATCTCTCAACCATCATGTTTCATCAGGGGATGAGAGCCACATAAGATCCCCCACGTTTCAACATGGCTCATCAGGGAGTGAGAGCCGCATAAGATCTCCTAACCATCATGGCTCATCAGGGGGTGAGAGGAGCATAAGATCCCCCGTGTTTCAACATGGCTCTTCAAGGAGTGAAAGCCACATAAGATCTCCCAACCATCATAGCTCATTAGGGGGTGAGAGCCACATAAGATCCTCCACGTTTCAACATGGTTCATAGGGAGTGAGAGCGGCATAAGATCTCCCAACCATCATGGCTCATCAGAGGGTAAGAGTTGCATAAGATCCCCCACGTTTCAACATGGCTCATAGGGAGTGAGAGCCGCATAAGATCTCCTAACCATCATGGCTCATCAGGGGGTGAGAGCCGCATAAGATTCCCCCACATTTCAACATGGCTCATTAGGGAGTGAGAGTCGCATAAGATCTCCCAATAATCATGGCTCATCAGGGGGTGAGAGTCGCATAAGATCCCCCACGCTTCAACATGATTCATTAGGGAGTGAGAGTCGCATAAGATCTCCCCAATTCAACAACATCAAGAGCCTTTAAGGTGAGGAAAAGGACCAAAAGATGAACCATCACGAAGCCAAGAAACTGACGAAGCAGGAGTCTAACCTGCCACAGGCTTCAGGGTACGCCTCGCCAAAACCCCCTAGCCTACATGGGATCAGACTTTCAGAACAGGGTCAGAAGCCCCCAACTAGACCCCACTAGATGGGACCTACAGAGATACCCTGATATCAAAAGTAAATCTGATCTAACAGTGAACGATGCCGACCAAAGGCTTATAGCATTTGGCCTTCAGAAAAAGCCTGGTAATCCCTTAAGGTTGAGGAATTCAACAAGATCCCTCAAAACATCCCTAATGATTACACTTCTCGAATCTCTCAAAGCAAAACATTCGATGGGGCAAGCTGTTGGAAGGTATTTTTCATCACCATGGGGCCCTTGCTCAATAAAGCCTAGCAAATAATGGAATTTTCAGTAGTCTCAAAAATAGCCCTAAAATGAACCAAGATCTTCATGAGGTCTCTCAAAAGTCTCCTACTAAGTTTCGCCGCATTTTAACATGTCTAAGGCAGTGCAGACTGAGAAACAGTTCCGATAAAATCAGCCTCTAGTACCCTGAAACGACCTCTATAACTAGAGCTACATTTTTGGTATCTCAAACTGTTGTGGGACCACTACCGTTGGATCCGGCATGGTTGAAAACCCCTAGGGGTCACATTTCAGCCCGAATGGACACTCCAGGAAGACGTTATAGGCAAAAGAGTGAAACAGGAGGAGCCACATGATATTCCCGTGTGGCCTGCAACTCCACGCCATGGAAAGGATAGTCACAACCAGTGAATTTTGATGCTCATATCTCACCCATCCTAAGTCGGATCACATTCAAATTTGGTGAGCATGTTCGTCTAGTAAAGAGAAGCGATTTAATATGTGGCATGCCCTGTGATGACACCCGAGCAGGAAGAAGAGCTAAAGAGAAGTTGCTGATCCGTTAAGAAAGTGCAGGAAATTCAACAATGTTGTGCCTCACTCGAGCGACCAGATCACACTACTCACGAGCCTGATTGTCGCGAGATCAATTCCATTGTGTGCGTAAGGTCTCGGTCTATCACTGACCTGAACCCCATACGTGATGAACGGTCAGATTCTACACATAACAACGATGAAGCGATTGTAATAGCAAGCTCAGTTTATTACATGTGATCGTAATGAAATTGAGCTGCATTTGTTGCCCCGTGATTGTAACACCATGCTCAATGTAATTCAGTAAAGAAATCACCAAAAAACATCAAGGAACGAGTACACTATCAATCCGTAATTTCAAGATCCATTCAAATTTCGAGTCACATGATTGTGTACTAAAAGCACAATCCATGGCTCGAAGTTGGTATCAAATTGATCGTTATACCGAGCCTTACAAGAAAACAATCATCTTACTATCAACTGGGCATCATAACGACCCCGAATGAACCATGCAAGATCATGCAAGTTCTAAGGCAACACAAGGACTGTTATGGAATTCCATTAATTTTTAAGAACAGGCAAATCTGTCATTTTGCACCCTATTTTCTAACTTCTTTTAATTCAATTTAATCTTAATTTCTAGCAATTATGGTTAATTTTGATCATCCACCCATGCTTGGGGCAAATTCTATTTATACGTATGAGCATTATACGCACTAGAGGACTCAACCTTTCACAAAAGAGAGAGTGTTTACTTACTACAAGCTTCTCTTCTTCTCATTGTTGGGTCACATTTGAGAGAAAGAGTGAGGTGAGAAAAACGTTTGACCGATACCCCTAGATTCGACATAAATCTTCTCTCTCTTCTTTTCCTTTTTGTGTTCTCTCTCTCTTCTTTGATCTCTTCTCCCTCTTTCCAACCTTAGCTCCTCGTAGGGTCATGCACAGAAAAGGCAATGCTGTGCATGCCTCCCCTGCGGTCACACAGGCCACACATGGTGATGGTAGCGCCATGCACGTGGCTTCTTCTCCTTCTTTTCTTATATCTCTTTCGTCAAGTGGGACCTGTAGACGACGCTGCCCATCGCCGTCCACAGACATAGCTTGGACATCTTTGTGAAGAACCTAGAAGGAAAAAATCGTTGCTGCTCATAGGGGTCCTTCCCTGTTGCGCATATATAGCAGACGGTGATACCCATCGCCGCCCACTGTAGGCCTCGGCAACATCTATCGTCGTTCGCAAGCTTCCTTTGTCTGTTCGGCATTCATCACCGTTCATGTATGACCATCGTCGCATGCTTCATCAAAAACTATCGCCGCCCTTGCGGGGGCATGCTGTTTTCTTATGTTGCCAATGGCGATGCCTAGCCGTTTGTAGTTCATTCCTCACTCTCTAGCCATGATCAGTAGTGTCGAGCGCTGCTCAAGGGCCACGGCACTGCTACTCCATGATCATGAGCGGCAATACCTAGCACGGTCGGGACCTCATCTCTCTGTTGTCTCGTCTCTTCTTTTTATTATCTTATATCTTCTCGCTTGATTGTGGGTAGACTAAGCCTAGCATCACCTATCGGTATCGGTTTCGCGTAGCATTGTTGCAGAGCTGGTTCTAAGAATCATGCCCATCTTGCTGCCACTCGGAGTCGATGACTTTCCAGTTGCAATGCTAGTCTTGCCTCTTCATCAAGTTTTCTTCCCTTTTCTATATTTATTTGAACCTTAGGCTTCATCGCCCTCTCGTGTGAACGTACAATGCACTAAGACAAGGGTGGGTCTTTCTGACCCACTTGTCTCGCAAATTAACCATAAAAGTGTTGTGGGGAAAGCAAGAGGATTGTAGGTCAAGGGAGGCCATTCCGAATCAACTAAAGCTGCTGAGGGGCTTTCTTCGTGATCTAAAAGGGTGCCCACACGAGCCAGTTCGAGTAAGTCCCCAACCCACCTTCAATTCCTCTCTCATCGGTTGCTATACCTGCCCTTTCTCTCGACCAAGGTTCTAAAAGAGCGATCTCAAATTCCGGGTTCACCCGAAACCTGAGATATGTGCCGCCAGATCATCTAGAACCAGAGGGAGAGATCGAGGCACCTAACCAGTGTAGTTTAAGGTCATGCAGCTCAAACAATTGTGTTGGTCGCCATGTAGGTGAAACTCCATGGGGAATACGTCTGTGGATAGCCATCTGACTCCCTGAGGATAAAATGATTAAGGCTAGTCTGGATTTAGATGGGGAAGTAGACTTCACCGGGGATTAGGGGATAAGTAAGACTTCCCTAAGGTGAAAGATGGAACTCCATGGGGAATGGGCTCATGAAAGTTAACCCGACTCTTGGGGATATGATAGCTTGGTGTGCGACTAACCCACAAGGGATTAAAGGGGTAAGCACGTTCCCACCTCCATCGGGGATCAATGGGCTACAGTATGAGTGTAATTCCTATTGGGGATGAGGGACAGTGGCCAGCTTCTAACTCTATTGAGGATGACGTATCATGGCCTGGGTGCTACTTCACTAGGGATAGTAGTAAGCCACACACAGTGGTAGCCAGGTTCTAACATGCATGGCACTAGAACATGCACGGTGCTAGCCTGCACAGTTACAAAACACATGGTGGTAAACTTGGGAATACAGCAGGCACTGAGTGATTGAGAACATGGTCGGCGCTGGGTGATGGAGAAGACAGCCGGCGGTGGGTGTTGAGAACACAGCCGGTGCTGGGTGATTGAGAACACAGCCGGTGCTGGGTGATTGAGAACACAGCCAACGCTGAGTGATTGAGAACACAACCGGCGCTGAGTGATTGAGAACAATGTTATCGGTGGGTGATTAAGAACACAGCCGACGCTGGGTGATTAAGAACATAGTTGACATTGGGTACAGGCAGTAGACGTTTGAGAAACAGAGCTAGCACTATCCTGTGCCTCATTGATTTCCATACAGGAGTAGGTACTTAACCTTGATAAGATGGTCAAGCCCTCTCACAGTATTCCTAATCCGAGAGGGGGAGAGGTGAGCATCAGTGATTTTACTGATGAGAGTCTAGTGAGGGGCAAGCCTATTTGACTTACTGATTCGTTGTGCAGGCCAGAGTGGCCTCTCAGTGTCACGTTAGTTACTGACCCTATTCGCTTTAATGTCCAAGGGGATGATGACAATAATGTTAGTATTGAAGAAGGGGTGGCGCTCCTTCATTTTATGCATAGGAATGTGGCTTCCAATGTCAATCTACCCAATTTGGGGTAGAGAATGGTGAAGACCCAAGGGATGATGTGGTGTTCTTCTGATCTCCAAGTGTAGGGAGAGCACAAATATTTGAAAGGATATTCCTCCTGGATGACCCAAGTGCTGGGTTCATTCAGAGACAATATTGACCGTGCTTCTTTGCTAGCAGCAGTTCAGTGCTCAGCTAGCTATTATGACCGGTGCACCAATACTGTTAAGGTACTGCTGGAAACATGGAGTCATGTTAGCAACACTTTGCTCCTTGGGAATGGGGAAGCAGGGATCTCTTTATTGGACCTTCATTTCATTGACGGCCTTCCGCTGATCAGAGCCATGTATGACAAATTCGTGCCCCAGAACTCAATCATCTTTGGTGGTGCTCTCCTAAGAGGTGAGGAATCGCCTGTCTGTCTTCAGAAGATTTATGAGATATACCAGTTGCTTCATTCCAAGTCTAGCAATAGTCGGGTAACCTTCACGGAATGGGTGAAATACGTTTGCGGGGATTACCGTGAGGATGGTCGAGGCTCTTCAAGAAAGAAGGGGAAGGTAGTTGCTAAGGAGACGCTTCCTATCTATCAACCTGAGACTAGTGACAACTCTATCTTCTTGGATGCTTACCTGGCTTTATTCTTATGCAAATTTATTATTCCTGGAGGGGCAGATGACATCCTACCAAGAACTCTTTATGTGGCTTGTAATATGGTGAGGGGGCACCAATATGTACTCGTTCAACAGGTCTTATGCAATATCTACCATGGACTGGGAGCTATTTCCAGGGGGAAGGCTTACAAAGGGAAAGTGGGGGGAAATGGCTTTGTCGGGAGAGAAGCCTTTCCTGGTGATTTTAAGACTCCATTCCCTATTCATTAAGTGTATGGGTGGCTAGGGGCCAATTTCCCTTCCACCTATGTCAGGAGTCAGGGTTCGATGGAAACATATGCCCCTTTTTTATGAGAATTGCTGGTCAAAAGGCCATCTTTCATTGCCCAGGAGAGGCTCGGGGCTTGTTTAAGCACGACTCCTCAAATATGTGGTGAGATCTATTTCCAGTCGGGAGCTTTACCGACTGCGCTTTCGTTGATGAACTGGGGAAGGATTTGGATGGCGCTTCAACGACCATCAGGGAGCTCATGTTCATATTGAGCGTTAGAGGGGGGTTTTACCCTATCGGACCTCGAACTGTGCCAGACTGAAAGGGTACTTCCCTCATCACTTCGCCTGTCAGCACGGCTTGATCAGAGATGCCCTTTCTCTGTATTTTTCAAGAAATGTCATGACAGAGTGAACATCGGGAAGAATGAAGAGCTTGGGACTCTTCGAGATTATTGGTTACCAGAGCATGTACGGACTGCATGGTCCACCTGTTTGGAGGCGACAAAGATTAGCAAGTATGTGCTTCCTCATTTTGTCAGAAGGGTCTGGGTAACTGAGGCCTATGCACGCTGGTGGAGGCTTACTAGCTAGAGCTACTAGGACGCTAATCACCCTTGGAAAGGGGGAAAATGGCAATTTGCATCAAAAGGTTAGACAGAGGAGGATTGTCAATGCTTCTATCGTTGGTGAGGTTATTGACTTGGGGTACCCATGAAATTGGCAGACTCTTGAGGTCCCTCGAGGGATAGCGGCTGACGACACTTCGTCGCAATTTCTTTTCGTGAAGAAGAAGACCGGGAGCATCTTTGATAAACTCGACTCTATCTTTGAATGGAAGGAGGGCTGAAAGTCCCAGGTCATGAGAAGCGTCCAGTCCAGGACTTGAATGCATTGATCGGGAGTGGTCCTCACAGTAGACGTACTACGGGACCTTCTCAAGGAGGGAATTCTGAAGCAGTTGCTCCTCCTCCAATAGAAGGGAAGAAAATGAAACACTCTACCCCTACCGGTACTCGTGCACCTACTCAGGCTGGTAGACCTGCTCGAAGACATAGGGGCGCAAAACGTCATGTGATTTTTGAATCAAGAGGTAGTTCTTCCTTTTCTCATTCATTAGCTGCTCCTTCAGTGTCACCTTCTGCGCTTTCTCGATTATCTTCTGCCTCTCCTAAACTGTTTTCTGCTTCTTCAGAGACTGAAGTGGATGAATACGACCCCTCTAAGCCTATTATTATCACTTCTGATCGAGAGGTGACTCCGGAACTTGGGGTGGTGTCTACAGGTCCAAGGGGGATTCCTGAGTCAGTTTCGATTCCAATGGAGGTCAATGAGGCTGAAGACCCTGCAATCATTACTCCAAGAGAGGAACCCATCACTGACATGGCCTTTGAACCTCAAGAAATTACTGCCCTGACTGGGATAGGGGCTGAGGTAATGGATGATGAAGGCCCAAGCATCTTTCTTAAGAAGGGGCCTATGGTTAGCGAAGCCATTAAGTATCAACAGGCTACTGTACTAGAGGGCACAGGTCAGGCAGAGGAAGGGGTTGAGCTCTTCATCACCGAGGTTCTGGCTGTTGAGGATGTAGGCTAGGTGGAAGAGGTCATGGCTGAGCCTGAAGCGGTGACATTAGAAGATGAAGGTCAGCAGGAAAAGGTAACCCCTAAACTTGTCGAAGTTGAAGTGACAGTTCAAGAGAGTGTGGAACAAGAAAGAGATGTTGGCCTTGAACTTGTTGAGGTTATAACAGAGAATGAGAGACAAGGGGAGGGCATTGCTTCTGAATCTGGGGTGTTCGAGGCTTCAGTATTCACAATTGCTCCAGAAGAGCAAGGGACTCCTATGGCTATCTTTCCTTCCGGCCAAGCCTCAGAAACCAAAGTTCCTTCAGTGGTGGTGGACCTGTGAGTACTATCCAAGTCTATTTTTAGCGGAATTTCTGGAATAATTGTGGGCATGCTTTGTGTAGGTCTTCAGGGTCTAAGGGAGCTGCCTGTCACTGAGCTGAGCGAGGCAATAGTCAAACTGCGGGAGTTTGCTACTGCGACCAACATTTTAGGGGATGCATCAGAAGTCCTCTCTCATTGTCATGCTACTCTAGATGAGATGGAGAGCTGGAGGTTGCATAATGAGGTTGAGACAAACAGGTTGGCTTCCTTGGAGATGTAGATGCCTGCACTCAGAAGAAGGCCGCTATGGTTTCTCTCTTGGTCGACCTCAAGATGGAGGGGAGAACTTGTTTTAATTGGATTTTGAAATAAAGGAGGGGATGTGAAAGTTAAGAGAAGAATTTGGTGATCTTCCGAAGGAGATGATTCATAGAAGGGCTTTAGATACTTCTCTGGCTGAGGATCTATCTGAACTCACTCACACCATTGAATCAGAAACCACCTCCATGGAGCAGGAAACTCAAATGGTGGTTGAGTTGAAAGAGCATATCCAGCATGTCGAGAAATTTTCCACCACATCTAGGGCAGAGATCAATAAGATCATTGATCGTTTTTTAGGGTGTCCTTCCTTTGTCAGCACTTGTAAAAAACGTTTTGATTTTATGAATGAAATACTTATCTTTCTCTTCTGGCTGATTTTGCTGCATGATTTCATTCTTCTTTCGTTTTGTTGCATCTCATTTTGACTCTTTTTGGGCTTGAACACCTCTTAAAATGTTTATTGTCTCAAGAGGCTAATACCCTAGGCCTTGTCTAGTCATGTGACGAGCTGTTGTGGCTTCAGTGACTTCGAATGGGGGAAAAATTGCTTCTTATCCCCTTAACTTTTGATTGGTCAGGGGCTCATAATTCATTATTCTCATCATTTGATGAGCCTGCTCACTATAAACAGTCCAATCAGGAGGGGCTTTAGCCTCCATTCGAGGTGCATTACTTCAAGCCTGTCATAGCTCTTGGTCTCAGGCACGAACTCCTTCAGATGTTTTGTAGCGATACGCATAACCTCCAATTAGCTCTAGCGACTGCGAACTTTGCTTCTTAACTCTATTAGGGGATCCTGTTCCTGCGGGCAAGAAGGTTGTTCTTTCTCGAACTGCTCTCCTCCCACCAAACCAAGGAAGTGCAGAACTTGTGGTTGAATACTAGTCTGAGCTTGCCCTATGGTGGAACGAGGAGCATCCTCAATGCTTATAGCAACCAAGTTTTGAAAAGTCTTACGTTGCGGTTGACGCACCGCTTCTGCTTTCAAGAGCGCAATAGGGACATCCATGATTTTTTGCTGCTTGTAGGTAACCTTTGGAGCCGAGAATTCTATCCCCATGACTTCCTCAATTTCAGGAGTGAGCTCTAGTTCATCTTCCTGCAAAGGTGGCTCTAGACTGGAAGCAGTAGGGGAAGCTTCATCTTTAGACAGAGATGGAGCTTTTTCAGGGGTAGTGAATAACATGCTAAGGTGAAGGGGAGTCAAAGGAAGAATTTTGCCATGTAAACCTCTTCTTTGAACATGTCCACCAGTGTTCGCCCGATGTCCTCAACATATTCATGGGACGAAGGTCTTGTCTTACTTACAAACTTGTAGTCAACATTATTTGACTTTTGGGCTGACACCGAATCTGTGAAGTAATGTTTGGCATCAACATATTGAGCTTCAGCTATAGGAAACGGTCTTTTATTGGCATAGACCGTATGTTGTCTCCCATCTCGACTATACTTGAAGTATTGGTGCAACGTGGACGGAACTACCCCCTAGTCATGGAGCCACGAGCGGCTGAGAAGGATGTTGTAGGAGGTGTCAATGTCAATTATTTGAAACTGAGCATAGTCGTTTAATTCACTAATGTTGAGATGAAGGTGGACAATGTCAGCCGGCTTTTCTCCTGACTGGTTGAATCCTTGGACTGTGATACGAGTCGGAGTGAGATCTTTAGAACCTAATCCCAACCAAGTGAGGATTCTCCTTGGGGTGAGGTTGATTGCTGACCCTTCATTCAACATAATTCAGTTGATGGGGTATGCATGTACTTCACCGGTCACAAAGAGAGGGCGATTGTGAAATTTTTCTCCCAATTGCAGATCATCCTTTGAGAAGGTGATCACTATACATCTACCCAAGATCGATGGGTCCACTTTAATGGGTTCCATTCCAGTCTTATATACCTCTGGATCTGAAAGAGCTTGGATCAGAGCCATATGATAGTCTCTTGAGAGCATGAGAGCATGTAGATGTTAAAAAGGGTCGGAATTGTCCTTAAGTTCCCCATCACATCATATTTCACCTTTTCCTTGTCATCTTTTTATGTTCTTAGCCTTGCCGTCGGTTTGGGTTGAGGAGCAGGTTTAGATGGAGGAGGTTTGCTTTGGCCCGCTAGCTGATTTGATTGCACAGCCGACTTAGTTTGGGTGATGGACATTTGAGGTTGAGGCTTAGGAGATGGCTGGGTATATGGGACCAGCGGCCTTGCCGGGAATTGGAGGATGGGTGGATTGTCCAGGGTACCTGGAAGAGGAAGGAGCCCAGGGAGCTGTAGGATGGATGGATTGCTTGAAGTATTAAGGTGAGGGAGAAGAGGTGAACCAGGAAACTTCTAAATGCCTGGCTTCTAAGGTGGAGGTTGTAGCGTTTTCCCAGATCTGAGGCTCATTTGCCCTGTCCTGGGTGACACTTCTGATATTTGCTCCACGTTATAGACTTCTTGAGAATAGAAGCTTTGCCCCCTTGATTCTCTCAGTCTCTACTCAAAGTTGGGCTCAAGGGGCCACTAGGGTTTCTTTGGTTTTGACTTCTTGTGCTTCTTTGTGGAGGATGAGGGCTCTAACTTGTCTTGAGCCACCAGGACATCAGCAACTGTTAAGAATCCGGTGCGTCGTGCTTATGTTGGTTCCTTCAAGTTCCCTATCAAGAGCCTTAAAGTCTAGACATTTCAAGGATGTACCTGCAGGAGACATAGAAGAGGAAGGATGATAAGCAAGAGAAGAAGAAGGAGGAGCAGGGTCAGAAAGTGAGGGACTTTTAAGGTCGTTTCCCTCATCGGACCAATCTGGGCAGCTTTTTTCATCATCACCAGAGTTGGATATGTGCAGGGAATGTTTTAAGTCTTTCCCTTGCTTAGACCGTTGGGGTGTGCTTTTAACAACATCACCCTCATTGGACATGCTCCGAAGAGAAGATGGTTCGA
Source organism: Amborella trichopoda (assembly GCF_054954075.1). Lineage (NCBI taxonomy): Eukaryota > Viridiplantae > Streptophyta > Magnoliopsida > Amborellales > Amborellaceae > Amborella > Amborella trichopoda. The sequence goes on along the minus strand of NC_142345.1, from coordinate 19,804,665 downwards.
GGACGTCCTTTTGATGGGATGAGGAAGGAAAGATGATAGCGCCGGGGATAAAGTCCAGTAAAGTTGGCAATGGGGAAAGAAGCCTTGGAAATTCCTATTCAACTAGTGGTTGAGCCGTCTTGTTTCTCTAGTGAGCAGCCCTTAGTGCTCGTCTTCTCTTGGTTTTTGTTGGAAGCGCTTGATTTGCGTTACTAGGCTTCTGAACAGCCATGGCTTGGTGACTGCTTCTTGCCCTAAGGACTTGAGTCTACTTCGCCCGTGATGGACTATCCACAACTCATCTTTACCCAAGTCTTGTGTTAGGAGGTCCTCTTGTACTGGTTGACTAGTGTCTTGTGAATCATTTACTGAAACGTTACAAAGGTTTTGGCATCCCTTTTTTTTCTTTGCAATTATATCATGGAAACTGGAGCATTCACTTAGGTCGTCGCCCCATATCTGATGATATGGGCACCTATGGTCCTCAGTCCCTTGAGCAAGGTTTCAGGGTTGCCTTGTCAGTTTTTGTGTAATAAGACCTTCTTGAAGCATCATAACAAACATGGTGCGAAGAAGATCAAGCGCTTCGTCTTCCTCTCGGACTGTCACTACGTGAGAAATATATGTTGCCTCGAATGCTTTCTTTAGCTCATCAAGTTTTATCTGAGCCTTCTGAATTAGGGCCTTGATGAGGTCTTTTAGCGTGTACCAGTCATCTGTGGGGTGGTTGATCTGCACAATAATTTGCCTGAGTATCAAGTCCAGCTTAATCAGGGAACTTGGTCTCTGGGAGCTCGATCATGTTCCAGTAATAATCGGAGTAGCCCATTCCTTCTCAAAGTGGTAGACTTTATTCCTATGCCTGGTCCAATAATGTGAGAAGTAACAGGGGATGAAGAGCACGAGAGAGTGGCGTAGCTGTGGTTGCGCATTGCGGTGAGAAGAGGTTGATCACATACGACGATGGGCCTCGGTCACGCACGGCGATGGGGGAGATGGGTTGTGCCAGGTGTTGGGGTTTGTTACGCACATGGCAATAGGCAAGATAGGTGCGCAAGACGACGATAAGAGGTTTGCCCTAGACACCAATAGATAGGAGGTTCACGCGAGACGACGATATGTAGAGGTTCGCGCGACATGATGATAGGTAGAGGTTCACGAGAGACCGCGATAGGTAGAGGTTCGCGCAGTGATAGGTTATGTTCACGCGCAGCACGACGATGAAATTATATTCGTGCGGCGTTAGGGGAAAAAGGATTTGGGGAACGGTGGTCTCACGGGACAATAAGGCATGAGAGAGAGGGAGTCATCACCAGAGTGCACTAAGAAGGGTGCTGTGAGAGAGAGGGAGTCATCACCAGGGTGCACCAAGAAGGGTGTTGCGAGAGAGAGGGAGTACAAAAAAAAAGAATGGAAAGGGGCAGACATGGAGATCATTAGGAAAGAAAGAGGAGGTAGACCTGAGGGTCTATATAGAGGAAGTGGTCATGCAGGGGTAAAATGAAAAGAAAAAGGGAAGGTTGATGGTCGTGAGAGACCACTGGGAGGAGAGAAGAAAGAGATCGTGGTCGAGTGTCATGACCCTACCCCCCACCACCGTACCCTACGCGGCAATGGGCGATCGAACGCAGGTTCATGATTCAATGTGATGTTTGTCACTTAAGTAGGAGTGGACTCAACGCCTTTATATTCGAAAATCGAGGAAATCATGGGAGAGAGCTAAAACAATAAGCTTAACTAGCGGAAGAGTAAGGAAAAACTGCGCACACCAAAATTCATAATATAAAAATCTTCCAAAATATTACATTCAATTTGGGGCATCTAAGACCAATATTACACACATCCACCAAGAACAAAACAAAACCAGGGCCAAACAGCCCAGACATAAACAAGGTCTGAGCACCTTCTTCAAGAACACTAGCTTTGTCTTCCAACCCCCAAACACGAACTTCCTACCCTGTACCTGCTGCTATCAATCTACAAGGAGAGGAGAAATAATGGGATGAGATATACAGCCCAATCAGCAAGTCAAGTGTTATGCATCTGTGGTGGTTCTATCCATATGTGACAACAGTACAGTTTATCAATATAAAGTCATCATTTAGCATAAACGCATATCAAATCAAGATGGCGAATATGAACATTTCATTTAAACGACAGTCATCACTAAATCAGTGAGATCAGGGCCTTCAATTAGTGAAATCATAAATCATTCCATCATTATAATGCTAAACATTAATTATAAAGAAATACAATCATTACCCATGCATTCCCTAAATCACCTACTCCAGTAGTAGAGGCCCTATCCATCCGGTTAAACCAATCCCATTGCTTAAGACCTCTACCATCACACAAGAGGGAGGATAATGACAAGTGGGGTATCCACTTCGTAATACCCTCAACACACTCACACAATCCCTAGTGCGCATTGGGGTTTCAATAGGCCCTTACCATGTAAGGCATCAATCACATATCATTTCATAAATCTAGGGTGCGACCCTTTATCCTCTCCCTTAACCCGTTCCTATCATTATGCAGGTTAGGGGATATGCCGGCATCTCTTTCCTTACTACCGTTGAGTGTCACATTGCGTAACAAGCAATATCATAGTAGCATCCACTATCGGTAAGTGTCCCACCGCGTAGTGGCCAATATCAACATAAACAGTGGCCATTCATCACATCATCATAGCAATATCCACTATCGATGAGTGTCCCACCGTGTAGTGGTCAATAACAATATAAGCAGTGGTCATTCATCGCATCATCATAACAATATCCACTACCGTTGAGTGTCCCACCACGTAGTGGTCAATAACAATATAAGCAGTGGCCATTCACTGTCTCATAACAGATGAATCATATTTCATGATAACGTCATAGCATTTAACAAAAGACATGCATTTCATAAGCTATCACAGGGCATTTGCACATCAGCTTTCACAGCAGCATTTAGCATTCATTGTAATTCATTTCATCATTATCGTGCTCGTGGCCCTTTTTTCTCACAAAGTACAGTTTATACGGCATTATTCACGTATATTTATGGTATTCTCATGGCATTTACCATATGGCATTCACTTTTATCATATATTAAGATAACTTAGCATCGCATGGTCCTACAATGATGTAGTGGCAAGTAATAGTGACATGCCCCTCTTAGCGAGGGCGTAGTTCCTGATGGAAGGGGAGTTTGAAGATGCCTTAAACATGAAACCTTGAGCAGATACACATTTCTTCACAAAAATAGTGATTTTAAGAAATTTGGGTGTTATTTGATGGGTCATATAAAGTGAGCCTTAGTTGCTGAAAATTTCCCTAGAGTGCGCAGTGACGTGTTTGCGCATTTCTGGTCACAGCTCAAAATCTGTGGGGAGCTTCAAACATCTCAAAACATGCAACTCAACTTTAAGTACATTCACAAACCTTTCCAATGGCAGTAATTTCAAGGCTTTTGGATACCATTAGCTAGGACAAAGCATTGCCCAAAGAGGGCCGCAATTGCTGGAAATAGAAACGACTGTGAACCTTGTCATGCCTCGACATTTAGGGCCATATCTTTTATCCATGCAAAATGTTATCATGACAAAAAAAGTAACCTTGGAGTATACACACATGTCTTTCATTTGGGACCGATTTGGTCCTATTTGGATGTTATTTGGTCATCGAACATATAGATGCAATCACATTTATAGTTCTAGAAATTCACATTCTCAAGTTAATATACTTTTAAAGAACACCTAATATTTCCTAGCTAAGCTATACTTTGGGCTTGGAACCTTATTCGTGATAAGGAGTCTCACTGTTCGCAATTTCATGAGTTTCCATAAATAAAAAGATCAAACATGTGGTATGCACAATTATGGCATTGAGAAGCACAAACTAAAATGTTAACCCATTCATTCTTCACATATTCCTTTATATCATCTAATCCATTCCAACATTTTTACAACAATCATGGATGCATAAAGATAAACCCACTTACCTTGAGTTCTCATGGTTTCACAAATTCTCACTCATGGCAGTCACAGGCTTTCCTTGGCCTCACCAGTGGGCTGTCTTGAAAGGGGCAGAAGTGAACTTCAAGAGAGAAGAAAAGTTGAGAAAAATGGGAGAGACTCGTGTTGCCCAAGGCTTAAAAGGAGAGGGTGGATGGAAAACATTGTGGCTGACGCAATCACTCATTTCTTTGAAAAGTACGAGGTGGCTCTGACATGTACAGAGGTTGTACGTTTGACTAAGACACTCCCGACACTGCACTATCAAGCATCCAACTGGTGCTGGTCCAACCGGCACTGCTCTCTTTCCATCCAATAGGCATTACGCGCTACTCTGTTCTTTTCCAACCGGTGCTGCTTCAACCGGTATTACACTCTTCTTATCCCATCGGTGCTACTTCAACCGGTACTGCTCCACCCGGTGCTGCTCCAATCGATGTTACTCTCTTCTTATCCAACTAATGCTGCTCCAACCACTGCTACTCTCTTTTTATCCAACCAACGCTGCTCCAACCAGTGCTACTCCACCCGATTTTTCTCCAACCGGCGCTACTCTCCTCTTATCCCACCGGCGCGACTCCAACTAGCGCTACTCTCTTCTTATCCCACCGACGCTGCTCCAACTGGCGTTGCTCTACCCGGTGCTACTCTAACCGGCGCTACTCTCTCCTTATCGAACCGGTGCTACTCTTAAAACACGCATGGCGGTGCCTCAGACAACAATACTCCATTCGCCTTTCGCGTGCGGTGAACATCCTTATGCCTTCTTGCTCAACATTACATCTTTCTTCTCGCGCAGTGATACTGGCTTTGGGAGAAAATTGTGGCCCTTACATCATCCCCTTCTTCAAAGGGATTATGTCTTCAAAATTATATTAACATTAACTAACAAGGTGGGGGTATTTCTCCCTAATCTCATCCTCCCATTCCCATGTTGATTTTTCCCTTGATTGATATTGCCATTGTACCCAGACAAGGGGAATTTCTTTATTGTGCAACACTTTGTACTCTTCTATCTAATTGGCTGCTCAACATATGTCAAATCTTCCCTGAGCGGGATTGGTTTATACTCCAAGACTTGGGATGGGTTAGGTTGATATTTCCTTAACAGTGATACATGGAACACATTGTGGACGCTGGTGACCACAGGTGGCAGGGTAAGTCAGTAAGCCATGCTTCCAATTCTTTTTAGGACTTCAAAAGGTCCAATGAATCGTGGGATCAATTTTCCCTTTCTACCAAATCTCATGACACCCTTGCTTGGTGATACCTTCCGGAAGACTCGATCCCCTACTTCAAACTCGAGGTCTTTTCTGCGATTATCGGCGTAGCTCTTTTGCTGACTTTGGGCTATCTTGAGCCACTCTCTAATGAAGACAATCTTCTCAGATGTCATCTGAACCATTTCGGGCCCTAATAATCTTCTTTCGCCCACCTCGTCCCAACAGACGAGCGACCTACACTTTCTTCCATACAGTGCCTCATAAGGTGTCATCTGAATACTGACTTGGAAGCTGCTATTTTAAGCAAATTCTATCAGGGGTAGATGGTCTTCCCAGCTTCCCTTAAAGTCAGTGACACATGCCCTTAACATGTCCTCCATGGTCTGGATGGTTCTCTCTGACTGTCCATCTGTTTGGGGGTGAAAGGTGGTGCTAAATGTAAGTTTGGTTCCCTGACACAATGCTGATGGGCACTCCATGCAATCTCACATTTTATCTGATGTACAACGAGGCCAGTTTATCTAGAGTATAGGTCGTGCGAACCGGTAAGAAGTAAGCAGCTTTAGTTAATCAATCCACCATGACTCAGATACTATCATGCTCTGCACTTGATCTCAGTAATCTAGAAATAAAGTCCATCGTGATGTGTTCCTATTTTTATTCTGGTATGGGTAGGGGCTGTAATAGTTTTGCAGGTCTCTGATGTTCTGCCTTCACTTGCTTGCACGTCAAACACATAGCGACAAACTGTGCCACATCTCTCTCCATGTTGATCCACCAGAAGGTCTTTTTTAAATCTTGGTACATCTTTGTACTCCCTGAGTGTACCATGTAGCGAGAATGGTGTGCTTCATCTAGGACAACCCTTTTTATCTTCTCATCATAAAGAACAAACACTCGGCCTCAAAACCGTAACAAGTCATCACTGCTCATAAAGAAATCTCCTTTTCCTTGATGGTCATGAGAGACCACTGGGAAGAGAGAAGAGAGAGATCGTGGTCAAGTGAGACCACAAGAGCAAAAGAGGAAAAGAGAATGAGAAAAAGTGAAACACAGATGGCGATGAGGCTCTACCGTCTGTGAAAGGGGAGAGAGAAAGAGAGAGGAAGAGAAGAGAGAGAAGAGAGAAATAGAAGAGAGAAGAGAGAGAAATAGGTTTACATAAAGCCCAGGGGTACCGACCCAAAAGTTTCTCTCTCTTTCTTCTGTCTCTCATGACATGATTCAATAATAAGCAAGTGCAGGGTCCCGTGTACAACGAGAGTACATAATATGTATAGTGTTGTGCCCAAACATGGGTGGATGATCAAAATTAAACCTAATTATTGGAAATTAAGATTTAACAAAATCAAAAGAAATTAGAAAATAGGGTGCAAAACGATAAATTTGCCCCTTCTTAACAATTCTTAGAATTCTAAAATAGTCCCTATGCTGCCCTAAAACTTGTGTGATCTTTCATGGATAATCTGGGGTTATTCTGATTCCCGTTTGATAAAAAAATGACTGTTTTCCTGTAGGGCTCGGCATGACGATCGATTTGATACCCACTTCGAGCCATGGATCATGTTTTTAGGGCACAATCATGTGACTTGAAATTTGAATGAATCTTGAAACTTTGGATCAATTGTGTGCTCGTTTCTTGATATTTTTTTGTGATTTCTTCTCTGAATCATACCGCGCATGCCGTCACGATGGCGGGGCAACAAATGCAGGTCCATTTCGTGCTCGGACGAAGATTTTGTTACTTCGGAGTTTTGACCGGAATCTGAAATTCTGGTGACAAAATTTACAATCACTTCGTCAGGTTTGGGTTTGGAATCCGACCGTTCATCATATACGGGGTTTTGGCTAGTGATAGCCCTAAGCCTTACGCATGCGATGAAACTAGTTTCACTCCGATCGGACTGGCGAGCGACGTGATTTTGCCGCTTAAACGAGCCACGATGTTGTTGATTTTCTTGCACTTTCTTCATGGATCAACAACTTCTCTCTAGCGTTTCTTCATGCTCGGGCATAGTCACTAGGCGTGCCACATATCGAAACGCTCGTCTTGACGAGACTAACGTGCTCACTAAATTTGAGCATGATCAGATCTCGAACGAGGGAGATATAAGCAACGAAAGTCACTATTTGTGACTTTCCCTTCAATAGAGTTGAGTTGCAGGATGGTTGTACGAGAATAGCGTGCGTCTCCTCTTGTTTTGTTGTTTTGCCTATAACGTCTTCTTGGAGCGTCCGTTCAAGCTAAAATTTGACCCTTGGGGGTTTTCAACCGTGTAGGATCCCATGGCGGTAGTTCCATAAAAAATTGAGACAATGATAATATAGCTCTAGTTATAGGGTTCGTTGCAGGGTGCTAAAGGCTGATTATGGCAAACTGTTTCTTGATCTACACTACCTTAGACATCTCGGATTGTGACGAAACTTGGTAGGAGACTTTTGATAATCCTCTTGAAGTTCTTGATCAGTTCTGGGGTCATTCTGAGATAGTAAGAATTTCCACTTTTTTGTTAGGCTTTATTGATCGAGGACTAAGGTGCTACACAATGTCTTCAAATAGCTTACCCCACCAAATGTTGTTCTTCGAGAGAAACGAGAGGGACAACATTTGGAAAAGGATGCTCGGACGTTTGAATGCAGTGGATAGGTCCATCTGTGGAGACTTTAGAGGGAGAAGAGCCTTTTTGAGGGATCTGTTGAAGTCCTCACCCTCAAGGGACTATTTGTGATTCTGACAGCTCGAGGAGTTTGTTGGGACCTCATTGGCTAAAATCAGGCCTATCTAGAGTCCAAGTACTATGAACCTTTGGTCGGCATTGTTTGTTGCTACACCAGGTTTACTTTTGAAGATCAGGGTACCTCTGTGGGTCCCGTCTAGTGGGGTCCAGTCGGGGGCTTTTGTCTCGAAGGTCTTGGCCTATCGGCTAAGGGGAATTTTGGTGAGGCATCCTCGTGGGCCCCACCATATAGGGTAAAAAACGTTTGAACCTATGGGCTATAGAAGGTTTTAGGCGTGGCGATCTCATGGTGAGGAATAACTTTGATGTCTCTGGCAGGTTAGGCCATGGCTTCGTCAGTTTCTTGCCTTTGTGATGGTCTTTAGCATTTTGGAGGTATCTTTCGGCGATCGTCCTCACCCTCAATGTCTCTTGTGATTTTTTGAGGTGAAGCGTGGGAGATATTATGAGGCTCTCACTCCCGGAGGAGCCATTTTGTGTTGATATTGAATCAAATGCTGACAACTAAGGATTTTGTGTAGACCTTGCTAGTCAAATTGGGTGCCAACTAAGGCTGTGGTAATGGATCAACCTGTTTTGTCGGTCCAAGTGCCCTTTTGCGGGTTTTCACTTGAACTGGGGAAGTGACACCACAGAGATAGTTCTCACCATTCTTCCTTTATTTTTGGGCTCTTTTTTACCCATGACCTTGAGGTCATCTCCACCTTTGTCATCTGTTTTTGTTCACGGTGCCCTTTCGGGGTTTTCACCGTGCCTGAGTTTTTTGTTTTTACGTAATGCTTTTACTCATGGTTTCGTGATCATGCCCGTCCGTTATTTTTACTCATGGAGTTCCCTTGTCCAGGTGTACACCATGCACGTCCGTCATATTTACTCATGGTGTTCCCCTATCCTGGTGTACACCATGTCCATTTCTTTTGTGAAGGCGTGTTTAGGGTCATGCTTTCGAGACCTGTGCGAAGTCTTTTAACGTCATGTGGTCAGTACAAGCATTATAGTTTAGGGTCATACAGCTGGACCATGGTGGTGACGAATGGCAGTCTGTGGAGGCCATGGAGTGAGTATGGTGGTGTTTTGACTCACCTTAGGGAGATGGCATGAGGCTACCTATTGAAAGAAGGATGATGATGAATGGTGGGTCGAAAGTGGTTACCCACTAGCGGATGGCGAGTATGTGCGGCCAGATGGCTCGCCGTTTTATGAGCATGGGTGAGACTCACTGAGGAATGATAAAATAGTGGTAGTGAAATGAATGGGTTGATTGGGGAAGCAATGAAGATGGTGCGCACATGAATGGATTAGTTAAGGAAAGCATGCGTGAAAATGCACGTAAATGGGGTGAGCACGTATGTGTGGGGGCGTCTTTAAGGTCATGCCTCTTGGACCTAAGCAAAGTAGCTTATTGTCATGCGGTCAGCACATGCACTATGGTTTAAGGTCATTTAGCTTGGACTGTGGTTACACAGTTTAAAGTCATGTAACTAGGCCCAGGTAGTTTAAGGTCGTGCCACTAAACCTCCGTTACAATTTAAGGTCATATAGTTTAGACTGTGATGCCGAGCCTTTTAATGTCATGCAGTTAGGACGTAGATTATGGTTTATAGTCATATAGTTCGGACCATTGCTAAGCAGTTTAAAGTCATGTAGCTAAGACTAGGCAGTTTACGGTCGTGCAACTAGACCTCCGCTATAGTTTAAGGTCATATAGTTTGAACCATGACTGTGCAGTTTAAAATCATAGAGGGCAGACCACAGATGTGTAGTTTAAGGTCATGCAGCATGAACTACGGCTGTGCAGTTTAAGGTCATGCATCATGGACCACGGCTGTGCCATTTAAGGTCATGCAACACGTACCACGACTGTGCAGTTTAAGGTCATGTAGCATGAATCACAACTGTGCAGTTTAAGGTCATGTAGCATGGACAGTTTAAGGTCATGTAGCACGGACCACGGCTGTGCAGTTTAAGGTCATGCAGCATGGACTAGGGCTATGCAGTTTAAAGTCATGCAACTAGAACCATGCAATTTAAGATCGTGCAACTAGACCTCCATTATAGTTTAGGGTCATATAGTTTAGACCATGCAGTTTAAGGTCGTGTAACTAGACCGTGGCTGTGCAGTTTAGGGTCATGTGGCTAGGACCAAGGTTGTACATTTAAAGGTCATGCAGCACGGACCATTGCTATGAAGTTTAAGGTCATGCAGCATTCACCATTGTGTGGGTCACCATGTAGGTGAAGCTCCTTAGGGGATAGGTCTGTGGATAGCAGTCTGACTCCCTAAGGATAAAGATAGTAGAGGCTATACACTAGCAGAGAGAAGATGGTGGCCCTACGAGAAGTGGCAAATGGAAGTAAAGTTCACTGAGGATTAAGCGGGCAAGTGTAAATCCTTAGGGTGAAGGGTGAGGCTTAATGTAACTCCCCTGGGGATGACAGGCCGGAGCATAGGTGTAACTGGGAATAGTGGTAGAACAGCCCCGGCAGTAATGGGGTCTAACATAAAGGCAAGTATGACAAGAAGTGTGGTCATGGGCAGTTAGGGTGTATGATGGAGGCTTAAGAGGGTTATGAGTAGTGTGACTCGACTAGAAAAATGGAGGCCAAGAGAGTCTTGAGGTAATGGTGATGCGTGGAATGGGTACAACGGGTTGCGAAAGCACCTTGTTAGGTGTAGCGATATAGAGTTGAGACAGCGGTACGCCTATTTAAGATATTGCTTTGTAAAGGCAGGCACATGCCTTGCATGCTTTGCTTTGAAGCCTCACAGTCGAAACTATAGTACACCTCTTTAATATATGACTTTGTAGAGGCGGGCGCATGCTTTGAAGTACACGCTCTGCTTCGAAGACACAGTTGGAAGTGTGGTACACCTCTTTGTGATATGTCTTTGTAGAGGCTAGCACATGCTTTGAAGTGCATGCTCTGCTTCGAAACCTCACAGTCGGAACTGTGGTACACCTCTTTGTGATATGGCTTTGTAGAGGCAAGTGCATGCTCTACTTCGAAACCTCACAGTCGCAACCTAGGTATACCTTGATTAGGGTGGACACGTCGGAGAGATGGTATCCTTTCACCGGGGGCTTGTGAAGAAGGATGTAGTAGAGGATGTGTAGGAGGGTGTCATGCGGTAACCCCATGGAGACATGTAGGAATAGGAAGCAGTTTATACTCGTGCGAATGGACTATATGTTGCGCAGTTTAACATCTTGCTACAGGGACATTTGACATTTTTATTCGTGATGACCGGTAGGGGAGGATCAACATGCCTATCATTTGAGAATGAGTGCCCTAAAGGGTTTCACCCACCCCCTTTATTTGGACAATCTCGCCCATAATGCCCTTGTGGGTTTACACTATGCCCGTCTTTTTTCTCTTTTGACATATTTTGCCCGTGGTGGCCTTTTGGGGGTGCACACCATGTCTGTCATTTATTTTTTTTCACATTTTTTCCCGTGACACCCTTGCATGTTTTTGTCATGTCCATCTTTTTCTTCTTTTTTTTTGGAAGCGTGTTTAAGGTCATGCCACCGCGACCATCAATTTGGCATGTTTTAAGGTCATCCATCTAGACCCGAGGGCGTGTTTAAGGTCTTGCCTCCGAGACCGTATGTTGTGCAGTTTAATGTCCTTCCCCTAGGACACGTGCTATAGTTTAGGGTCGTATAGCTTAGATCGTGTTGTTTAAGGTCGTGCAACTAGACCTCCACTACAGTTTAAGGTTGTATAGTTTGGACCATGCAGTTTAGGGTCGTGCATCCAGACCGTGGTTGTGCAGTTTAAGGTCATGCAGCATGGACCATTGCATGGAATTATTCTGCTAATTCAATCTCCCCATTGTTTATGAGATTCTGGATAATGTCTCTAATGGCAAGACACTCCTCAGTCATGTGACCTAGTGACCTATGGTATTGACAATAATTGGGCTCGTCATCCTTCGGGCTTTTCGATACAAGCAGTTCGATCACTCCATTTGATAAGAGAGTTTCCAACAACATGGGGATCATAGACTTTTGAAAGGATTAACTCTTGTGTCAGAAATAATTGCTTTTGTTCTTGGGGACGTTGAGTCTTCGATCTCCTTGTGGCCATAGACTCTGATCAACATAAGTTGGGGGAGATTTCCGGTAGTGACTGGGTCTTCCTGCCGCTGAGGTACCACATCTTTTTGATGCTTTAGTTACCATGCCTTTTACTAGTCCTATACTCTCAATCAGAAGACAGGATGGAGAAGGGACTGACAATGAGGGAAGTGAGGGTGGTCGTAGCCTTTCATTTGATGGTGTTGTTTCGATGACCCGATACGGTGCATGAGAGACAGTAAATGAGGCTTGGTGCCCCGAAGGAGTATGCTCAAGCTTATGCGACTTCAACACCACTTAACACAAGGGTCTTATTGTTTCGTCTTTCGACCTCGTCTCAGCCTGCAACTGCCTCAATGCGGCTTTAAGTTGCACGACCTCATCTTCATATGCTTTCAATACTTCATTGATCGCTCTGGTTTTTCCCTTAGCCATTCTTGAAAATTAAGAGAGGAACTGAACTTTCCATCATCGTGCTCAGGGAGGCATGTGAGGCACTCATGGCACGAGGAGAGCAGGGCATTAGCTTTATAGGGTGGCGTGTTATTCTCTAGGTATGGAGAAGCCATTTGAACAAGGCTGCCATGTGGGAAAGGGGAGCTCGTTTCATCCAGTACTGGGGACCATTTTTCCTCGGATGCGAGTGACGGGTTCTCTTTTGAGGCAAAAATATCGGAGGGAGAGGAAGCGAAGGAAGTAGCATCATTAGGGCTACCGAGAGTACACAACTGTCCATCAAATGCCCAAGATCCTGTAATGAATCCCTGGAAAGAAGGAAAGAGAGTGGTTAGTGGCAGAGTTCCCTTCTTATTCTGAAGATTGATCGCGACAATGGGTTTCTCAAGTCCTTGTAGCAGCTCAACAATATCAATTTTATCTTCATCTTCACCTCGAGGAACCGGGATGTCAAGGAAAACTTCGAGCAAAAATGATGGATCATTCTCTTGCATTATGGGAAGGAAACACGTCTCTTCATAGATCAAACCCTCCACCACAAAGGGATCATGACCATTACTCTTGGTGGGTTCAACTTCTATTTTGCTTGAGGCACTAGAACTACCCCACAATGGTACCTTCTGACTCAACAGGAGTCTAGGGGAAACTGGTTCGGATCCTTTAGCTACCCCGAGTTCAGTCCGCTTGAAGAAGGCTTTGCTCTCGGTGCTCTGACCCAAAATGTGTTCGAACGTCTGATCAGATGTTAGTATGGTTGACTCAAGATTGATGGGGTCACTGGGGTCAAACTTGCTCTTTGCCCCATTCATAGATTTGTCCTTACCGCTAGTGGGACTTGGACCTTCATAGATAACTGGTGTCATCATCCCCCAAGTAACCGTTTTGGTGTTCTCTTCATTCGATGCTTTTTCAGCATCATCCGCATCATAGGGAGTTAGGGGAAAGAAAGGGCTCTCGTCTTCGGTAGAGAAGTCTTCCATGGTGTCCTCTTCTTCTCCTTTAGAACTAGGAGAAGTTTTGGATCTGTGGATGTGTGCATGTTTCTCAAGCATGCCTTAGGTGAGCAACGAGATTGGCGCGTGTGCGCCCTCTACAAAAGGACTTCGGGTGACCTAGTGTTCAACCCAAGCTCGAGTAGTGTGTCTTGCCTTAAGAGGACCGGTGCCATGAGCGATTGTGTGTGACGAAATGGCCATGTGACGATCCCTCACAGAGTGAACAAGCATGTGATAGGAAGGGCGACTAGGAGGTTCCCCTTTATGTCCTTGAGCAGACGCAGCAACCAGGCTGTCCATAGCAGTGCAGTGCATATGCAAGGGGTGTGTAGGGCCTATTCGAAGAAGAGCCGAACACTGAGGGTGTCCCAAGGTAACCAGAAGGTTGCCCTGAGGATGTGCAGGGCCAAGTCTAAGACCTGAACCCTGACAGTATTCTGAGGGTTGCCTCGATGTATAGCTAGAATGGATGGTCCACTAGTTTTGGTGGATGTGTGTGAGGTGGTCGCTTCAGAGCCACCTCATTCTGGTGTCAAGCCTCTTGTTACAGGCCGAAGTGATAGAAAATGGGGGATAACCTTGCTACAACCCACAGGGGTAACGACAGATGAACTGTCAATCGTGGGAGAGAGAGGGGCAGCCTCCGATCTGCCCTGAGCAGTGGGACCGGCAAGTGAGTTGCCGATAGCAAGGTGCGTGTGTGTGTTGTGGCACGTCTGTCACCAATGCAAGGTACGTTGGCAGAATGTCCACCATTGCAAGGAGGTAGGGAGTGAGGGACTTGTTGGTCTATCCTCGCCTTTATCCAGGTGAAGACCAGGGAGCACGACACATGGTCGATGCTCAAGAGAAAGGTCGGGCACGAGGTTCGCGGAACCTGTTCCCGATGAAGACTCACGAGTGCGGGGATTACAAAATCCCTGACTCGGATGCAGGAGTTAAGTAACCCCAAAGACAGGTGTGTATAGTGAGCAGGAATAAAAAGAATGCAAGGTCAAACAAGAATGATCCAACGATGCAGGGTCTGTGACATACTCGGGCTGGCTCGCGTGGGTGCCCTCTTAGATCACGTTGGAAAGCCCTCTGGCCTATGGTCGGTTTGGAATCGCCTCCCTTGACCTATCTCTCCTTTCCTGCAAACACACACACACACGTAAGACGTCCCAACAAGTGGGTCTGGGAACCCGAACTTGTCGAAGATAAAAATAAAATAAAATTGAGTGAAATGAAAAGTAAAGTGGAATGAGATGAAATGAAAATGAAAGAGATGAATAAAATAAGATTAAATTAGAAAAACGAAACAAAATAAATTAAACTTAAATGAAGTGATGTGGGATAAATAAAATGAAATGGGGTAAAATAAAATAAAGGGAATGGAAGAAAATAAAAGAAAATGAGATTGTAAATGAATGAAAATAGAGCAAGGTATAGTAAGATAAAAATGACTGAACGAAATAACATCGGATAAGAGAAAATATATATAGTGACTAAATTTGAATAAAAGGACGGGGAGGGATTATAATGGAATAAAATAAAAAGAAGACGTTTGAGGAGATGAAATAAGGTGGTTTAATAATAAAATGAAAAATAAACATTAATTGAGAGAGAAGGAGTTGGAATAGTTCCACAAGATAAAAGAAGAGGAATACATAAGTTGAGAGAGAAAGAGCTTTTTATAGAACCTCATGTACATGAAGGAAGGCAAGTAAAACAAGTGGGTAATGATTTTGGTTAATAGAGAGAGTGCTTGCGCGAAGGACAGTGAAAGGAGGGGGATGAAACTTTGATGAAAAGAACTACAACCAAGTGCATTTAGGAAAAAGGTGTAAGTAAGTATTTGTTTGTGGGATTTCCTTGGTGGGTGATGGTAGCAGTGGGTTGTGAGTTGGTTGAGAGTGACGAAGGCTACAGCGGCAAAGTGGCAGAAATTCGAGTAGGTAAGAAAGAAGTGGGTGGTAGTAGCTAGTTTGGGGTAGTGACGAGATAAGAAGGGCGACGAACAGGGGGTGCTATTGAGGAGTAAATGGGGTGGTTAGTTGTAGGTGGTGTGCGGTGAGGAGTAGAGGGGGAGCGAAAACAGTACCAGAGGTAGAGGAAGCTGATAACAATAGGGGAGCTAGTTGGTTTTTAGAGAGAGAGAGAATGTGAGAGGTAACAGGGGATGAAGAGCACATGAGAGTGTAGGAGCTGTGGCTGCTAGTGGTTGCGCATGGCGGTGAGAAGAGGTTGGTCACACACGGTGATGGGCTTCGATCACATACGGCGATAGGGGAGATGGGTTGTGCGTGGCGTTGGGGTTTGTTGCGCACACGGCAATAGGCAAGATGGGTGTGCGAGACAGCAATAGGTAAGAGGTTCACGAGAGACAACAATAGGTAGGAGGTTCACGCGAGATGGCGATAGGTAGAGGTTCGCACGAGATTGCGATGGGTAGAAGTTCGTGCGACGATAGGTTATGTTCACGTGCGTCACGGTGACGAGATTATAGTCATGCGGTATATGGGCCGTGGCGATCTCACGAGGCCATGGAGCGTGAGAGAGAGGGAGTCATCACCAGGGTGCACCAAGTAGGGTGCTGCGAGGGAGTACGGAAAGGGAAATGAAAAAGGTACGGACATGAGGGATCATTAGGAAAAGAAGGAGGAGGTGGACCCAAGGGTCCACATGAAGGAAGGGGTCATGCAGGGGTAAAATAAAAAGGAGGAGGGAAGGTTGACGGTCGTGAGAGACCACTGGGAGGTGAGAAGAGAGAGATTGTGGTCAAGTGAGACCACAAGAGGAAAAGAGCAAAAGAGAATGAGAAAAAGTGAAACATAGACGGCGATGGGGCTCTACCGTCTGTGAAAGGGGAGAGAAAAAGAGAGAGGAAGAGAAGAGAGAGAAGAGATAGATAGAGGTTTACGTTAGGCCCAGGGGTACCAGCCCAAATGTTTCTCTCTCATTCCTTTCTCTTTCCAGGCGTGACCCAACAATAAGCAAGATAAAAAAAAAATTATTAAGCAAGTGAAGGGTCCCATGTACAATTAGAGTGTGTAATACATATAGAATTGTGCCCAAACATAAGTGGATGATCAAAATTAAACCCAATTGCTGGAAATCAAGATTTAACTGAATTAAAAAAAATTAGAAAAAAGGGTGTAAAATGACATATTTGTCCCTTCCTAACAATTCGTAGAATTTCAAAACAGTCCCTATGCTGCCCTAAAACTTGCATGATCTTTCGTGGATGATTTGGGGTTGTTCTGATACTCGTTTGATCAAAAGATGATTGTTTTCCTATAGAGCTCAGCATGACGATCTTTTTGATATCAACTTTGAGCCATAGATTGTGTTTCTAGGGCACGATCATGTGACTTGAAATTTGAATGAATCTTGAAACATTAGATCGATTGTATGCTCATTTCTTAATTTTTTTCTGTGATTTCTTTGCTGGATTACACTAAGCATGCCATCACGATGGTGGGGAAACAAACATTGCTCGATTTCATGCTCGGATGAAGATTTTGTAACTCTGGAGTTTTGGTCGGAATCTGAAATTCCAGCAATAGAATTTGCAGTCACTTTGTAGGCTTTGTGTGTGGAATCCGACCGTTCATCATGTACGAGGTTAAAGTAAGCGTTAGACCTAGACCTTCTAAACGCGATGGAAGTAGTTTGACAGTGGCGTGATTTGGCAGCTCGAGCGAGGTATGCCGCTGCTGATTTTCCTGCACTTTCTTCATATATCAAGAAATTCGCCCTAGCTTTTCTTCGCCCTCGGGTGTTGCCATAGGGCGTGCTACATATCGAAACGTTCGTCTTGACAAGACGAACAGGCTCACCAAATTTGAGCACAATTCGATCTCAGACAAGGGAGATATAAGCATCAAATGTCGATGTTTGTGATTACCCCTTTAATGGAGTTGAGTTGCAAGGTAGCCGCACGAGAATAGTGTGCAGCTTGTCCTATTTTTCTCTTTTGCCTATAACGTCTTCCTGGAGTGTCCGTTCAAGCTGAAATTTGACCCTTAGGGTTTTTAACCATACCGGATCCAACGACGGTTGTCTCACAACAAATTGAGATACCGAAAATATAGCTCTAGTTATAGGGTCCATTTCAGGGTACTAGAGGTTGATTCTGCTGAAACTGTTTCTTATTTTTGTGTTGCCTTAGACATGTTGGATTGTGACGAAACTTGACAGAAATTTTTTGAGAGTCCTCATGAAGATCTTGAACAGTTCTGGGATCGTTCCATGACCTTCAAAATTTCCATTGTTTTGTTAGGCTTTATTAACCGGGGACCATGTTGCTAAAAAATGTCTTCAAACAGCCCTGAGTATTTGTTCGAGAGCTACCATTACCTTGGTGATTTCCTGAACTTGCAGACTGTTGCTGTGACCTACCATGGTGGAGTGATAGGCTTTCTATGTGGACCGATTTAAAGATCAGCTCGGACATGGAAGTAGAATTGAAGGCCGCAACATGTAGAGCAAGTTTAAGTCGCATGTTTCGAACATAAGTTTGAACCTCTTCCTTCTCAGGCATGGGATTGGGATGGTGAGTGGCCATATTTCTCCACCTTGATATGAATTGGTTTATGGGCACATTAGGATCTTGGGTTAAGGTGAGAAGCTCGATGGTTTGAACCTCTCTGTCAACTTCATGAAAGCGTTGATGGAACAGTTTCTCCATATCCTCCCAAGTACGTATTGAATTTAGGGGAAGCCGAGCATACCACTAGAAAGCTAGGCCATCAAGGGTTTCAACAAACTGACGGACAAGGAGTCGCCCATCAGCCGCTGTCTCTCGACACGCCACTTGAAAGTGGGCGATATGCTGATTTGGGGACGTGGTTCCATTGAACAAGGGAAACTTCCCTTTCTTGTAATATAAGGGAAAAGGAATCTGGTCAATGTATGAAGGGTATGGCTTTTGATAAGGCATTGTACCTTATATTCCCGTAATTTGTCTATTCTTTAAGCTATGGGTCACCAAAGCATCGATGTCTACTTGTGAGATGGGGTTGGGGACAAAATTATCCTGTGGGGCAAAGGGAAGGAGTTGCATTAGAGATGCATCATCTGAGTGCTGGGCTAACCTAATGGTTGGTTGATTATCATGCGGAATCTATGCGATCAATCTTCTCCATCATTTCGCAGACCATGTCTTCAAACTTATCATGCTCTCTTCCTATGAGTCACCAGGTTCGTTTACAATCATTACGCTGACTGTTTCTCCAGGGAGGTCAGCCTTTGTTGCAATTGAGAGCTTGGCGGGTCACACGTGGCAAATCGGTCGTCAGGGGGCCAGCATGCCCCAATTGAACTCTTTATAGGCCGATCACATGAGGACCAGTTCTTGACACTCTTAGGACCGTAGCTACTGAGTAACTGGGTCATCTTTTACGATGCTAACCACAGTGCATGGTTCACGGATTCCTTCTTCTGGCTCTAACATCTGATGAGGAAGAGGGTCATCAGAGCTTGGTGCCCCGACCACCTTTGTAACTTCCTTGGTCAGAATTTATAGACCTTTATCATGTTTAGCTTTGAGGTTTTGATGGACCTCCTACCAGAACTGCGATGGAGACTATAGTTGGTTAGTCGTTCTTATATAAGAAAGAGCTGTCTCCATTAAGTGAAGCAGCCGGTGTGGGCCAGGAATTAGGGTCTTCCTAGGCCGAGGAGGGTAAAGGACTTGATCTCTCTTGGGTCTTTGCCTTGAGCTCTCTTATGGGATCTAGAGGCATGACTTAAATGATGAGGCTGATTCAAGATGGTAGTCTTGGGGAAGGTCTTAGAGTAGAGTACCATCGCTGGAGGTGCTTGCCGAAAGGAGAAGGAGCAAGCAAGGGAAGGGTTGACTCATGAGGACACTTGAGTTGGGGGCGAGGGTCTGTCTGAGACAATGACATGTGTGTACCCCTTGAAGAAGGATCGCGGGTGACCTTAGGGTCAACCTAGGCTTGAGTAAGTGGTTTGGCCTTAAGAGGCTGAGAACTCCGAGCAGATGCTTGTAAGAGAACAGGGGGAAGCCTGCCCTTTACAAGGTGCACTAGTGTTTACTGAGTGAGAGGACAAGCGAGTCGCCTCATTGTTTGAATGTATATTTTAGGAAGCATGTCAATAAAGCCTACAAAACAATGGAAATTCCCGACAGTTTGAGAATGGCCCCAGAATTGGTCAAGATCTTTGTTAGCACTTCAAAAGACTACCTGCCAAGTTTCATGACAATCAGACATGTTGAAGGGAGTGAAAACAAAGGAACAATTTCAGCAAAATCGGCCCCTAACACCAAAAAACGAACCCTACAACTGGAACTACATTTTCAGTATATCAAATCATTATAGGACCACCACCATTGGATCTATGTGGGTCAAGTATCTGCTTAATCGGACACTCCAGAACGAAGATATAAGCCAAACATTGAAACATGTGAGGCCTCACACTATTCTTGTGTGGCCTCACTGCACCAAACCACCATTAAAGGTGGTTGTTTTTACAGTCACGAGAAATCACATTTGGGGCCTAGAACTGACTTGTTCCAAGTTTGATCTCTGCTAAATTTGATGAGCCGATTCATCTCGTTAAGACGAACAATTCAATATGTGGTACGCCCCGTGACAATGTCCGAGTAGGGAGAAAAGTTAGAGAGAAGTTACCGATCCGTGAAGAATTTGCAAAACATTGAGCAACGACACACCTCGCTCGATAAACCAAATCACATTGCTCAAGCAACGGATCAACGTGAAACTAATGCCATTGTGTGCGTAAGGTCTAGGGTTATCATTGGTCCGAACCCCATACATGATGGATGGCTAGATTTAATGCACAAAGCCGACGAAGTGACTGATATTTCGACCGTCGGATTTCAGATGGTCAAAACTCAAAAATTGCGAAATCTTCATTCAGACTCCAAATCGCGTTACGTTTGTTGCCACACGATTGTGACGACATGCTCAGTGCACTACAACAAAGAAATCACAGAAAAACATCAGGGAACGAGTGCATCATCGATCCAAAGTTTTCAAGACTCTAACAAATTTCAAGTCTCGTGATCATGGCTCAAAAACATGAGTCATGGCTCGAAGTTGGTATCAAAATGATTGTCATGCCGAGCCCTACAAGAAAACAATCATCTTTCAATTAAACAGGCATCAAAACACCCTTGGGCAGTCATGAAAGACCACGCAAGATGTTGGATAGCAAAAGGGACTGTTCTGAAAGTCCACACATTGTTAGGCAGAGGAAAAACAGTCTTTTAGCACTCATTTTTAGAATTTTTTTTAACTCAAAAATCTTAATTTTAGCAATTAGGTCTAATTTTGATCGATCCACCCATGTTTGGGCACAATTCTATATAAACAAGCACTGCCTCATTGTAAACGAACCCCTTGGCTTACAGTTGATTCTTGGAAGATGGAATAAAATTTTGGTTCTTGGCTTGAGCCTGTGAGTACGTCTTAGAGAGAGAGAGAGGAGAGAGAAGGAAAGGGTCGGTACCCTTTAAGTAGAAAACTTTCTCTCTCCTTCCCTCTCTCTTCTTATCTCTTTCTCTCTTTCTCTCTTTCTATCTTCTCTCTCTTCTTCTCTCTTCTTCTCTTCTCTCTCTTCTTTCTCTCTCTCCTCTCTCTCTTCTTTCTCTCTCTCTCCTCTCTATCTCTTTCTCTCTCTTCTCTCTCTTTCTCTCCCTTTACTCTCTGTCATTCTCCCTCTCTTTCTCTCTCTTCGTCTCTATCTCTTTCTCTCTCATCTTCTCTTCTCGTCTCTATCTTCTTCTGTCAACTAGCGAGACCTAACGTCAGTTGGTCATCTCTATCTTCTTCTGACAACTGGCGAGACCTAGCGCCAGTTGATACTCTCTACCTTCTTTTATCAACTATCAAGGGCTAATGCTGGTTGGTCCTCTCTCTCTACTTTTATCTGTCAGTGAGGCCTAGCACCAGTTGACCCTCTCTCTCTCATTTTATCAATCGGTGAAGCCCAGCACCGATTAGTCCTCTCTCTCTCCTTATATCAGTCAGTGAGGCCTAACACTGGTTGGTCTTCTCTCTCTTCTTCTATCAGTCGGTGAGGCCTAGCGTCGATTGATCTTCTCTCTCTTCTCTTATCAGTCGGTGAGGCCTAACATTGGTTGGTCTTCTCTCTCTTCTCCTATCAGTCAGCGAGACCTAGCACCGGTTGGTCTTATCTCTCTTTTGTTATCAGTCGGTGAGACTTAACATCAATTGGTTTTCCCTCTCTTCTTTTGTCAGTCGACGAGACCTAGCACCGGTTGGTGTTCTCTTTCTTTGGCTATCAGTCGGTGAGACTTAGTGTCATTGGTTTTCCCCCACTTCTTCTGTCAGTCGACGAGACAAAGAACCGATTAGTCCTCCCTCTCTTCTTCTGCCAGTTGGCGAGACTTAGCGTCAGTTGGTTCTCTTCCTCTCTTCTCATCTGACATAGTGTGAAGCCTAGCGCCGACTGCTTCCTCTCTCTCCCATCTCCTGAAATAGCCGGCAATGTCTAGCACTCCTCTTCCTTCTCCTCCCACCTCTCTTCCTTCTTCTCTCTTCTTCTGTCCATTCCCTTCTTGTCTTTAACCATTCCTTTGCTACTCTTTCGTTCGACCAAGAAAGATTGAGGTTAGTATCTCATGACAGTCCTGTCATTTAGCCGTAATGTTGCTGTGTTAGGTGCGCTTGGCCCACTTTACTATCATGACAGACCGACCATCGTGCTTAGCTAGTCGATAATGGCAATAACGTCTAGTAGCGATCCCGTGAGCCGATCTTAGTTATCAAGCCCGTTTAACAGCCACGTTACGCTAGTTATCCACCAGCCTAGTCACTGCTTTGATCTTCTCGCTTGGTCGAATTCTTCTCTCCCGTCATCTTTCTTTCTTCTTTTTGAATACGCATGCTTGCGTATGTTCATCAAAGTGGAAAAGGGTGAGGCCTGACCCACCTATCCCATAACCTTTGCCATATATGTGTGCGATTGTAGAAAAATAAAAAATAACAAGAATAAGAGCCAAGGGAGGTGATTCCGAACCAGTTTCATTACTGAGGGCTTTCTTCATGATCTAAGAGGGTGCCCACGTGAGTCAGCCTGAGTAAGTCCCGAACCCACCTTTAAATTCCTCTCTCATTGGTTGGTAACATCTGCCCCCGTTTTCGAATGAGGCTCCCTAGAGAGCAATCTCTCAAACGTTTCTGGTCTCTCTCGAAACCCGAGACGCGTGCCGCCTGATCCTCCAGGGATCTAGAGGATGAGATTGAGGCAACTAACCACTCCCCTGTACTCGGGTTGGCGCAATGACGACGTTGCCCCAAGTGGTGGGATGCAAATGCACAATGTGTGTAGGAGCTGACCTTAGGACGCCTGTTCCTGGACGTTGACTGGAGGTAACGTAAGGGTAGCCTCGAGGTGTGTCTCGAGTGGATGATCCACGAGCCTTAGGTTGTGTGCGAGAGGTGGGGGCACTAGGGTCTCGCCTCGATGTGTCGAGCCTCTAAGGATAGAGACTCGTGGTGTGTAAAAATGTTGGGGTTAGCCTTGTGGCGACACACAAGAGCAACAACAACTTGTTTTCCTTTTGCAGAAAGGGACTGGGCAACCTTCCGACATACCTCAGTAATATGACCGACAAGTAACTTGTTGGTGACAGGGTGCCTGCTATGAGTGATGACATGTGTGCCACTGATACGAGATGTCTTGCCAGAAGTTCCACCAGAATTAGGAGATGGAGAGTTAGGGACCTTTAAGTCCCTCCTCACGCCTATTCAAGTTAAGACCTAGGAGCTAGACATTGAGTCTTTACTCAAAACGAAGTTTGAGGAACTTGTTCTAGAGGAGTGCTTGCGAATGCAAGGATCAGAAAATCCCTGATTCGGATAAATGGGTTAAGAAACCCAGCAGCCATGTGGTGTGTGAAAACATAAAGACAAAAGAGAAACTAGCCAAAAAAGAACTATCCGACAAAGGGGCAGTAAGTCCCCAATAGAGTTGTCAAGCTGGTTAGGTGCCTCGATCTCGCCCTCTGGATCTGGATGATCGGGTGGCATGCGTCTCGGGTTTCAGGGGAGCCCGGGACTTTGAGATCGCTCTCTCGAGAACCTCGCTCAGAAGTGAGGGCAGGTATACCAACTAATGAGAGAGGAATTTATGGTGGGTTAGGGACTTACTTGGGCTGACTCGCGTGGGCACCCTCTTAGATCACAAAGAAAGCCCCCCAGTCATAGAAATGGTTCGGAATCACCTCCCTTGGCTTGTATTGTCACGACCCCACTCCCTGACCCCTGCCCTCTCAAATCGGAAGGCGACAGAGTGCGAGATCCCGATTGGAGGTCGCGTACGTCACTTAGGTGGGAGTGGCATCAACACGTGTTAAAAGTACAGAATCAAAGCAAAACCACGAGAAGAAAATAAATATATTCCATTAAGGACTGAAAATTGAATAAAGTAAAACCATTAGCTTCATTCCATTCCAAAAGTCTTTACAATAAAGTTTCAATCTAAAGAGACTAACATTAATCCCAAAACACTACATCAAACAAAGCCACATGTGGCAACACCACTAGAAACCTACAAACACAAAAGGGGATCTTGGACCAGTCTGAACTTCACACGCCTGCTATCACCCATCAGCTGCTCGTTACGTGCGGTCAAGCACTATCACTCTACATAGACGAAATAAGTGGAGTGAGCACTAAGCTCATTAAGTAGATCACTGCCCTTGCATTCTTTACTTTCATTATATACGTAATAACATGCCCATAGTTCATCAAAATTCAAATTTGTCTCACAGAGTATAGTCATATCAGAGTACATATGAATGCTATATAAAGAAGACATGACTTAATTGACAAGGCATTACTTGTTCTTGTGATGACATCAACCTTTATGCATGTTACAGTTACAGTCAGATGGTCTCACATATTATAGAATTCAGACAAGCAGAACAGATTAAGTTACTCCTGAAGTAGAAGTCACATCGATCAAGCTAAGCTAATCCTAAAACTTGAGACTTCTACTCTCATTAAGAAGGGAGGATAATGACAAGAGGAGCTCCCACTTTGTAATATCATCACTCACGCACACATCCCCAGCGTGCTTTAGGGTTTTTGATAGGCTGAGGCCTTGCAAGACATGACCCTCTCTTGTACCTTTAGGCGAGAGGGTGTTACACTACCATTGGAGGGCCTAATGCATAGTACCCATTACAATTTGGGGGGTACGACCCTCTTAGTTCTTTATAGACACATCTCGACTCCACTCCTATCATAAGAGTCAAGGCACAATACATCCATCTACCAATAGAGGACCCATGGCATGGTGGTCATAAATAGATATTAGTTCTCATTTAACAGGTTTTGAATACTCACTACCAATTGCGAAACCATTGCATAACGGTCATAGTATGCATAATAGTATCAGTATAACGAAACTACAGTGTCAGCTAGCAATGGAGGATCCATTGCATAGTTGTCATAGTATTCATAACATCATCAGTATAATAGAAATTACAGTGTCCACTACCAATGGGGGACCCATTACGTAGTGGTCATAGCATGCATAATTCATATAACAGAATCCTAATATTGCAATCACAAGGTGATAGTATCAGGAATGCATGATAACAATACTAATATCACAAAAAATCTGCATCAGTGTCATAGAGTAATAGTATCAGTATCATACGTTATCAGAGTCACAAAGTCTCAGTGTCGATTGTTTGAATGTATTCTTCAGCGTCTTGGTCCCTGGTAGGAAGTAGGTCAATAAAGCCTATAAAACAGTGGAAATTCCCAACAGTCTCGAAATGGCCCTAGAATTGGTCAAGATCTTCGTTAGCACTTCAAAATACCACTTGCCAAGTTTTATTGCTATCAGACATTTTAAGGCAGTAAACACAAGGAAACAATTTCAGTGAAATCGGTCTCTAGCTTCCTGAAATGGACCCTGTAACTAGATCAACACATTTAGTGTGTCAAACAGATGTGGGATCACCACCATTAGATTCGACATGGTCGCAAATTATTATGGGTCAAGTTTCGGCTTAATCAGGCTCTCCGAGACAAGATATGAGCAAAACATTATAATAGAAGGGGCCGCACACTATTCCTATGTGGCCTCACTCCACAAAACACCATTAACGGTGGTTGTTTTCACAGGCATGTGCATCCACTTTTCGGGGCCCATATCTCACTCGATCTGAGTCAGATTTCTCTCAAAATTTTTTAACATGTTCGTCTCATTGAGACAAGGAATTCGATAAGTGGTACGCCTCGTGATGACGCCCGAGCAGGGAGAAAAACTAAATGAAAGTTGCTGATCAATAAAGGAAATTGCAGAAAATTCAGCAGCAACGCGCCTCCTTCAAGCAGCCAGAGCACGACGCTCGCATACCCGAACGGCATGAAACCAATTACATTATGTGCGTGAGGTCCGAGGCTATCTCTAGTCTGAACCTCACGTATGATGAACGGTTGGATTTCACACACAAAGGCATCAAAGCTGCTATAAATTCTGGGCATCGCATTTCAAGATTCCTGTTGAAAACTCAAAGACAACAAAATCTTCATACGGACAAGAAATCGAGTTACGTTTGTTGCAACGCGATTGTGACAGCATGATCAGTGTGATTCAGTGAAGAAGTCATGAAGAAACATCAAGGAATGAACACACAATCGATCCGAAGTTATCAAGATTCATCAAAGATTTAAGTCTCGCGATCATGGCTCAAAAACATGCTTCATGACTCGAAGTTGGTATCAAAACGATCGCCATGCCAAGCGGTACACGAAAACAATAGTCTTTCGATCAAACAGGCATCAAAACACCCCGGATCAACCATGGAAGATCGTGAAAGATCTCGGGCAACAGTAGGGACTGTTCTAGAACTTCATGCATTGTTAGATAGGGGCAAAACACTCTTTTTGTACCCATTTTTTATATTTCTTTAAATTCAATAAAATCGTAATTAATTTCAATTAGGGTTACTTTTGGGTGTTCACCCATGTTTGCGCCCAATTCTATATAAACAAGCACTGCTTAATTGTAAAAAAAAAGGGGCTCGATTCATTCTTTAATGATTCAATAGAAATTTCAATCTTGCTTGAGCTTGTGAGTACGTCCTGGAGAGAGAGAGAGGAGAGAGAAGAAAAGGGCTTGTACCCTTCGGATAAGTAGCTTTCTCTCACCTCCTGGCTTTCTCTCTCCTCCCCTCTTTCTCGTCTCCCCTCTTTCTCTCTCCTCCTCTCTTTCTCTCTCCTCACCTTTCCTCTCCTCCCATTTTCTCATCTCGCTCTCCTCCTCATTACAGCTAATCCTTTCTCTCTCCTCTTTTTCATCCCCAGCATCAGGTGGGATTTTCTCTAGCTCTCTTTCACTCCTAACATCAGGTGGGGTTTTCTCTCTCTTCTTTTTCTTCCATCCCTAACATCGAGTGGTGTTTACCTCTCTCATTCTTCTTTCATTTTCAGAGTCAGGTGGGGTTTCTCCCTCCTCTCTTCCTTAACAGTCGATGAACCCTAGTGCCGATTGAATTTCTCTCTCCTATCTTCCCTAACGATCGGTGAACTCCAGTGTCGGTTGGATTTCTCTCTCCTCTCTTCCCTAACAGTCGGCAAATCCCAATATCGATTGGACTTCTCTCTCCTCTCTTTCTGAACAGTCGGTGAACCCATTGCCGGTCCCTTGCTTCTCTCCCGTCACAACTGGTTGGTTCTTTTCATCTCTTCTCTTTGGACAGTTGGCAAAGCCTAGCGCTAAATCTCTTTTCACTCTCTTCTCTTTCGAAACAGTTGCCAATGTTCAGTGCCAACTGCATCTTCCTTCCCTCTCTCTTTTATCCTCTTGTCTTTTCTCCCCCCCTCTGACTATTCCCTTTTTCTCTTACTTCATTATTTCCCCCATAACCACCACTCTGCTATTCTTTCGATCGACTAAGAGGGATTGGGGTTAGCCTCTCATGAAAGACCTGTTGTCTAGCTGTAATTTTGTTGTTCTAGGATTGCTTGGCCCATTTTATTTCCACGACAGACTGACCATCGTGCTTAGCTAGTCGGTATTGGTAATGACATCTAATAGCAATCCCGTGAGCCGGTCTTAGTATCGAGCCCGTTTTACTACCATGTCAAGCCAAATATTCGCCAGCTTGATCCTCTCGCTCAGTCGAACTCTTCTTTCTCCCATCTTTCTTCCCTTCTTCTTTTTGAATGTGCTTGATTATGTACGTTCATCAAAGAGGAAAAGGGTGAGGTCTAACCCACCCGTCATACAACCTTTGCCATATATGTGTGTAATTGCATAAAATAAGAAGAATACGAGCCAAAGGATGTGATTCAGAACCAGTTTCATTACCGGGGTCCTTTCTTCATGATCTAAGAGGGCGCTCATGTGATCCAGCCCGAGTAAGTCCCGAACCCACCTTTAAAATTCCTCTCTCATCGGTTGATAATACCTAGCCCCGTTCTCGAACAAGATTCCCAAGAGAGCGATCTCATAAATGTCCCGGGTCTTCCCTCGATACCTAAGACACGTGTTGCAGGATCATTCTGATTCGGAGGGCGAGATAGAGGTACCTAACTAGCTTGGCGAATCCATTTCGGAATTACTACCAACTATCGTCGCTCTGGTGGAAACTCCACCAAGGTGCCTTGCATGGGTGGCACTTATGTTGCCCCACATAGCGTGCACCCAGCCACCGGCATGTCACTTGTCGGTCGTGTTTCTGAGGTGCACCGAAAGGCTACTCAGTCCCTTTCTTTAAAAGGCAAGCAGGTTGCCATTGCTTCTATGGGTCGCCATAAGGTTACCCTCCATATTCCTACACCATTGGTCTTTAACCCTAGAGGCCCAACGCATAGAGGCAGAAACCCCATGGTCTTCACCCCTCACACAACCACAAGGCATGTTGGTCACCCACTCGAGCCACACCTTGGGGTTGCCCTTATGTTACCTCACGTCCGTGTCCAAGATCGAACCTTCCAAGGCCAAGTCTTGCCCATGCTACTCATATGCATTTCACTGCTCGGGACGACACCGTTATTGCGCCAACCCGAGTACACCGGAGACGACCACCTCATCCTCTTACTATGCACACACAAGCGCACCGTGTAAAGGGCAGGCTTGCACCCATTCTCTTACAGACACTTTCTTGTAGTTTTTGGCCTCCTAAGTCCAGATCACTTGCACGAGCATGGATGGACCCCCAGGTACCCCGAGATCCTTCTTCGAAGGGTGCACAAGTGTCGCCATCTCAAGCATCCCCTCACCCTCAACTCAAGCCTCCTCATGAGTCAACCTTGCTCCTGCCTGCTCCTTCTTCATCGAGCAAGCACCTTTAGCCTTGGTACTCAAAGGTTTTCCACAAGAGTACCATCCTCATCACTTAGGTCATGTCTTTGGAGCTCATAAGAAAGTTTGGGGCATGGACCTTATGGAAGATCGAGTCTTGCATCCTCCCCGACCCATGATGACTTCAGTTCCTAGCCTCATCCATTGCCGCACTTGATGGAGACAATTGTCTCCTGTGCAAGAAGAGCTGACCAGCAGCGACTTAGATCGCAATTTTTGCACGAGGTCCATTAAAACCTCAAGGCTAAACGTGATAGAGGTCTGCAAATTTTCACTAGGGAGGAGACCAAAGCTGTCGAAACAACCAATTTTGAGGACCCTCTTCACCTGAATCCCTTCTACCCTCTTAAGAAGATAAAGACTGAACAAGAACTCCATGAGCCTTGTGTTGTGGTTACCATCGCAAAAGAAGACCCCAGCCACGCAGCAGTCATAGTCCCAAGATAGTCGATCACCGGTTTAAACGCGATCCACGTATAAGAGTCGATTTCAGTCAGGGCATGCTGCCCCCTACTAACTGACCTACCAAGTACAACCCGTCAAGCTTGCAAGCCTCAGCTGCCACTAACATTGACCCCCTTAGAGAAATGGTCAACGTAATGGTCGTAAGCGAAACCGATAATACACAGGAGGATCTCATGAACAAGTTTGAGGATGTGATGCATGCAATGATGGAAACGATCGATCGTATTGACATTGCACGCCAGTCGGCTAACCATGAGGTCAATTCCCATCACTCTGATGGTGCACCTCCATGGCAGCCCCCTCTATCTACCTCACAGGACAATTCTGTCCGTCATCCGGTTCTTCAATTAGATATTGACGCTATGGTCACCCATTGCCTAAAGAATAGACAAATTCCTAGGATACAGGGTGTACCGCCATATCCAAGACCATACCCCTCCTATAGTGATCAGGTCCCATTCCCCTCAAACTATAAAAAAGGGAAGTTTCCCTTATTCAGTGGAACCACCTCCCCGAACCAGCATATTGCCCACTTCCAGGCGACATGTCGGGAAATAGTGACCGATGGGAGACTTCTTCTTCGACAGATCGTTGAGACCCTCAATGGCCCGGCATTCCAATGGTATGCCCGACATCCTCCAAACTCGGTGCATATATGGGAGGAGATAGGGAAACTGTTCTATCAACTCTTCTATGAGGTCGAGAGAGTGGTTTAAACCATTGAACTTCTCACCCTGACTCAAGAACCTGATTATCCCATGGATCAGTTCATATCAAGATGGAGAAACTTGGCTTCTCGCCATCCTAATCGTATGCCCGAGAAGGAAGTAGTCCACACTTGCGTGCGAAACATGCGATCTGAAATCGCTCTACATGTCGAGGCCTCTAATTCGACCTCCATGTCAGAGTTGATCTCTAAATCAGTTCACATAGAGAGTTTATCATGCCATCATGGAGGGACACGACAGCTATTTGCATGCTCAGTAAACAACCTGGGCAATGATAGCTCTCGAAATAACACACGGGGTAGCCCACCAAAAGGGGTAGTCAGTGCAGCTGTCATGGTCACTGATTAAAGAAGGCTCCCTCCCAAACATTGGACCTCTCTAAAGAGGTAAGCACGACGAAGGTAACACCCCTGGCTGACAAGCAGCAACATTCGTACAATCAGGTACCTCCACCAGCCAACTTTGATCAGATTGATTATTTCACTAGGCATAAGAACAAGGTATATTCCTTCGAGCAGGAATGGATCCCTACGCTGTTCCGATTATTATTGGAACATAATATGATCAAGCTACCAGAAACCAGGTTCCCTGAGCAATTCGGCCTTGACACTATAGCGAATTATTATGCCTACCATCGGAGGATCAATCATCCCACAAATGACTGCTACACGTTGAAGGATAACATTGAGGACCTGATTCTGAAAGGTCAGATAAAGCTTGAAGATTTAAAGAAGGCCTGCGGGCAGCTGAGGCCTCCCATGCCGTAACCATTCAACAGGAAGACAAAATGCCTGGTATCCTCCATGCTTTCTTCATTATAATGCTTCAGGAAGGCATAATCACACTGAAGCAGGCAAGGCAATCATGCCACCTTGCCAAGGGGACTGAAGATCGTTGGTGCCCAGTCCATCAGATAAGAGGTTATTATTTGTCAGAATGCATAACTTTCCTTGATATATTCGTAGAGAAGATGGGAGTGTCAAGAATTTTACAGTCTCCTCGTAACTGATCCCCAAATCGCTTCTCCATCGGGGCAAGAAGATCTCACAAACCAGGACCTTCTTATCAATGACTAAAACTCTGCAGAACCCTCAGATTCTTAGCCATGGATAACCTACCATGGCCGAAGCAGATTCAAGTCCTTAAGATGAGAAGTAGTTCACCAAGCTAGAGCAGTTTGCCACCCCAGCAAGAGGAATCAGACATCACTTCAAAAAAGCAGAAAGAGACAGGCACCAAGTGCTGCTCTCCAAAGAAATAAGACCGCTCAACCCATAGTCGAGCAAAAATTTCTCGGGCCCCTTCCTCTGTTGCCAACCTTGCTGAAGTTCATCCTTGGCACAATCCTTTTGCCTTCTTCATCAAGTCAAGAAGATGCTCCTGTCTCATCTCCCACTCAGCAAACATTAGGTGAGGGTGACGATATTAAAAGCACTCCCCAGTAGTCTAAGCAAGGGAAAACCTAAAAGAACCCCTGCAACCGTCGAACTTTGGCAATGACGTAAAAAGCTGCCCAGATCTGTCTGATGAGGGGAACGACCTTAAAAGTTCCCCACCTTCTGATCCTACTCCCCCTTCTCCTGCTTCTCATTCTTCCTCATCTATCTCTCTTGCAGGTAGAACCTTTATATGCCTGGACTTCGAGTCTCTTGATAGAGAACTTGAGGGATCAAACATAACAAAGACACAACGAAAATGATTGAGAAAGACCTTGGCGCAGACAGTAGGATTCCCAACAGTTGCTAATGCCCTGGCAGCTAAAGCTAAGGCAAAGCCACCTACCAAAAAAGCGCAAGAAGTCGAAGCCAAAGAAACCTCAGTGGCTACCTGAGCCTAACTTTGAGCAGAGATTGAGAGATTCAAGGGGGCAAAGTTTCTATTCTCCAGAAACCTACCACATGATACAAGTTTGTGAAGCACCAACCCGTGTGGACTAAACACTGCAGATAGCTGCTCAAGGGCCGAGTGATTTGCATTGGCATACTTCTTCCACTACAATCGTTGAATCCCAAATTCCTTGTGATCTCCAAGACGAACTCTTGCAATCCGAGAAACAACCCCTGTTTATGAAAGACCCTTCCATTCCTCAAACGGGGGAAGATGCAGAAATTATAATCCACTTTAGGCCTCTATCGAAGGCAGAGATGTCAGGATCATGGAGCTCTGCACTTGAGGTCGATCAAAAGATCTCTGAAAACAATCATGAAGAGTTGCAAGAGGCTCTAGAAGAATGGGAAGAAGGTGGTCAGGCCACAGCTGACAAACTCGATGAAGTAATTATTCGAGATGAAGCAAATCTCAGACCTACCTTCATTTTAGCGAGTATGTCCTCAAAAGAGAAAGAGGAGTTTACTAACTTCTTGAGAGCAAACGGAGACATATTTGCTTGGCATTACCATGAGATGCCCGGTTTAGACCCTCAAATTGCCGTTCACCATCTCAACATTGATCCGACTGTCAAACCTGTCAAACTGAAATCAAGAAGGTTCAGGCCTGATCTTGAGATGCAGATAGATGCCAAAATAACTAAACTTAGATAAGAAGGTTTCATTCGTGAAGTCAAGTACCCGAAATGGCTAGCAAATGTCGTTTCGGTCAAGAAGAAGAACGGTCAAATCAAGGCATGTATTGACTTTCGCGATTTGAATACCGCCTGTCCAAAGGATGACTTCCCAATGTCGTTCACCGAGATGCTCATCAACTCCACATCTCATTGTCAAATCTTTTCCTTCATGGATGGATACTCTGGGTATAATCAGATAAGGATGGTACCCGAAGATGAAGAGGCCACAACATTCTTAACTCCAAAAGGGGTCATCTATTACACAATGATGCCTTTTGGATTAAAGAATGCCGACACCACATACCAGAGAGCGATGACGACCATTTTTCGAGACATGATGCACAAAGAGGTGGAGTGTTATGTGGATGAATTGGTGGTAAAATCTAAAGAGAAGGATGCTTATATGAGAGTTCTCCATCAGGAAAATTCCTGGGGTTCATTGTCAGACATCGAGGGCTTGAAGTTGAGCCAGTTACGATCAAGGCAATCCAAGAAATTCCATCACCGACTTCACTTGGAGAACTACACTCCCTCCAAGGGCAGCTGGCATACATTCGCAGGTCCATCTCGAACCTCTTAGGTCATTGTATTACACACCTGCTAAAGAAAGATATATCATTCATTTGGGATGCAGTATGTCTGGCAGCCCCTGACAACATTAAGCATTATTTACTTAACCCTCTAGTACTCTCTACACCAGTATTGGGAAAGCCCCTCATTCTATACGTGATTTCTTTAGACGAGTCACTCAGAGCATTGTTGGCACAAAGTAATGAAGAGGGGAAAAAAATTGCGTTAATTACCTTAGCTGCATGATGCAGGGGACCGAGAAGAATTATCCCCCAATAGAAAGATGTGTCTAGCCTTGATCTTCGTAGTACAGAAACTCCGCCATTACTTGCTTGGTCATGAAGTAAAACTTTTATAAAAAGTTGATCCTATAAAGTTTCTCATGACACGCCCATGCTTGTCGGGACGCCTTGCTAAGTGGGCATTATTGTTGATGGAGTTCGATATCATGTATGTCCCAAAGAAGGCCATCAAGGGCCAGGCCTTGGCAGACTTTCTCGCGGTGCACCCCACCTGTAGAATCTCCTTTATTAAGCGACCTCCCCGATGAAGAAGTATTCTGTGCTGACCTTGTTCATGCTTGGGAATTATACTTCGATGAAGCTTTCCAATCATATCGAAGAGGTGCCGGAGTAGTATTCTTGACTCCGAGAGGAGTATTGCCACTTTCTTTCTCTCTCACTCAAGCCGGTTCTCATAATGAGGCAGAATATCAGGCCCTTATAATCAGACTCGAGATAACCTTAGATCTCAACTTGGAGCAGCTTAAGATATATGGCAACTCTTAGTTGGTTATCAGGCAGCTCAAAGGGATCTATGATGTGAGAAAATACACTCTCAAGCCTTATCACAATACTGCAAAATCGTATATAGCCCTGTTTGAAGACGTATCCCTGAGTCACATCCCTCGGAGGCTAAATTCGCAGGCTAATTCACTTGCAAAACTAGACGCTACAATTCAGTTGTCCTCATCATGACCCACGCTTGTTTGGGTGGCAGAATGGAGACACATTGAACAAAGAACCAAGGTCAATGTGGATGACGAGAGAAATATCTTCCCAGAGTACCCCCCTTATCCATTTAGAGCACTTTTATTAGCCAAAGAAGTAATCAAAACAAAACAAGCAATAACACATAGTCAAGGAGCTAAGGGTAAAAATCAGGGACCAGAATTCTCTGACCCAATGTGCACAGAAATTGAGTAGGTAGAAGATTGGAGAGAGCCCATCATCAGTTTCCTAAAACATGGTAGGCTGCAGGAAGATCGGGCCGAACGCAATAACATACGTCGAATGTCTACCAAGTATACCCTCCTCAAAGGAAAAGTTCTCTTCAAATGGTTGTTTGATGACATTCTTCTTAGATTCATCGATATCCAAGAAGCAAGTAAAGTGTTAAAAGAAGTCCACTTAGGCATTTGTGGGCTACACCAGTCTGGTCCTAAGCTCTATGAATAAATACGCAGGTTCGGATACTATTTACCTTCCATGATAGCCGATTTTTTAAGCTATGCTAAAAAGTGCCGAGCATCCCAAATACATTCTTGCCTGGTTCACCAGCCTTCAGAGCCCTTACACCCTACGGTTGCGTCATGGCCCTTCTCATAATGGGGTATGATCATTGTAGGGCCTAATGACCCTCCTTCCGCGATGGGCCATATTTTATCCTGGTTGCAACATATTACTTTTCTATGTGGGCAGAAGAAGCGGGTTCTTGGGAAGACAGTGGCCTACTTTGTTCGACATCATATCATATACTGATTCGGAGTGCCCAACCACATTATATCTGACAACGGCCCACAATGTGGGCTTATCGTACTACTACCCGAAATTCTACTAATTCCACTCCTTATTCTCTGGTCTATGGGAGTGAAGCAATTTTACCTCTCGAAATACAAATCCCTTCACTACAAGTGGCTATCAACCAAGGAATAACCAAAGATGAGAGAACTAAGCTCGAGGATCAAGAACTAGGGGCACTCGATTGAAAGAGGTTAGAAGCTCAACAGAGCCTTGAACTTAACCAAGGGAGAATGAAGAGGGGGTTCGACAAGTCTGTCAAAGTCCGCTCATTCACCCATGGTGATCTAGTCTTAACTGTCCAAAGGCCTATTGTTATGCATGGCCAGCATAAAGGGAAGTTTGAGCTTAAGTGGGAAGGCCCATTTACAGTAAAAAAGGTCTTGCTTAATGGAGCCTACATACTGGCGCATCCTGACGAAGAGGAGGTGATGCCCCTTATCAATGGACGATAATTAAAAAAGTATTATCCCTGATGCATATCCAAAAAAAAGCAACTCAACACGAAAACAAGAAAGATAGTCCAAACAAACTCTAACGCTTTTTATTAGAGTAAAAATGAGTTGCAATTTACAGTGAAACCTATTATTAGGGAGGATACAAGGCTCTTGCATCAGGGAATAAGAGGACGGCTACAAGCCAAAACACATGCCTATCCTATGAGGAAGGAGCAAACCCACGAAATGAAGGACCTCCTCAGGAAGAAGAAGCAAATCCATGGAAGGAAGGCCCTCCTCATGAAGAAGAAGCAAAACCACTTGGAGGGTTAGTCTTAATTCATTTGACGAGTAAGAGGATGGTTACATGTCAGAAGACAAAGTAGAGCCACTCCAAGAAGATAGCGTCAATCCATCTAAAGTTGACTAGGTGCCTCGATCTCACCCTCCAGATCATGGAGGATCGAGCGACACGTGTCTCGGGTTTCAGGGGAGACCCGAGACGTTTATGAGATCGCTCTCTCAAGAATCTCATTAGAAAATGGGGGCAGGTGTTACCAACCGGTGAGAGAGGAATTTAAAGGTGGGTTCAGGACTTACTCGGGCTGATTGGCTTAGACACCCTCTTAGATAATGAAAAAAGCCCCCTAGTAATGAAACTCATTCGTAATCGCCTTCCTTGTCTTGTATTCTTCTTCTTTTCTGCTTTCCTGCAATCACACACATATATGGCAAAGGTTATGGGACAGGTGGGTCAGGCCTCACCCTTTTCCTCTTTGATGAACATACATAAGCATGCGTATTCAAAAAGAAGAAAGAAAGACGTAGGGAGAGAAGAATTTGGCCAAGCAAGAAGATCAAAGCAGGGATTAGGCTAGTGGATAATTGGAGTAATGTAGTAGCAAAACTGACTCAATAACTGAGACTGACTCATGTGATTGCTACAAAACGTTATTGCTAATATCGACTAGCTAAGCACGATGGTCGGTCTGTCATGGTAGTAAAGCGGGCCATGCAAACCTGACACAACAACATTACGGCTAGACAGCAGACTGTCATGAGATGCGAATCTCAGTCCCTCTTGATCAAACGAAAGAGTAATAGAGGAATGGTTAAAGTGAAGAAAGGAAGGGATGAAAGGAGAGAGAAGAAGGAAGAGAGGAGGGAGAAGAAGGAAGAGGAGATGCAGCCGGCACTAGACATTACCGACTGTTTCAAGAGATGAAAGAGAGGAAGCAGTCGGCACTAGTCTTCGCCGACTATGTCAGTTGAGCAGAGAGGAAGAGAACCAACTGACGCTAAGTCTCGCTAACTGACATAAGAAGAGAGGGAAAACCAGTCGGCGCTAGGTCTCACCGACTGACAGAAGAAGAGAGAGAAGATCAACCGATGCCAATTCTTGCCAACTGATAGAAGAGGAAAGAGAAGAACAACTGATGCTAGGTCTCGTGGACTGATAGAAGAAGAAAGAGAAGACCAACAAACGTTAGGTCATGCCGACTATTAGAAGAAGAGAGAGAAGACCAACCGGTGCTAGGTTTTATTGATTGATAGAAGAAGAGAGAGAAGACCAACAAGTGTTAAGTCTCGTCAACTGATAGAAGAAGAGAGAGAAAACCAATCCACATTAGGCCTCACCGACTGATAGAAGAAGAGAGAGGACCAACGGTGTTAGGTCTCGCCGATTGATAGAAGAAGAGAGAGAAGACTCATCGGCGTTAGGCCTCATGGACTGATAGAAGAAGAGAGAGGACCAACCGATGCTAGGCCTCGCCGATTGATAGATGAAGAGAGAGAAGACCAACTAGCGTTAGGCCTCACCGACTGATAGAAGTAGTGAGAGAGAACCATCCGGTAATAGGCCTCGTCGACTGATAGAAGAAGATAGAGAAGATCAACTGACGTTAGGCCTCAATGACTGATAGAAGAAGAGAGAGAGGACCAACCGGTGCAAAGCCTCGTCGACAGATAAAAGTAGATAGAGAAGACCAACCGATGCTAGGTCTCTCCAGTTGACAGAACAAGATAGAGAAGACTAACCGATGTTAGGTCTCGCCAGTTGACAGAAGAAGATAGAGATGAGAAGAGAAGATGAGAGAGCAAGAGATAGAGATGAGAAGAGGAGAGAGAAAGAGATAGAGATGAGAAGAGGATAGAAAAATAGATAAATACAAAGAGAGAGGAGAGATGAGAAGAGCAGATAAGAGAAAGAGGGAGCAGAGAGAGAAGAAAGAGAAAGAGAGAGAAGAGAGAGAAAGAAGAGAAGAGAGAGAAAGAAGAGAAGATGAGAGAGAAAGAGAGAGAAAGAGAAGAAGAGAAGAGAAGATGAGAGAGAAAGAGAGAGAGAGAAGAGAGAGAAAAAGAGAAGAGAAGAGTAAGAGAAAAGGAGAGAGGGAAGAGAGAATGTTGCCTCCCCGAAGGGTACCGACCCTTTTCTTCTCTCTCCTCTTGCTCTCCAAGACGTACTCATAGGCTCAAGTAAGGAATCAAATTTTTTTTTCAATCTTCAAATCATCAACTGAAGGCCGAGGGGGGGGGGTCTTTACAATGAGGCAATGCCTGTTTATATCGAATTGTGCCCAAACATTAGCGGATTGATCAAAATTAGACCTAATTGTTGAAAATTAAGATTTAATTGAATTAAAAGAAATTCAAACAATTGGTGTAAAATGACTGATTTATCCCTACCTAACAATGTGTCGAATTCCTTAAAGTCCGTACTGCTGCTCGAGATCTTGCATGATCTTCAGAGGCTGAGCCGAAGGTCTTCTAATGCCCGTTTAATTGAAAAATTAATGTTTTCTTGTAGGGCTCGGCATGACGATCGTTTTGATACCAACTTCGAGCCATGAATCATGTTTTTAAGTCATAATCACGAGACTTTAAATTTGTTTGAATCATGGAAACTTCGGATCAATAGTGTGGTAATTCCATGATGTTTTTCTATGATTTCTTCATCTTAGTGCACTGAGTATGCCATCACGATTGTGTGGCAACAAACAGAATGTGTTTTGAAGCCCGAACAAAGATTTTGCAACTTTTGAGTTTTGGTCGGAATATGCAATCTAGCGACTAGAATTTAAGACACTTCATTAGCTTAGTGCATGAAATCTGATCGTCCATCATATACGGGGTTTGGACCAATGATAGCCCTAAACCTTATGCGCATAATGAAATTGGTATTGCATTGATCTGTCTTGTGAGCATCATGATTTGGTTAATCAAGCGAGGCATGTCACTGCTCTATTTTCTACAACTTCTTCACGAATTGGTAACTTCTTTAGAGATGTTTTCGTTGCTCGGACATCGTCTCGAGGAGTGTCACATAACGAATTATTCGTCCTGATGAGACGAATACGCTCACCAAATTTGGGAGCGATCTGACTTAGAACGACTAAGCTATGGGCCTCGAAAGTGACTTCCCGTGACTGTAAAAATAGCCACCTTTAATGGTGTTTTGGTGCGGTGAGGCCAGACGAGAATAGTGTGTGGCTTCTCTTGTTTCAATATTTGGCTCATATCTTTATTCTGGAGTATCCAATTTAGCCAAAAATCAATCCCACAAGGGTTTTCAACCATGCTGGATCCAATGATGGTGATCCCATAGTGATTTGAGACACCAAAAATGTAGTTCTAGTTGTAGGGTCCGTTTCAGGGTGTTAGAGATCGATTTTGCTAAAATTGGTTCTTTGTGTTCACTGCCTTAGAAATGTCTGATCAGGATAAAACTTGGTAGGTGGTCTTTTGAAGTGCTGGCAAAGATCTAATCTAATTCTAGGGTCATTCTGAAACTAATGGAAATTTCCACTGTTTTGTAGGCTTTATGGACCTGCTTCCTACCAGGGACCAAGGTGATGAAAAATATGTTCAAACAGATTTCCCCACCGAATGTTGTGCTTCAGGAGAAGTAAGAAGGATAATCATTAAAAAATTTTCCTTTGCCTTTTACTTTTTTCCTTCTTAGCCACGGGACATGTGAACACCAAGGAGATTCACGTAATGGTGTAACTAAGCCGCTTAGACGTAGGGATGCATTGTTCGTGGGTCCGTCCATGGAAACTTTAGGGGGAGAAGAGACTTTTTTTAGGGATATTTTCAAATTCCTCACCCTCGTACGAACTATTTGTGATTCTGAATTGGAGGACGGACCTCGTCAGTCAGAATCCGGCTCATCTGACAATTGAGTGACATGTCGAAGGGCATTGTTCCCATTTGGTTTGGGTTTGCTTGCATCCTCTAGTGTTGAGCCACATTTTGAGGATGAATGGTGTGCTGAAGGGCCTTGTGTCGGCACCGTTTGCTTTACGAATCAGTCGTTCTTTGGCTAGTAGGTTACCTTAGTTTGTCGAGGTGACCAGCTCTGGGTACATCCACCCCTACCCACTGCTGTGCAGCCAAGACAATCACCCTAATTACCGATCCAAAGTCTGACTGACCCGTTATTCCCTGGTGAGTAGG
The DNA here is from genome assembly GCF_054954075.1 of Amborella trichopoda. Classification (NCBI taxonomy): domain Eukaryota; kingdom Viridiplantae; phylum Streptophyta; class Magnoliopsida; order Amborellales; family Amborellaceae; genus Amborella; species Amborella trichopoda. The sequence continues at coordinate 19,764,851 of NC_142345.1, read as the reverse complement.
GTTCCTCAGTTTGTCGAGGTGACCAGCTTTGGGTACAACTACCCCTACCCACTGTTGTGCAGCTAAGACAATCACCTTGATTATCCGTCCAAGGTCATGGCTGACTTAACTTCCTTGGGGCGTCTTCAACATTTTGAAAGTATGTTGATGACCTTACAAGAATGATGCTCTTTATCATGAGACTTGTCTTGCTGTCTTGGCGAGTCTTCTATCTTTCAAGTCCTTTTTATAGCTGGACTGAGACTGTCAGAATCTTTTCCTTGAAGCTCATATTTTTGGATTCCTGATTTTATGCTGCCAGGGATTTTATTCATTTTAGTGAGGGCAGAAGCTGCCTGTTGAGATGAGTGTTACATCAACCTGTTTATTGGTCCAAGCGTCCTTTGCGGATTTTTGCTTGAACTTGGGAAGCAGCGCCGTAGAGATGATTTTCAACGACTTCGTTTTGTTTAAGGCTCTTTTACCTATGACCTTTAGGCCATGTACACCCTTTTTGTCCATTTTAACTCACGATGCCCTTTTAGGTTTTTACCATGCCCAATTTTTATTCACAGAACTCTTTTACTCATGGTTTCATGACCATGCTCATCCGTCATTTTTTCTCATAGCATTCTATACTTCGGGTATAAACCATGCCTTTTTTTTTTTTTTTTTGTGAGGGCGCGTTTAAGGTCATGCCTCCGGGACCTGTGAGAAACAGTTTAATGTCATGCAACCTGGATGTTGCACTATGGTTTAAGGTCATACATCTATATCGTAATGGTGATGGATGGCAGTCTATGAAGGCCATGAAGTGAGTATGGTGGTGGTTTGGCTCACTTGGGGAGATGGCTCGAGGCTAGCAATGAGAGATGAATAATATATGAAATGTGAGTGGACGATGGTGACCCACTAACTTACGACGAGTGTATTTGGCAAGATGGTTCGTCCTTTTGTGAGCATGAGTGAGACTCACTGGGGAATGATGTAAGATGATCAAATGGATGAACTCACTGGGGAGGTAATGAAGGTGGTGTGTGCACACTAACAGGTAGGTTAGAGAAGGCGTGCATGAAAGTGCACGAAAAGGTGTGTGCACGTATGTGGTGACGCGTTTATGGTCATGCCTCCAGGACCTGTGCGAAGAAGTTTATCATCATGCGGTCAGGACGTGCACTATGGTTTTAAGGTCATACAGTTGGACCGTGGTTATACAGTTTAAAGTCGTATAACTAGGACCACGCAGTTTAAGGTCGTGCAACTAAACCTCTGCTAAGGTTTAAGGTCATATAGTACGGACCATGGTGTTGAGACTTTTATCGTCATGGGGCTAGGAAGTGCACTATGGTTTTAAAGTCATATAGTCAGACGATGGTTATACAGTTTAAAGTCATACAACTAAGACCACACAGTTTAAGGCCGTGCAACTAAACCTCTACTACAGTTTAAAGTCATATAGTTTGGACCATGTAGTTTATGGTCGCTCATCTAGACCAAGGCTGAGCAGTCTAGTATCCTCCAGTATGGACCGAGGCTGAGAAATTTTTTGGGTCATGCAATATGGACCGAGATTGAGCAATTTAGGGTCATGCAGTATAGATCGAGGCTGAGCAGTTTAGGGTCATGCAGTATGGACCGAGGCTAAGCAGTTTAGGGTCATGTAGTATGGACCAAGGATGAGCAATTAGGGTCATGCTGTATGGATCGAGGGTGAGCAATTTAAGGTCATGCAGTATGGATCGAGTCTGAACAGTTTAAGGCCATGCAGTATGGACCGAGGCTGAGTACTTTAGGGTCATGCAGTATGGACCGAGGCTTAGCAGTTTACGGTCATACAGTATGGACCAAGGATGAGCAGTTTAAGATCATGCAGTATGGACCGAGGTTGAGCAGTTTAGGGTCATGCAGTATGGACCGCGGTTATGCAGTTTTAAGTCATGCAATATGGATCGAGGCTGAGCAGTTTAGGGTCATGCGGCACTAACCGAGGCTGTGTGGTTTAGGGTCGTGCAGCATGGACCAAGGCTGTGCAGTTTAGGGTTGCGTAGCACAAACTGAGGTTGTGCAGTTTAGAGTCGTGCAACATGGACCAAGGTTATGTTGTTTAGGGTCGTGCAGCACGAAATGAGGTTGTACAGTTTAGGGTCGTGCTGCACGGACCGAGGCTGTACAATTTAGGGTCATGCAGCAAAGACCAAGGCCGTGCAGTTTAGGGTCGTGTAGTACGAACTGAGGTTATGCAGTTTAGGATCATGCAGCACGGACAGAGGTTGAGAAATTTAAGGTTGTGCTGTACAGACTGAGACTATGCATTTTAGGGTAGTGTAGCACAAACCCAGGCTGTAAAGTTTAGGGTCGAGCAGCAAGGACAGAGGCTAAAAAGTTTAGGGTCATGCAGTATGGACCGATGCTGTGCAGTTTAGAGTCATGCAGCTTTGACCGAGGCTGTGTAATTTAAGGTCGTGTAGCACGGATCGAGGCTGAGCAATTTAGGGTCCCGCAGCATGGACCGAGGCTGAGCAATTTAAGAGGCTGAGTAGTTTTGTGTCATGCAATATGGACAGAGGCTGAGCAGTTTAGGGTCATGAAGTATGGACTGAGGCTGAGTAGTTTAGGGTCATGCAGTATTTACCGAGGCTAAGCATTTTTGGGTCTTGCAAGAGGGACCGAGCCTGTGTAGTTTAGGGTCGTGCAGCACAGACCGAGGCTGAGCAGTTTAGGGTCATGCAGTATGGACCGAGGCTGAGTAGTTTAGGGTCATGCAGTTTGGACCGAGGCAGTACAGTTTGGGGTCGTGCAGCATGGACCGAGGCTGTACAGTTTAGGGTCGTGCAGTATGGACTGTGGCTGAGTAGTTTAGGATCGTGCAGCACGGACCGAGGCTATGAAGTTTAGGGTAGTGCAGCATGGATCGAGGCTGTATAGTTTAGGGTCGTACAACACGAACCAAGGTTGACCAGTTTAGGGTCATGTAGTATGGACCGAGGCTGAGCAGTTTAGGGTCATGCAGCACAGATCGAGGCTGGGTTGCCATGTAGGTGGATCTCCATAGGGAATAGGTATGTGGATGGCGATCCGACTCCCAGGGGATAAAATGTTTAAGGCCATTCACAAACTGAAGGCTTAGATTGAAATGGTGACCTGATGAAGGCTGGTCAACAGAGGTAGACTTCACTAGGGTTTTAAAGGGGGTAAGCATACTCTTTGAGTGAATGATGAGACTCTATAAAAGGTAACCCGATTCCCTGGGGGTAAGGTAGCTTAGTGTGAAGCTGACCCACTGGGCATTGGGGAAGTACGAATGACTCTAACTTCATTAGGGATGATGGGCTGTAGTATGGGTGTGATTCCTAGTGGGGGATGTGGGACAACTCCTGACTCCATTGGGGAAGTCACAGTTTAGGTGCAACGGCCTCGGTGCAAGTCCACTAGGGATGACATGTCTAGGCTTGGGTACACAACTCCACTAGGGATAGTGGTAGGGCAAACATTGTTTGAAATATGGCCAGCGCCATGTGTAGCATTAATAGTTTATTGTGAATATTCAACCAGCACTGAGTTCTCACAACATAACTGGCACTGGGTTGTTAAAGATTCCGCTGGAGTTGTGAATGACCCGTGATGTTATCTTGAATCAACTGACACAGAGTTAACCGGCACTAGGGCCGTTAATGAAAACATACTCTGCGTTAAGTAAACCGACGCTTGAGTTGTATTTGGAAACTCACCCTGCGCGAAGTCAACCGACGATAGGATTGTATTGAAATTTGCACTCGGCGCTAAGTCAATCGGTGCTGGGAATGAAAGTTACCTCGGGCCTCGGGTCGATGCTTGACCCGACTCGTCGTTTCTTGGCTTCCCTTCGATGCAACTTGAATTATGAGTTTGTGAGGGCCATTTGAGGGCAGCGTAGTCTATATAAGGTGATAAAATCTTGTTTTCTCTTATTTTTCACCAAGGGTAAAGACTTAGGCAACAATTTTCTCTAACAGTGAGGAGAGAGTGCTTGGTTGAAGTTTTCAGCGAGCAGTGGGACTTCAACAACAGTCTCTGCAGGGAAGGTTCTTCTGCAGGCAGCAGGATTCCAGTAAGGGTTTTGCAGAGAAGACCTTCGGCGTGCAGACTTTGCCCAGAATTTGACGAAGTTGCAGAGAGAGTAGCACGGAAAGGAGAGTCCTCTACGATATATTCCAAGAAAGGGAAGGAATTTTGGCCGCCGTTTTCCTTTCTGGTACGGATTTTTTAAGGGGTTTCCCAGTGGTTGTGGTAGGTTTTTGACACCATTCGTGGTGTTGAGAGTTTTTAGACACTTTCAAGAGTTTTACTGGGGTTATCTCCATTTTTTGACACTGTTAGTGGTGTCGCAGAGGCTTCCTGATGAGGTTCTGGTGAAGTCCAAGCCAAAAGACGTAGGCGGGAAAGTTTTCCTGTGAGTTTTTGAATGAGTAGGAGCAATTCTAGTAAAATTCGAACGGTCACAGGAGGTAGGCGGTACGGCTACAGGAGGTAAGACGTCATGGAGAACTCGTACGGTTATTAGAGGTGAACCTTCGTCCATGGAAAGTGTACGGTTATCAATGCCAAAGGACGTGGCGATGGTTGTCAGTCGGCGCAACTGATTTCGAGGTCTCACGACTAGGATTCGTGGCATGTGTGAGAAATTTTCCCTCTGCCGGCGCTGGCCTTTGAAAAACCCAACCGGCGCTGGCCTTTGAAAAAACTCAATTGGCCCTGAGGTGTTGGCATTCTGAATCGGTGCTGGTCATTGAGAAGCTTCGACAGGCGTTAAATGTTGAACAAACTCACCAGGTGCTAATCGTTAACACGCAACCGGCGCTGGGCATTTCATGAGCTCATCCGACGCTAAGTGTTTGCAAGCCTCAACTGGCACTGAGTGTTGTACAGACTCAGCTGGCGCTGTTCCAGTGCCTTAGCAACTTTTTAGAAGTGAACCATTAAGTCCTTTATAATGGCTAGTTCTTCTTACCAAATCCCCAATGTGAAGATGCTCTCATGGGAAGGAAAAATTGACACGCGTGATTTTACGGGTGAAGTTTTATCAAGGGGCGAACCCATTTGGTTGACCAAACCAGTGTATGAGCAGAGTGGCCTCTTAGCGTCACTTTCTTTACTGATCCCGTATGCTTTGAAGTGTGGGAGGGCAATGAAGGCAATGTCTGTATTGAAGACACTTCTTCACTGTATGCATCGGAACATAGCTTCCGGGGAGAACTTGCCCACCTTGGGGAAGTGAATGGTCCAGGCAAAGGGATTACAGAGGTGGTCGGCAAAAGGCCTCCGGATTCAAGGAGAACACCAATGCCTGAAGGGATACGCCTAGATTGTCAAGGTATTGGCTTCGTATGGAAACGTTCTTGAGCGTGCTTCGCTATTAGCAGTGGTCCAGTGCTCGGGCAGCTACTACAACCGTTTCTCTAATACAATAAATATTGATGGAGACGTGGAGCCATGTGAGAAATACTTGGCTTCTTGGTCATGGCAAAGCGGGAATCTCTTTACTGGATCTTCACTTTATTGGAGGTCTCTCGATGCTCGGGGCTATGTATGACGAGTTTGTGCCCTCAAACTCAGTCATCTTCGGTATTGTTAACTTGGGGGGTGAAGAGCCACCGGCTAGTCTTCCAAAGATTTTCAAGGCCTACCGGTCTATTGTTGGTCATCTACTAATGGCAAGGTCACCTTTATAGAATGGGTGAAATTCTTTTATGGGGATTATCCCGAGGGCGGACAGGGTACTCCGAAGGGAAAAGGAAAGGATGTTGCAAAAGAGACACCTCCCATATATCAACTCAAGACCGACGATGACCATGTCTTCTTAGCCACCTACCTGGCCTTATTCTTGTCCAAATTCATGTTCTCTAGCTAGGGGGATGACATTCGTCCAAGGATATTATACGTGGCCTGTGACATGGCCAGAGGGCGTGAGTACGTCCTTGCTCAGCCAGTCCTGTGCAACATATACCATGGCTTGGGGGCCATCTCCTGTGGAAAAGCCTATAAGGGTAAAGAGGGAGGGAACGACATCGGAGAAGCTTTTCCTAGAGATTTTAAAACTCTGTTCCTTGTGCATTATGTGTACGGGTGGCTAGGGGCTTATTTCCCTGACGCCTACGTCAAGCATCAGTGCTCAAGAAATAAATTGGGGCCCTTCCTGATGAAGATTGCGAACAAGAGGGCTATCTTTCATACCCCAAGGGAGGATCAGAGTGTCTTTTACAGTGGCAGCCTTAGCAGCACTGTCAAGGCTCGTTCTCGATGGTGTTTCTAGCATGATTGAAGGCATGCTTAGAGCAGGCCTTCAGGGCTTGAGGGAGTTGTCTTTCCATGAGTTGGGAGAAGGTTTGACCAGGCTGAGGGAGTTTATTGGGACTACTGTGATTGGGACGGTGCCAGGGGTGCTTTCCCATTTTGGTGCAACTCTAAACGAGTTGGAGAGCTGGCGATTGAGAGTTCTACATCATTAGGAAGAAACCAGAAGGGTAGCCTCCTTGGAAGAGTTGAACTTGCACAGCTGCGAGAAGAAATATGCTTGTATTGAAACGAAAGCCTTGATAACTGGCCGTCAGCAGGACCTCAAGAAAGAGGCACAAGGGAGCTTCAAGAGAATGATCTAAGATAGAGAGACAATGTGAATACTACAAGAAGAATTCACGAACCTCGAGACAGAGATGGCTCAAAGGAAGGCCTTGGAGGCCTCTTTGGTTGCAGATTTGTCCGACCTGGGTGGTACAATTGAGTCAGAAACTGTGGTGATGACAGAGGCGACTGAAATAGTGGCAGAGCTGAAGGCACGTGTTCAAGGCACCGAAACTTCTCCTGAAGCCCGCAACGCATAGATCAATAAGATGACTGATCGTTTCTGAGCATGCCATTCCCCCTTTTTTCAGTACTTGTAAAGGTTTTGACTGATGAATAAAGCACTTCCCTTTTTGATTGACTTTACTGCATGCTTTCTTTACTTTTGTTGCACTTCATGTGATTCTTTTGAATGCCTCTCGAAAATTTTATTATCCCAAGACACTAATACCCTAGCCCTTGTTTAGACCTTGGTGGGCTGCCGCGGCTTGGATAGCTTCAAAATAGGGGGTCGTTGCTTTTTGTCATTTCAATGTCTGGTTGGCCAAAGGCTCATAGTTCATTTTTCTCATGATTTGGTGAGCCTGGTTGCTATAGACAGTCCAATCAGGAGGAGCCTCGGCCTCTGTTGGTGGCGTGTTTACTTCAAGCTCATCATAGCTTTTAGTCTCCGACAGAAACTCTTTGAGATGCTTTGAAGCGATACGCATGACCTTCAATTGACTATGAAGATTGCGGACTTGGGTCCTCTAGTTTGCTAGAGGTCCTGCCCTTGAGGGGGAGGAAGTTGCCCTTCGCCAAACTTCTCTCGAGAGAGGTTGGGGAAAAGTAAAACTTTTAGCTAGACAACGGTTTGAGGAACATCCTCTATACTTATAGCAACTGGACTTTGAAAAACGTTTCGTGGCGGTTGTCGCACTGCTTCAGCTTTCAAGAGTGCAATGGGGATATGCAGGACTTTTTGATGGTCCAGCATAAAGGTGATCCTTGGAGCAGGGAATTCAACCCCCATGGCTTGCTCGATCTCAGAAATGACTTTTATTTCATTTTCCAGCCAATGTGGCTCAAAACTGGGGGCAAAAGGTGAAGACTCTTTTTCAAATGAAGAGGGAGTTTCTTGAGGGATGATGGTTGTGATGTTGGAATGAAGAGTAGTTAGGGGTAAAATTCTGCCTGCCTTTCTTCTTCGTTGAACATGTTCATTAACGTCCTTCCAACATCCTCAACATCTTCATGAGACAAGGACACAGTCTTACTTATAGACTCATGACCTTTATTACTCAACTTTTGAGGTGACTCCAGATCTATGAAGTAATATTTAGAGTTGAGGTAGTGAATTTCAGCCACAAGGAACAGTATTTTGTCAACATAAACCATATATTGAAGCACTGATGCAACGTTGATGGAACCACCCCATGGTCATGGAGCCATGGCCGGCCGAGGAGGATATTGTAAGAAGTGTCAATGTCGATTACATGAAATTGGGCGTAATCCTTCAGCTCACCGATCTTAAAATGAAGACGTACCATGCCAGCGGGCTTCTCCCGTGATTGGTTGAACCCTTGAACTATGACGTGGGTCGGGGTAAGATCTTCGGATCCCCAATCCTAATCTAGTAAGGATTTTGCTTAGAATCAGGTTGATTGCCGACCCTCCATTTAACATAATTAGGTCGATGGGGCATGCATGTAATTCGCTAGTAACAAAGAGAGGGCGATTATGAAGCTTTTCCCCTTACTGCAGTTCATCTTCTGTAAAGGTGATTGACATACATCCCAACAGAATTATTGAGTCTACCTCGATAGGTTCTACTTCGGTGTCGTACACTTCTAGATTAGAGAGAGCTTGAATCAAAGCCATCTGGTAATCCTTTGAGAGCATAAGGGCTTCGTCGACACTGAGACAGGCTGGAAGCTTTTGTAGATGTCCTATCATATCATATTTCACCTTTTCTTGATCCTGGCGTTTTTCTCCTGGTCCTGCCACTGATTTGGTGGGTATATTGGGTTGAGGAGCAATTTTGGGTAAAGCAGATTTATTTTGGCAGGTTGGCTGACTTGATTGCATGGTAGGCTTGGTTCGAGTGACAGAAGCTTGAGGTTTTGGGAGGGGATGAGGGCGGTCCCAGGAAATTGGAGAATAAGAGGATTGTTTCAGGTAATGGGATTAGGAAGAAGCTTAGGGAGCTATAGGATAGGTAGACTAGCCTTTAGATTAAGGGGCAGTGGCAGACTGGGGAAGTTCAAGGTGCCCGACTTTTGCGATGGAGGCTGCAACGTTCTCTCTGATTTGTGATTTATCTGCCCCGTGCTGGGTATTGGTCCTAAAATTTGTTCCATGTGGCAATCTCCCTGAGAATAGAAGCTTTTCCCTCTCGATTCTCTTAATCTATGCTCGAAGTCAGGCTCAGGGGGCCACTGGGGCTTCTTTGGCTTCAACTTCTTGTGCTTCTTTGTGGTAGGTGGCTCTGCCTTGGCTTTAGCTGCCAGGGCATTAGCAACAATTGGGAATCCTACTGCCTATGCCAAGGTCTTTCTTAATTGCTTGTCAGGGTCTTTCTTAATCTCTTTCGTTGCATCCTTGTTATATTGATTCCTTTGTATTCCTAGTGGAGAGCCTCGAAGTCTAAGCACATCAAGGTCATTGAAGAAGACATAGGAGAAAGAGAATGAGAAGCAAGAGAAGAAGGTGTAGAAGGGTTAAGTGGGAGTCTTTTAAGGTCATTCCCCTCATCAGACCGATCTGGGCAGCTTTTTACATCATCACCAAGATTGGACGGTTGCAGGGGGCTCTTTTAGGTCTTTCCCTTGCTTAGACTGCTGAGGAGTGCTTTTAGCATCGTCACCCTCATCGAACGTTTGCTGAGTGGAAGATGGCATGGGGACATCTTCTTGACAGGATGAAGAAGGAAAAAGGATCGTTCCGAGGATGAAGTCCAGCAAAGTTGGCAGCAGAAGAAGGGGCCGGAAAAATTCCTGCTTGACTGTGGGTTGAGCAGTCTTGTTTCTTCAACGAGCAGCTGTTGGTGCCGGTCTGTTTCTGGTGTTCTGAGGTGCTATTTGATTTGTCTTACTGGGTTTGCGAATCCCTTCTCGCCTCGAAGACTTAAGTCGACTTTGGCCATGATAGATCATCTACGGTTGGGACGTCGAGGGTTCTACAGAGTCTGAGTCATTGATAGGAAGGTCCTGGTTTGTAAGATCTTCTTGCCTCGATGATCTGGGGATCAGTTACGGAGAGATTGTAAAATTCTTGACACTCCCATATCTTCTCTACGATTATTTTAAGGAAAGTTGTGCATTCTTATAAATAATGACTTCTAATCTGATGGAATGGACACCAACAATCTTCAGTCCCCTTAGAAAGGCGACGGGGTTGCCTTGCCTATTTTAGTGTGATTATACCTTTCTGAAGCATTATAATGAAGAGGGCATAAACGATACCGGACATTTCGTCCTCCTCTTGAATGGTTACGGCATGGGAGGCCTCGGTTGCCTCAAATGCCTCCTTTAAATCTTCAGGCTTTATCTGACCTTTCAGAGTCGGGCCTCAATGATATCCTTCAGTGTGTAGCAGTCATCTGTAGGATGATTGATCCTCCAATGGTAGGCACAATAATTTGCCTGAGTGTGAAGGCCAAATTGCTCAGGGAACCTAGTTTTTAGAAGATGGATCATATTCTGCTCCAATAATAACTAGAACAGCACAAGGACCCATTCCTTCTCAAAGTGACCATTGCCCCGATTTTTTATTGAACTTGTAGTGGTTGTCCTACCCCACCTTGATGGTGTGACAATCTTTCTATCCGAACTGATTTAGAGATCAACTCTGACATGGAGGTCAGATTAGAGGCCTCGACATGTAGAACGATTTCAGGTCGCATGTTTTGCACACAAGTTTGGACTGCTTCCTTCTTGAGCATAGTATTAGGATAGCTGGAATCCAAGTTTCTCCATCTTGATATGAATTGATCTATAGGCTCATCAGGGTCTTGAGTCAAGGTGAGAAGCTCGATGGATTGAACTTCTCTCTCGACCTCATTGAAGCGTTGATAGAACAATTTCTCCATCTCCTCCCATGTATGCACCGAGTTTGGAGGAACTCGGGCATACCATTGGAATACTGGTTCATCAAAGGGTCTCAACGAACTGGTGGAGAAGGAGTCTCCCGTCAGCTGCTGTTTCCTGACATGCTACCTGGTAGTGGGCGATATGCTGGTTTGGGGAGGTGGTTCTGCTGAATAGAGGAAACATCCCTTTCTTATAGTCAAAGTGGAATGGGACCTGATAAATATAGGAAGGATATGGTCTTTGATAAGGCATCGCACCCTGTATGCCCGGAATTTGTCTGTTCTTTAGTCTATGGGTGACCATAGCGTCAATATCTGACTGATAATTCGGATGAGGGATAGAATTGTCCTGTGAGGTAGATGGAGGAGGCTGTCGTGGAGGTACACCATCAGAGTGATTGGAATTGGCGTCATGGTTAGCCGACTAGCGTGCAGCGTCAATACGATCGATCTTTT